>NC_079487.1:118338742-118945609 GCF_020520425.1 Spinacia oleracea | reverse complement strand
AAGAAAGAATTGGATGAGAGAACCATATTAGGAGATAAGGTCCTGTTTTTCACTATCTCGCACCTATCTACTAAAATAGAGTTTCATATGCTTCTCGGGTGAACTATATACATGTAGCAAATGAAAATAAAGTTTGCTGTTAATATAAGACTTTATTTTACCAGGGTCATCGACAAGTTCAGAAGGAAAAACCAAAAGGGCATCCGGTGATATTGATGGATTAAAAAAAAGAGGGGGGCGGGGGATTCATCTCAAGTCACAACTTTTGAGAGATACTTTAGGCGTCGGAGGATATCTGAGTAGAACTAGAAAAAACTTATTTTCTAGGTAAGGGTGTCTCACAGCTACGAAGTGAAGTATAAGATTAAAATAGACACTATACCGAAGAGGGATCAACTTTTAAGGTAATGGTGGCGAGGATACTTGTTACATGTGTGCCATATCAAATTGTGAATGATACGTGGCTTAAACGAAACTGCTTTAGACATTTTATGTGATAAGAAAGGCAAATTCTGGCACTAGGTGGAAAAGTCACTTCGATTCATTATAAAAGTCACCTCATCATCCTCAAATTAATCACAACAGACACCCCAATATCTCCCTTACCATAACTGTCTAACACAAGAATTACCCAAGAAGAAAATATCATTCAAACTAAAAACAGATTCTACCATGGGGCAATGAAGACATCTACCCTATACTATATTGGGTTGATTAGCACCAGTTCAGCAAGGCAAAGCCTAAGCTGTTCAGATCTAATCTTCACTGCTTTCTTCCTTCGTCTTAGGCAGCAGGGAGAAGTTAGGGCATATGGGAAATGCATATCAACAAGAGAACAAGAGAAGATCAAAGGGCTACTACTACAAAATTCTGCTTTTGAATTGCAGTGTCTTTACAACCCCTCATTTGATGGTTCACCCACATCAATGACCAGCTCCTTCGAGTCTATAAAGAGACGGATACATTCTTCACTAGCAAAAGAGGCAATTGCAAATTTTATCTCACTCTCACTCGTCACTCCACTGTATTATCATACAAGTAACATATTTTTATCTTGCGTATATTGTTATGATTTGGCCTACGGCCAATAAAAGAAAGTACAATACGCAAGCCGAACAGAAACAACAGACTCAAATTAAATTGTTAATGCTAACTGTACCTGCAGGTTTTGCAGCACAATCCAGGTGACAAGGCAGATTCCTAGTGATGATACTTCTGACCCTTGAGAATAGTCCATGCTCTAGACATTTTGAAAAATGAAAATTAAAAACCTGTTAGACTGAAAAAATAGGAACGCCTAACTAATAAGAGCTTCCTCATTGAGCAAGTTTGCTAGTGTCTCAAGATGGGAAGCATAACAAAGCCGCTTATTCCTGGTGATTAATTTCCCATCCAAACAAGATATGAAACGAAAATTACCTGTATAGTTGCTCCATAAGCACAACTAAAGCAACCTGATGATTCAAGACCAAAGATGATAGCTTTATCGATTGATTTGCACGTTGCCTTAATTGTCTTCCATGACCATATGGGCCACCTATGCAAAATAGCATTCTTGAAGCTCCCTACAATATAGGAACTACATTAGATAGCTCATCACTTGCAAATTGTTAGTACACTCAGGTCAGCAAGGAAGACCTCCTAGTCGCCATCCAGAAACTTAGTGTAAGACTCAAAATTCATGCCAAGGAATGAGAGAAGTCACCACGCCGATGAACCTAAAAGGTTAGGCCCACCAACCCATTAACCCTTAGCAACCACGGTAGCAGCTGACCCTAGTGACCTAGTCATACAGGTGAAAGGCAACATACTTGTATTATATGCAGAAAGTCACCACATGTTGACAAACTCTATACTACTGATTACATTGAGTGGGGAACCACTGCAGCTTGTACAAAAGACTGGAAATCAGCTAAAAAATATTCAGATCAATAGCCCAGGAGATTATACCGTGAACCCTGCATCTCCAATAAGCTCAGCTAACCGCTCTGAGCCCACATCTAGTCCATGCTCATCCAAGATTACAACCTAGTAGCCAAATTTTTAAAAGCACTTAAAATTAGCCATCAGAGAAAGCTTGTTGATTTGATATGTACCAAATACTTCGATCCAACAAGAACTTTAGCTTCACCAGCAAAGATATTACAAGCAAAATGTCGAATTAACACATGAAAGAACAATAGTGGATAATGGACATAACATGGCTGAATAATATATGTAACAAGGAGTGTATCCATAGGTCAATTCATAAAATATAACTCAAAGAATATGAATACAACAGGTTTATATTATTAGTTTTTGGCAGCAGGTTTACGTAAATGCAAATAGGAAATGACACATACGAAGTATAACAATTATCTTAATCAAAAGCACTTGCCATCAAGATGTGATATGGTATTACTTTTTATAGCAGCAGTTACTGCAAATTTGACGGGCATTACTTATTAGAGCCACTGCTAAGCCATTAATTCAGTCTCTGATCATGACAAAGGGGTATACAACCATGCTTTAAATGTAAGCTAGACATCAAATAACTACCATTTAATTTCTCGAAATCCAACTTTTGCTTTTTCCACCCTGAATTCACTCGTGGAAAACAGAAGTTAACCCAAAATCAATAGAAGATTAAAACATACTAACCAAATTTTAAAATGCTCTCACGTGAAAGGAAAAAATCATGTCAATATTTTCCAGGATACCCACTTTCCAAAAGAGAGATGGCCATAGTATATTGGAATGGTGTACATGCGTGAATGTGGTGGGAAAAAGTAGGGAAAAGAAGGGAAAACCAAGACCTTGACGGTATTATATTATTTTGACACTTATTTTGTTAAACATCAACGTTTAAATCAATAATTGTAATCATACACAATATAGTAAATCCTTTCTGAACTTATTAGTGAATTCCAGCTGCATTTTAAAGAGAAATGTTTGTGTTACTGAAGTGAATCACAACGAGGGAGCAAGCAAATTTTATGGCATCAATCATATTGGTAAACACTTTCTGACTATACAAGTCAAAAGGGGAAATTTTGTTAATTCTTCTTTCCTACTCCCTCCACCCTATTTGTTTTCCCATATTCTATTTTGGTATGTCCCTTAAAGATTGCTTCATTTCCTTATATAGTACGGATTAACAAGTCCTCGACATTTACCCCCCTTGCATACAGTCACAAAAGTGAACGACAAAGATACCCCCATGTCTTTGCAAAATTTTAGCACAAACCTTAATAAAGCACATTTTACCTATGGGGCAGACAATAAGGGACGGAGAGAGTAATAAACAGCAAAAAAGCCACACTACTTCTTAAAGGTCGTTAAGCATAGAAATTTTGAACTTAGAGGCCATCAATGTTGCTTCTTAAACAACAACATCCACGGCTTGAGTTTGACCATGGCCACCCATGAAATCTCCGCCACCAAACAATGTGTAAAGGTTGAAGAAATTTTGCTTTCCTAAAAGCAACAAGTTTTAACAACCTACAAAAACCAGTCATCCAACAATTTATACCCCTTTATATTTGTAACACCAGAGCCAGAGGGCAGGTCCCTTAGATTAGAATCCTAAGATTACTAATCCTTCCAACCTGGGAGATTCCTTCTTCGGCTAGTGTATCACAACACACAGTACGTATGTAATAGATTAGGGGTGAGCAAAACCGGATATCCGGTCTGGTTTTATAAACCGGATCGGATATCATTTTTTCGAATCACAAAAATCATGATCCGTATCCAACCCGGTTTAATTGGATATCCGGTTTAACCGGATCGGAAATTCGGATAATCCGAATCTGATTTATGCAAAACTAATTCTTAATACCTTGCGAATAAGCTCTTTTATTCTTTTTTCCTAATAATCGTCATAAATTCATAGTAAATTAGTTAACTATACTTTTAGTATCCAAAAATCATGTACACGATAATTGTAAATCTAATAACTTTAGGATGCATGAGTTTATCTTGCATAGAGTTTCTTTTTCTTTGGTATTTCAACATTTATGAATCACAAATAATAAACACATAGTATTTTAGTACAATCAAATAACTAAATTCGGTAATTTTCTTTACTATTGTATCTTATAGCCTTATATTCTTGTTAATTTTTTTATATCATACAGGGTATGTAACTTTCGGTTATTTAAGTCTCCAAACATTTTTTTTTACGAAATTGCAAAATTCTGATCGGATCCGGATATCCAAATCCTAAAAATCATGATCCGTGTCCGATCCGGTTTTTTTTCTCAAAAATTCGGATCGGGTATCCAATTCGATTTTATCGGATCGGATATCCAAAAATTTGAATATTTCAACCGGATAGCGGATCGGAAATATGGAGTTCTATTTATTCGGATTTTTTTGCTCACTCATACAATATAATTTAAGGGTAATAGAATATACTAACTCCATTTCTATATGTTCTTTACGGTTACTGTTTTCATACGAATTAAGGTAAAGGAGATGGTGAGCAAGTGAGGTAGTTATTTACAAGTGGGTGAAAGTAACATCTTGTTTAAGTATGAAAGTAGATGAATAAAAAAAATCAGAATAGAGGGTATAATTATGCAAGTGGGCCAATAAATGTTGCAAGTGGATGAATAAAAAAATCAAATTAGAGGGTAAAATTGTAAACATTGTATTCCAAAAATAGAATAAAGCATAAATGTAAAGAAATTTCAGGAACAGACTTAAACGGAAAGCGTAAAGAACTTTTAGGAACGGAGGTCGTATGTCAAAATATTCTGATTGATTGTAATTGATTGTAAATGTTGTAGCATTATTCAAAGTCAATATTTAGTTAGCATAATTGGCGTGATTGTTAACAAAACAAACGCCATATTATTCTACAACATTTACAATCAATCAAAATATATTGACATATATGCATTCTAACAAAGGGTAACATGGGTACTACCTTGAACAACTTTGCAGAATCCACTAAAGTCCACATATGGCTTTATATGCCCCAAATAAAGCTCTTATCAACGAGGAAAATGCTTAAGACCCTTAATGGACATACATAAGCATTGTTGCAAAAGGGAATTTGGAACAATATAATTCTTCCATATATAGCTAAATATTATCCCCTTACAAACTCTTATAAAAAAAAAAATAAAAAAAAAAAGAAGGAAGAAAGCTTGGCCATTTAAAAAAGAAATAGGGATCAATACTTTTGTGTAATTGATAACATGACACATCTACTGCTAGTTTGATATTAAGATTACTAATTTCTTGCCTCACTTAGGCATTGTTCTTTGCACCTTATGAAATAAGTTCTAGAAAGTGTAGATGATTTGAACTTATTATTCTTAAACTTTAATTATTTATTTTTACTGAAACAAGTGAAGTAGTGAACATAAGGTGAAGAGAACACAAACTATTTATCTTCTATGACCATCCATTCAAGCTTCGCTTTGGTTCCTCTTACTTTTAAAGGTAATTCATCATGTAATATTGATATGTAAATCTGTGACTATGGCCCTATTTGGCAATTAGTTGTTAGCTGATTTGACTAATTGTTAGATGTTAGTTATTTGTATTAGCTAGTTTGACTAGTTGATTGAATTAGCTGTTTGTGTAAAGTGTTTGGTAAATTAGTTGTTAGCTTTTAGCTATTTAATGTATAAATGACCAATAAGGACATTGCCATAACATGATGTAGGTAAGTAAGAATTGTAATTTCAATCAATAATTGGAAAAAAATAAATCATTCTACACCTAATTCTTCAAACCTCTAATGGAAAAGGCTCCCCTATTGACCTTTTTCCAAAACTAGCTTTATCACCTCAAACCTCTCTTCCAAACCTCTCTTAACCAAACACTCCCATTAACTCAAACCTCTAACTCACCTCAAAAAACTCTTTTTTCTCCAAACCTCTCATAAACAAACACCCTTATGGTCTACGGTACCATCAGTCTTTGTTGGTTAACTTTCCTTTATATTATAAGCACTTGCGCGACTTCAAAAGTCCATAACTACTGGATATTTGCTCAAGGTTCCTGATCCATGCATGCCAAAGCCATTCAAGAGATGACAATATAGATACTTAGAAAACGCTTCTTTATCAACAAATTGTCCGAAAAAAACAGCTCATCCCTAGATCTTAGAACATTGTTCCTCAAGGAAATGACAAGAATAAATAAAAGACTATCGCAATTCACAAAGGCATCCAACGTGTTTAAGCAGTATAAAGCCTAAACTACAAATAAAGAAAGTAAACACTGCAATTCTGTGATTCGTGGTGGACCAAGCACTATGTTACCGATCGGAAACAAGGAAAGGCATGAGTGTAAAATATAAAATTAAATAGTAGGAGAAGGGATTTCCCAAAAAAGCTGGTCCAATGTGTTGATCACGGTTCACATTCAGTTTGCTACCAGTTATATACTTATATAACGGTTAAACAACTAGGTCATAGAATGTTATCTTAATGATCTCTAAAAACAGAGTATGATAAACTAACTATCTCAGGAAATCACGGATCTAAAAACAGAGGTATAAAAAGCTCAAAAAACAGCACAAGAGGAAGGGAAACACAATTTTAGTAATGTCATAGGGGAAAAATCACAAGGTTTTACTCGAACTCCTTTTTTTCGCGTAAGACATGCCATGCAACATCTTAAAATCTTCATGAGAAAATACAGACAACATTATTGTCCTACCAAAAGCAGATCCATCCAACCCCACTGCCCAAACCTCTTTGATAAAAGGGGAAATTCTATACCCAATCATTTGACTTGATGAGGCTTACGACAGCTGAGTCTTCTTCTTCAATCTGAGCCTTGACATCCCTAAATTAGGCAAAAGGAAATGACTTATAATTTCTAATTAGCACAATGAAGCATGATACCACAGGTCTGACAGCTCATGTAAGGAAATTTCCCATAACCACATTATTCACTTAAGTATGTCATGAAAAATGACCACGGACTTTGTTGGTTGAATCTCAATCCCGGTTATTTGACAATAAATTGATTGGGCGGCTACATTTGATTAAGTGAATGAAGTGTTTTAAGCGAAGAGCATATGCACAAGTGAATTTAATAAATAAGTAAGGCTATAATTAGTTATCAAAAGTGATTTCTTTCTCCAGAAGTTAACAAGTATGAACAAGATACTCATTATTCTTCTTTAAGACAAGAACCACATAAAAAGAGATCATAGAGGCCTACTATGTTTTCTGAGCTTAGAGCCAACCAAGTTTCAAACTGATGAAACAATTGGCATTGAGAGAGAGTCCTATCTTCTGCCAACAAAAACGAATGACAAGTTATCCAACAAACAACATTTCAAGTCCATTTATGCTAAATAGGCTAAGGAGTAAGTTATAAGATTGCTAAGGCAAGAGTCAAGACTAATGGTATATCCTAGGGTGTTCTTGGAGAGAGAAAGAAAATGTTTACTTTTAATTTACTGAAGAACAGGACCACGTGGGATTTTCTTTTTGAAGAAATATTCAAGGAACATAGGGTTGGTAGACTTGGTGGTTGACTGGTTGGGACTGCAGATAGCAAAACATGGCATGTATTTTACACCTACGTATGATTAATAGCATAATTTCAAATTGTGTAGGAAAGAGAGGGAAGGACCATCCAAAATTCATCAAAATTGCTTGGGTTCCTCGAAGTTGGAGGGAGATGAGGTTAAAGAAAGAGAAACTCAAGAGAGCAGGAAGGAAGAAACTTAGGGAAACTACTAAATTTGCTTAAAGCAGTAGTGATTTGAAGTTAAAAGTTGGAACTAACAAGCTCATTCTCCTAAAATGCTCGCTTTAACCAAGTCTTTAGGCTTTGGTGGACTCTGGTCAATAACAACAAAAATGGAGTCATAGACTTATGAGTTCAGGTATTGACAAATGAAAAGAATGTCAAAATTGAGGGGAGGAAGATTGCAATAATATGCTGGTCCCATAGAAACAATCCACTTTTTCAACTTTCTGAATTTATTATTCAAATAAACTCCTGAACAGGTCCATACATGCAAACATCCCTTCATTTGACCGAGTACAAAAGCACAACAAACTCTCACATGATACTAGGAAAACCTGCATTGGAACAGCTTTGGCATTTGACCACATTGCCAAAAGGCATACTTCTCTACATGTGAAAGGAACAAAGGACCAAGAGCATCCACTACAGAGTAGGTTCATGGGATAACTTATGAAGCCACACCTCTGCAAAAACCAGTTGATGAAGTCTTCGTGGAACTATAATTCGAATTTAAGAAAGGGTGTACCCGCATTCCAGCAATGTCTAATAGCATCTTACTTCCCCCATGAAATGCCAAGCTAGCTCATAACCTAAGGCCCTGGTATGAACTTCTCGTGCCTTTGTCGATCATCAGTGTTTATCAGTGTTTAAGAAAGCATTTTTCCCCAAAAAATGTTGGGGCGAAAAGAAGTAGTTGGAGTTAAACAAAATAATAGTGAGTTTATGATAGGGGAACAGGTTTATGACAAGATGATGTGGCATGAATACACATAAACTTGTCGGAGATTTAAACAATTGGAGATGCTCTAAGAAGACGATTCAAATAAAATCCCAGTTACTCTAAAGTTTTTGTTACATTAAACAGTTACTCATAACTCATGCTACAAAACTAGGCTTCTTTAGCTTTTCAGTTGTGACTTGTGTATGGCATCAACGAAACCAGGTAACAGTTTCTGAGTTTAGCAGCCTATAACCATTTCTCATAACCAAAACTCTCTCACAAATTCTTGTTTAATCAAACCGAGAAAAAGAATTGGATACATATCCACAGAGTTTGAGCAGCATGAATATACTCAAGCAGACATGAATACTGGTTACACGCCAACAGATCAAACATCTTCACCAGGTCCAATAACATAAACTAGAAACGACTACTATGTTCTCCTTGACTAACTCATCAACTTAATTTGATATCTAACCATATTCAAAAAATTCAAGCTCTTTCTTATGCTACATAGACACGCTCTGTCTTCGCTATATTCACTTTTTGTACAATGATACGAGAATTATAAATACTGAAGACCGTGAAGGCTAAAAGTATTGATAGTTTGAGACATCTTTAAATAAAGAGTCAGGTGATTATTTTGTCATTGGAGGAACAATTTTCATTGCAAGCTAAGTCATTCATCAAAGTATCAAACTACATATGCCATCTATCTAAAAACTAACAATGTAAGACAATGATAATGACGATGTCAAACACAGACAATGAATGCAGCACCTGTACAGATACAAGAATTAAACCTAATTTGCTTGCTATTTGACAAAAAAAAAAAGCATAAAACTCCAATCTCAAACAAAATAAATAAAAAAGTAAAGGTTGGAACAAACAAAAACCTAAAAAAGAGGGAGAAAATACCGCGCATTTTTAGGATTAGAGCGAATTAAGACATCATCTATGCTACAATAAGGTTGTAGTTTGTCTTTATATTCATCAACAATAAGCTGAACCCCAAGAGACCGCTTCTTCCCCACTGTTAATACTCGTATCGGAATCGCTCTCTGCAGCCAAATTCATCATGAATCCAACACACAAACAATTACAATCAAAAGCACCATTCCAGTTCCACAGAAATTGGTTTAATGGCTGTATGTCAAGTTCAGTAAAGATTGAATTTTGAACAAAATTAAGAAAACCCTAATAGTGTTTAAATCAAACAATCACAGGGTAATTAATTATGTGCCTAATAAACAATAAAAGGCAAGGGTGTTGAGAAATTATACCACAGATTGACCAGTGTACTTGCATTTTCTTCCATTTGATGAATCTGTAGCAATATAATTGCGAAGCCATTGGAATTCGAAAGAAAATAAAAGTGCAAAAAGGTTAGAATGATAATTAGCTAACCTGAAGAACTGATGATGTTAGTGGGGAGGTGACGAGCTGACAATGTAACTGCCATAGACGTCAGTCAATCCAGTTATCAGGAGAGCATGGAAGATTATGTTACGGAATACAAGCTCCCACTCACTTTGAAATATTACGAACGAACCACGGTACGGAATAGATTACAGATGGGACTCGTGCGGGTCGATTGTGATTGTTATTGGATAAAATTGGTTTTCGTATACTCCGTATTAGCGATGCTCCGGATAGTAGAAATATGGACTCAACTTATCTAAGTTGGCTAGATTAATTCCTCCAAGTGACTTTTTAATTGCAAGAATAGTACTCCATAGAAAAGTGTGTTTTTTTTTAGAGATTTTGAAGATTTAGGAAGATTTATTGATTGTAAATTGATTTTAGCATTACGACGTTGTATTAATGGGTCTGTTTTTTCTACTTTATTTTGCTAAGAAAAAGGTGGTTTATATAAAAAAGTTGCTGGAAAACAGACAAAAGTCCGGCGTCTGGCGCTGATGCCTTGCTGGCGCTAGGCGCCAGCAGACGCTACCAAAAAAAAAGGACGATGCCGTCGTCATTTTGAGGTGCGTCTATAGGTGGTTTGCTTGTTTTTAAACGCAACACTTTGCGCATTTTTACAGTCTGAATCCGGTTTTACGGGTCGAAGCCCGAGATGCTCATTTTTGTGGGTCGGCGCCCGAATTTGGATTGCTTAATATCATTTTGACTAAATATGTGGCTCGAGGACCAATGGAGAGGTTCGTTTTAAGAGTTTGTGTTTGGATTTTGGACTTGTGTTTAGAAATGGAAATTTGTACCAAGTTCTGGAATGGGAACGAACTTGGGGATTGGTTTGGTTTTTAGACTTTTGGACTTGGAATAATTTCATTGTATTCTAGCAATTGAGACTTCCACTAGGAGTTGTACCAATTTTGACACTAGGCTAATGGCTTCGTCATCGGCCCTAAGGGGAGACACAAATTAGGTGTCTACAAATAGAATGCACCATTATGTTAATTAATTAAAGTAATTTTTCTCTACCCTCAACCAAACAAAACGTTGTCATTTTAGAGCTCATATAGAGGAGAAAGGAAGAAAAAATGTGAACTAAACACGGGATAGGAAGAATTAGAGATTTTTTTTCTTGGTTGAAGAAGAGTTAGAGTTGAAGACTGTTTTTATTTTTGTAATCGTGGCTAACACTTCGCAATACCTAAGATATAAGGTCCACTTAACTCAATTTTGTGATCGACACTACAAGAAATATAGTAGATAGTGGGTAAGTAAGGGAACAGACTTTTGGGGATCAAGCGTTTTATATACTAGATACAATATGCAATCACTAGCATACGTTACTCTGAGAAATAATCGTTGGCTTGGCGCACAACTTGTCACAAATTGCACAAAAGGGTACTTTATATTAAATGATAGGTTTGGGGAAGAGAGATTCTTCCTAGCATAATCATGCATGCAAATGACGGTCTCCTACTCCACCGTACTCATACACGAACACATGACGATTTATTTGTTAATCCAGGGGATATTGTGCACTAACACAAACAATTCTCATCCGACTGTAACGGTATGGTTTAAAGAATTTAAAGATTTGATTCAAATTTCTATCTAGACTTCGAACGATAACAGGAGAGACCTAAGTAAATAGAAATGAAATCCAAAACATATTATAACCACTCTCCTAGGGTTGACACGATGAACGAGCTAGCTCTAGCTTTCCCGAGTCAAAAGGAGTGATCGATTTCGGTGTCAACGGTCCATGCTCAATGCCTAGCTAGGAGAACAACCATAATCTATGAGTTGCACTTTCCCACGAGGTCTGGAACAAGGCAACAACAAACAAAGGTCAACCTAAGTCCACCTTACGTGATCATAAATACATCGCAAGTAAGGGCATAACATTACATCACAACAACTAGCAAAGACTAGCATACACCAAGATTACCTACAAGTAAAGGGAGATGGAGTTTTCATGTCATAATTCTACCAGGGGTCTCCCGACCTTAGTCCTAAGGGAATTACTCACACATATCATAGAACTTAAACCTATAATGTCTCGTGAAAACATACATGAAAACATGACTTAATTTCTATTTCAAGTAAAGAAACTCAACGTAAAAGATAAACTAAAAATTCAGAAATTATAATGAAAGCATTAAATGAAAGCAATAAAGAGATTAAGTTAATTAAGAAATCATACTTGACTTAAATAAAATTGGAAAACTTGCTCAAAAAGTGCAGAAATTGAAAGGACTTAAAGCAATAATTAGAAACGGATTTTTCATGAAATACCCCTCAATTTTCACGAAATTCACCAAATGCCCCTCAACTTTCAGAAATTCACCAAATGCCCTTCACCTTTAATATAATACCCAAACTACCCTTACTAATGACGCGCCGTTAGTCCGCCGTTAGTCCGTCGTTAGCCTACTTTTCTAATTCACCAAATGCCCCTACAATGTAACTTATTTCACCAAATACCCCTATTTTAAAATATAATTCACCAAATGCCCAAATGTAAAAATTACCTTTTTAAAGCCCAATGGCTAGTTTTTTGGGATTGAAAAATAGCCGTAGCTTATTGTTTTAGTCCCCAAAACTTTCCAGTCATTTGAGAGTTGAGACTATGGAAGATATAAGGCAGTGTGATGATAGATACTGTGGCAATGGTATGTTACAGTTTAGAACTATTCGGCCCGAGTTAATAAGTAAGCCCCTTGAGTATAAGAGGATACTCAAGGGAAGGGAATCCTCACCCCCAAAATACAACTTTGAGGTTGTAAGATACAATCTCAACAACTAGGTTAGGCCAAGTACTACTTGGTACTTTGTATTGATACAAATATATAATGCCTCAATTTACTTATTTACATTTCTTATAGAGTGGCATATGAAAAGAGCGATACAATTAAGAGAATGTCTCCAAAATAAAAGACCAACCAAATGAAACTCTACTCAAAAGACTAACACCACTTAATGAGTTTGATGCGTGTTTGGTTCACGGTTATTTGAGGCCACGAAACGAAATTAAGAACATGACTTTCTTCCCACTTATGTGCTTGGATAACAGGAATATGATACTCCATTACTAGAGGTAATAGAGTGTAATATCAATTGGTTATCTGCAATATGGAGGCCCTTTTTTCCTTTCCTTTCCTTTCCTTGAGTAGTGATTTTAACTTATATTCATGCAAAACAAGAGGTAATAGACTCATTATGTGTGGATGATGATTTTGAATGATAACTCATGACAGAAACTGAGATGAAACTACAACAAAACAATTTGGTGACTAAATAAACACTCAGAACAGGGTTATTTATACTAAAACAATAAGCTACGGCTATTTTTCAATCCCAAAAAACTAGCCGTTGGGCTTTAAAAAAGTAATTTTTACATTTGGGAATTTGGTGAATTATATTTTAAAATAGGGGTATTTGGTGAAATAAGTTACATTGTAGGGGCATTTGGTGAATTAGAAAAGTAGGCTAACGGCGGACTAACGGCGTGTCATTAGTAAGGGTAGTTTGGGTATTATATTAAAGGTGAGGGGTATTTGGTGAATTTCTGAAAGTTGAGGGGCATTTGGTGAATTTCGTGAAAATTGAGGGGTATTTCATGAAAAATCCGATTAAAGTAAGACATAGTGTTAAAACTAAGAAGGAAACAAAGTGGGGAGAGTGGTCGAAGAAAATCCTAAAACCCTAGGAAACTCCAAAAAGTCTAAAGCCTAATTAAACTACACTCTACACATGTTGGGTTCAGGATAACATTATATATATTTATATGAAGGGCTGGGGAACATGTGCCCGAGAAGTAAGGGTAGCCATCAAGTATGCACGTGCATCAACAAGTTTGTACGGTATGTGCAATAGAACTGTACATCTTCGTCAAGGTAGAAGAGTAAGTCGTACAATTCATGCAAATGGACACTCGATCGCCAAGCTAGCCCACTCGTAACATGTAATTATACGTCGTTCGTGCCCATGTGTCAGAGCAGGCCCTTCCACACCTAGTCCACTCGTAACATGTCGAATCGGGTCGTGTCGTGCCGAAAGTTTCAAAAATGCAGTCAGGCACGACCCAAGCCCCCACGTGCCCTCGTGTTGGGCTGAACCGTCATGCCTAAACCTAATTTTACTCAATTTAACGTGCTTTTTCGTGTTATGCCATTTCATGCCTTGTCATGCTTTTCAAAAAAAAATGCGGCTTGACCCGACAATAAGTGTTTTTTGGTAACTTTAAATATATTTATATTCTCTTTTTATATTCTGAACTAATTATTTTATGGATAAACTTTTTACAAAAGGTCTTGCGCGCACAAGGTGTACAATAAATTTATTGTACACCAAGATAACTTTAACCCTTTTCTTTGTAACTTTAACCTAGTTTTGATTAACTTTTATATTAGTAAAAAAAAATTGATAGATAAATATTTTAAATGGTTAAATGATTAATTTTATACATTATTAGTGATTATGAAGAAATAAGTTTTACTAAAATGAAAAAATTTATCACTTAAAAATAGATAACTTTTACATATATAAGCTTAACTTTTAAGCATTTTGGGTTAACTTTTACTTTGGTGTACAATATTTATTGTACACCCATTGTAAATAAGAATTTGTGAACTTTTTAAAGGGTTATATGGTTTCCTTTATACATTATTAGTGATTTTGAAGGGATAATTTGTACTTGTATTAAAAAGAAATATTTATCACTAGAAACCAAATAAATTTTACATTATAAATATATTAGGTAACTTTTAAGCATTTTGAGATAATTTTAATTTCGCCTTACTATATGTATAGTATAGTACATCGGTCAGAAATAAAAATTTGTATTTAGGGGCTAGGGTCAAGCTAGCTACAAGGGTTTTGACTGAACAATCTTATTGTACATGAAATTTATTGGACATCGCCAATATAGGTTCGAAATTGATATTCCGATAATTTTAAATTTTAAAATAGTTATGATGAAAAAAAAAAATCTACTTCGTACACATTTGTGTTTACTTTGTTCATATTTGACTCAGCTCTCTCATTTCTAATTATCCTTGCTCGTCTATTTTTTTCGGCTCGTTATTAACTTGGTCCGCTTTAACTCGTCCAATAAACAACCCTCTTCATTCTTCAAAGATCAAAGTGACCATTTTCGGTTGTATCCGGTGGGGCGGGGATCAGTGGCGGTGCCAGGAAATCTGTGCTAAGGGTTCGAAAAATTAACATAAGTCATATTTATGGTGCAAAACGTATATTAGCAGATTTTATTGATTTTTTGTGTGGAAATAACAGGTTTTATACGTAAAATAGTACATAAGATAAATATTTAAAAAAAAAAAATTCAAAGAAAATGAATAAAACAAAATCCATTTTTTTTCTAGAGCAATTAGATAATTTTCAAAGTTTGAAAGAAGTTTAGTAATAGAAATGTATAAAAATATGTATTTGTAAATGTTTTAAACTATTGCCAAAGGTG
The DNA here is from genome assembly GCF_020520425.1 of Spinacia oleracea. Taxonomy (NCBI): domain Eukaryota; kingdom Viridiplantae; phylum Streptophyta; class Magnoliopsida; order Caryophyllales; family Amaranthaceae; genus Spinacia; species Spinacia oleracea. The sequence continues at coordinate 118,930,286 of NC_079487.1, read as the reverse complement.
TGAGAAATAAAGTATTACTCAACCAAAACAAGAAAGGAAGAAAAATAAATCAAATATGTCTAAAAATTCATATCGCTGGGGATAGAACCCGCAGTCATTCCCATGGGATTTGCTGCTCTAACCAGTGTTCCAGCATTAATTCTTTGCCTATTATTAGCGCTAAAATATACATAACTTATTTCCTAATTTCAGAAACTAGTTAATGTTTTATTTTATTTTTCCAGTATGGGTTCAGTTGAACCCACTGAACCCATACTGGAGCCGCCACTGGCGGGGATGGGGATGGATTTTCGGTTGTACGCGGTGGAGCGGGGATGGGATGCATTTTGTACCCGCCATGGGTGATGGGGCGGGGATAGGGATAACATTTTTTGGTGGGGATGGCCATGGAGGCACCAACATCCGCATCCGCCCCGCCCCGCCCCATTGACATCCCTAACCATTTTATAACCCGACCTATTTTAAATCGACCCTAACTCAATAACCCAAGTCCATTTATCATCCTCCATACACAAACTTCAGGGCCCCCTCGTGTCACTCGTGCACATTATAAATTCTTTGAAAGTTACGTGAATCTCTAATTATTAAAATTTTGTTTTTCTTTTTTTTACAGGAATTATACATTTCTTAATGCTAAGTTCAAGTTGCTTACTAGTAAACGTGTGTCCCCCTCAACGTCAGTGAGTTACTAATATCATGCAACTCTTATTATTTTCCTATATGCATGCCTGCATGCATATATTTGACCAAGTGTGAAGAGGAGCTTTAGTTTCATAGAGAGGGAGAAAGAGGCATGCATGGGAATTAAGAACTCCAGCTTTCAGGTACTTTTCCTTTAATTTTATTGCTTCAACATTATCACCAACTATGTACTGCTTACTTATAATTATTACCTTCGTTTTAAAAAAAGGATTTTTTGTCATTTAACACCTTAAAAAAACTAGTTTTTGTAATTTAACACCTTACTTATTTTTTATTGTTTTTAAACACCTTAAAAAACAAAAAAATTTAGAAATCAACACCACTTGACAATTTTTGTTAGAAAAAATATTAGTTTTTAACTATGCTAAAGTTCCCAAGGCATGATATGGTGGTAAACAACTCCTTCTACCATCAAATTATGCTTTGGAAGTATAGCATGATTAAAAATCAACGTTTTTTTCTTATGGAAATCGTTAAGCGGTGTTGATTTATAAATTTTTAGATTTTTAAGGTGTTTAAATATAATAAAAAAAATAAGTAAGGTGTTTAATTACAAAAACTAATTTTTTTAAGGTGTTAAATGACAAAAAATCCTTAAAAAAATCTTTACATTTACTATATTGCACAAATATTAAGACAAAATGGACGAAAATGTATATGTGGGAAATTTCGTAGTAAACATGTTCACCTCGATCATGGTCACTTACCCACTAGTTTATTTTAATATATGTACGATTATTTTTCCTTTTCTTTTAATTTTAATTAACACAATGTTATGATAGACGGAAAAATTTACAATACATGGGGAACTTCTTATTTGGTGGAGTTGATGGAAAATTGACCCTATAAATTAGAGGTCCATCACCAGATTAAGTCTCATCAATTGCATTATATATGCTTAGAAGTGAGGATTCTCCTTACCATTCCTCTACTATCAAGTGTTGATGTGTCATGTGTTTAGCTATCCGACTGGCGTGAGATAGTTGCTGGTTCAACAAGGTAATGAAGATGGAGAAATAATTCCATCTTTTTTAACTATTGTTTGGATCTGAAAAAAGACGCTTACATTTCCATTTTCAGGTATAATTGTGGTGTAATACTTCCTCCATTTTTTTTTAATTGCACCATTTGGGATTTCACGCTTGCCAATGCACTATTTTAATCACTAATATCTCTCATTATACATTTTAAAAAATTATAAAAATTTGATAATTTGAAAGTATATTTCGAGACGAATCTAACAAGATCCCACATGAATATATTTTTCCTTACATATAAATCACAAAAAATAACTATATAAGAATATGTGAATAGTGCTAAAACCAAGATGGTGCAATTATTAAAAAATGGAGGAAGTACAAGACTATTTTCAAGTGCAAAGAGAAGCTTAAATTTCATACGTAGAGACATGGGGGAAGAATCGTATCCAATGAAGGGAGGGGATGGCAGTTTCAGCTACACCAAAAACTCCAACTTTCAGGTACATATATTTCTTTGGGTGATGATAAAGGTCGCAATCTTACGTGTCGGAGTTTAATTGGTAAATATAAGCGTCACATAGGCTATGTGTCATCAGAATATTTTTACTATGAAAATATGTAAATAAGGTAGTCGATTTAAAGAAGGAAACCGATTAGAATATTAAGATTTTCCTACTTTTTTTTACATGTATAATAGGTTATAAGCTAAATATTTTAGTTTCCAATTTTAATCATGACTCATAAGCATGTCATGTCATCATTATGACACGGCTTAAAGGTCGCATGTTGCGGCGTTTATCATTTACGTATTTCTTTTACTTCAACATAATCACTAACTATGTACTACCTCTGTTTCAAAATGATATTTACACTTCCCATTTTAGTTCGTTTCATAATGTTCTTTACCCTTTGTTTTATTATTCTACTTCTGAACATGAAAATTCACTACCTTACCCTTCTTATCACACAATATTTACAAATTTTCACTCCCTTTTTCTTACATTATTCATTTTTTTCTTACACTCACCCACCTTTTTACACATTTCTCTTAATTATTTTATCCATATTTTATTATATTCAACCAACTTTTTCATTTTTGTCTTAATATTTGTGCAAATAGTAACCGTAAAGATTTTTGAAACGGAGGTAGTAGTACTTAAATCGATCATCCAAATCTCTGGAATACGAAGTATGTGCTACTGATCCAAATCTCTGGAATATCTCAACACAGAAACATGCTACAAGTGCAGTAAAAGGGCTAATTTGCTGGGCAATCACAGAGAAATTTGATCTCTTTCCAATGACTTCCACAACACCATCATCAACCCCAACAATCCTCCGTTTAGCTGACCTTGGATGCTCAGTAGGCCCGAATACATTCACCGCAATGCAAAATGTGATAGACACAATCAAATCCAAATTACCCAAATCTTCATCTTTCCAAAACCCACAATTTCAAGTCTTCTTTAACGACCATGTAGGGAATGATTTCAACACCCTCTTCACTTCCATCCCTTTTGATTGTACCTACTTCTCGATCAGCCGGTGTGCCTGGTTCTTTCTATGGTCGTCTCTTTCCTGACTCATCCCTCCACTTGATCCACTCATCATATGCTCTACAATGGCTGTCTAAGGTACCTAAGGAGTTACTTAACAAGGATTCCGAGGCGTGGAATAGTGGGAGGATACACTATACTAGTGCTTTACAAGGTGTTGTGGATGCTTATGCAAGGCAGTTTTCTGTAGACATATATGGAGTTGTTTTTGGAGGAAAGAGCAAGAGAACTCGTAGTTGGAGGGATGATGGTACTCATTATGCCTTGTATTCCAGATGAAACTGTGCCTCATTCCCAGGTTCCTGCTGGTATCATGTTCGACCTCTTGGGGGATTCCCCACTAGATATGGCGGAAGCTGTAAGTGTGTGCAATTCAGGCTACGTTCTATTCGACTTGTTTTGTCTGAACTTATATTATCTGAACTCATCTGAACTTATCTAAGGCTTTGTTCGACTTATTTTGACTTATTTCAGACAAAATAAGTTCAGTTAAATTCAGATAAGTTCAGATAATATAAGTTCAGGATAATATAAGTTCAGAAAAAATAAGTTTTTTTCTTCCGGACATTTCACACAAATAAGTGTATTTTAGTCAAAATAATTTATTTTTTTCAAATAAAATAAGTTCAGATAATTTCAGACAAAATAAGACGAATACTCCCTCCGTCCCTTAATACTCGCACCGTTTCGAATGGACACGCTTGCCAATGCACAACTTTGACCACTAATATTTTTAACTACATGTTATAAAAACTTATGAAAATATTAATGTTTTGAAAGTATATATTAAGATGAAGCCAACAATATATTATATACTAACATTTGTTTTCATATACTAGAAATAAAATAAGGTCAAAGTGAATTATGTGAATAGTGCAAAAAGTTAAAACGGTGCGAGTATTAAGGGACAGAGGGAGTAGAACGGAACCCAAATTTATTTTGACTTATCTCAGACAACAGAGACCTCATTCTTTTTGTTCATTTAGTACTATGATAAATCAAACTAACTAGCATAAAGATGATTTTTCTTTGTTCATTTAGTAGTATGATTTATCCATCTTGTTCACATTCAAAGGTCTAATAAATTAAGTATCAAAATGTGTTATAAACTGATTTTTTCAGGGAGTTATAAGTTACGAACAAGTAGACTCCTTCAACTTGCCAATTTATGATGTTTCACCGATGGAGATGGAAGTGTTAGTGAAGAAGAATGGGAGATTTAGCATTGAAAGGATGGAGTTAACTGACCTAATTTCAGCAGTAAAGTAAACGAAAAGGAGGGTGTTTCTAATAACACTTTGGGTGATCATTTTAATAATGCGGTAGGGATCGGAGACACTTGAGAGCTGGACGTACTGGAAGGAATTTTGTCAAAGCATTTTGGGGTTGAGATAATGGATCAACTTTTTGATAGGTTTTCTCAGAAGACAGAGGAGTTTTCTAAGAGGTTCAGTTCATGTACTAAGAAAGGGACTCAGTTGTTCATTGTCCTTGTCAAAAGGAAATAGAGAGAAATTAAACAGTAAAGGGAAACAGAAGGATAATAAATAAAAGGCAAATTTGCTAAAAATAACCTTTATAACCCAAATTTTGCGAGAAAGAAGCTTATATAATTCTTTTTGTCAAATTACACCTTACAGTAAAAAAAATTTGCGAGAAATGAACTTATATAATTTTTTTTTTGTGAAATCACACCTTAATGTAAATTTTTTTTGCGAAAGACAACCAAAAGTAAGTTTTCGACATTAACTGAGTTTTTCCAGCCATTGACTTGTACGTGAGAAGCATATGTGACTTTATTTTGCTAACCATACCCAATTTTGCTCCAAAATTCTAAGCTTTAAAACCTAAAGTTGAAAAAAAAATCGAAATAAAATCAAGTTTGAAAATTCAAGACTCGGAAAAATCAGTGTCTTTAGCCAACTTAAGCTACACGTGCTGCTCACGTGCAACTCAATGGTCAGAAAATCTCAATCAATGCCGAAAACTTCCCTTAGGTCCTTTCTCGCAAAAATAATTATTTTAAGGTGTGATTTCACAAAAAAAGTTATATGAGATCATTTCTTGCAAAATTTGAGTTATTAAATGTACTTTTTGGCAAATTCGCCTAAATAAAATCCCTCCAAAATTGGAGACGTTTGGAGGGGTATTGTAGCTCCACCCTCTCCATCCCTTTCTTTAGGAAATGTATTTATCAATAATTGGGATTTGTGAATGGTGTAAATGACATGGTATTTTCGTAATTAAATTGGTAAGAAAAATAAAATAAAAGGTGGAAATAAAAAAGTGAATCAATGAATAAAATTTGAGATTAAATAAATAAACTTTGAGATTTATCAAAAAAAATTGATCTTAAATAAACAAAAATTGAATTTAAATGTATATATTGAAAGTTAATGTATTTAAGGTTCTGTCATGTTATTTATACTATTCATCAATAATAGTTACGGAGTATTGATTTGGAATCACCCCTTTCTTTTCCTTCTCATTCCTCCTTTTTCATTCATGTCTATCTCGCTATCCAAACAAAGGGGTAGTGTTTGTAATTTCTCTGTACTTTATTTATACTTGCAGAGTAATTTTAATATGTTAGCTAAAAAGTAAAAACTTGCCTTGATATCGTTCTACGGCTTAATCTTTTGAGATGAACTGAACTTAACTTAATTGCACTGAACTGAATTTAACTTAACTGAACTGATAATAATTAATAAATAATAATAATAATCAATAATCTATATATTATACTAAAAGAGAGGAAATCAATGTGGTGATGACAAATGTCACTCATTGATTGACCTCTCTTTTAGATATAAAAAAATTAAAAAATAAAATACTTGATTGTAAATCATTTTGTTACCTTTTTACCCAATAAAGTATTTGATTCTATTTTCCTAAAAAAAATGTCATTCTATACATGAGTAATACTTTATAAAATCTGTTTTTATATTTTGGTAACAAATATAACAATATATGATTATATATTTTTTTTAAAAATAATCCATTAAACGGATTACGTAGTAGGATATTTATAAAAAATAATTAATGTAATCTACCGATTTGTACTTACATAATTAGAATACAAATAAATTAGAAAATCAATGAAGTATGAATATAGTATAAAAAAAAAGGTTACTATAATATTGTATAATATTTTGACAACTAAATTCGATAATTATAAGTAATATTTTATTACTTTAAAAAAGAAAGTACGGAGTATGTAACTTCCTTAAACAAGAGAAAAACTTACGTAACCTAATCTATCTACTACTCTACTATGTAACTCCTCAATTTTTTAGATGTAACTCTTTTATTTTTACACTAACTATTATATTACACATCTCTTGGTGACTATGATGAACATAGTCATGTACTCCGTATCATTTTGTTGGATTTGTCTAAATACTTACATAATACAAATTTAATATATTATATCATAAGCCATAGACGTTGTAATGGTTATATCTTATACAGTTAAATACATGGTGCTGACAAGTGCTGTTCTTTTATTTGATTATCTTATAATATCAAAAATTATACTAAAATAGTGGAAATCAATGTGGTGATGACTAATGTCACTCATAGATTCGCCTCTTCGTTAATATAAATAATTAAACTTAAAATAATTTACAACATCAAATATTTTACAGCCCTATAATGTCACGCAAATAGTATACATATTTCGAAAATATAGGGCCGAGAATCGTAATATCAAATGGTTCATTTCTTTTTACCAAATATAATATGCATAACTAACACTTATAAAAGTTCTACTACGTTGGTTATGAATATAAAAAAAATTACTAATAACTTACTTATTATAATGTTTTGTCTATTTACTTAATTATTCAAATCAGACAAACGAATTGTCAAATACTCGAGAATAGAAATTCAAAAATGTCTTACCAAAAAAAAATGTTGAGTATAGGGGTGGGTTTGAGGCGGGTGCATGTGGATACACGGGAGAGGGTGATGAAGAGAGGATGCATTTTATTTTGTACCTCTCAAAACGGGGATTGGAGGGATGAATATCATTCCTATCTTTGATGGAGGGGATAGGGATAAGAATTGTAGATGAGTGCGGATATGCAGGCTAAAAGTGTTAGTGGGGCAAGTTTTTTGGGGGATCCGCATGTGTATCCTCCCTAAGTGGGCGGAGATCGAGGAAATTTTGATGGATGAGGGGTTAAAGAATGTATACGTTGCGGGGTGAACGGGCGGTGATGGATTTTAGATTTGACCCGCCTGCGTTGTTAATCCTACATATATAGAAAAAAATAATACTACTAACTTAGGAGTATATATTATAATGGTTTGTGAGAGTGATGGATAGCTCAGTTGGTTAGAGCTTCTAACCCGGTTCCACGTGATTTTGGGATTGTTTCTCATCCTCGCCCTTGTGCCTCATTTACACACAAAAAAAACATATTATAATGGTTTGTTTATTTACTCTTTTTATCTTTATCAGACAAACGATTTGTGCAAAGACTTTAGAATAAAGTTTTAAATTTCAAAATTGTCTTACAAAAAAAAACTTATTGGGTCTAGGGGTGAATTTGAGGCAGTTGTGGATACATGTGGGGTGATGAAGCGATGATGAATTTTTATTTTCTATCTCTCGAAACGAGGATTTGGATGGGTGTGTATCAATCCTATCGTGGACGGCAGGGATGGGGATGAGAATTGTAGGTGGGTACATGTGTAAAGGACCACCCCGCCTTAAAGTCATCTCTAACTGAATCAAGTAAATGATAGGTAGGTGTGAAATGGTCGGGTAATTAGGTTGATGGGGCGAGTGTGCGAGTAATAAGTGGATATTACTATTGAAGTGAAATGTGGTTGAGATAATTTTATGCTTGACATAAGTGGTGAATGAGAATGAAAATAATTTTATCTCTGTACCCTTATTGGTTTTAATTGTTTTAATAAATAAGACGCGTCGAATGAGCAATAACAAATTTACCCATCATTCATTTTAATTTGGAGAATATCTATAAGCTCTACTTTGATGATAATTGTCTACCAGATTTCATATAAATTTATATTTACATTATAAACCGTGCATCGCACGGGTACTATACTAGTTAATAACTAAATAGTACGTACTCCCTCTGTTCCTTTATGTTCTTCCCATTTGGGAAATGGTCTGGAAATTAAGAAAATTGAATCTTGTAATGATTGGGTGTAAGAGTAATGATTGAATGTAAGAGAAAGTAATAAAGTAGTAAAGGAAAGTAATAAAGAAATGAAGGAGAGAGAAGATATTTTTAATATAGGTAATAAAAATTTATAAAAGTGGAGTTGGGTGGGTGAATAGGGAAATGTGAATGAATTAAATAAGGGATGTTGGGGAATTTTATGGTAAAAAAGTATGTCCAAAAAAGGAAATGGGAAGAACATATAGGAACGCCCAAAATAGAAACGGGAAGAACAAAAAGGAATGGAGGGAGTAAATAATAATAAATTGAATTATTAGTTACAGAGTATTAATTGTTTATTATTTATTATCTATTACGGAGTATCAATTACAGAGTATTTATTTTTTATTTACTATTTTTTATTTGTTCTTTATTGTTTAATATTTATTACGAGTTCGGGTTTATATGGTCCTGGTTGAAACGAGTTCGAGTTTAAACGGGTTCGGGTTAAAACGAGTCCAGGTTGAAACGGGTTCGGGTTAAAACGGATTCGGGTTTTTAATGCTCGGGCTCATATCGAATGGGGTTGGTCATGTCGGACCGGGTTGGGTCATGTCGATCGGAAATCATAGAGGGTCATGTTCATGTCGGATCGGTTAATCAGGTAGCTAAATTTTCTAAAACAACCTTTTATAACCCGAAATTTGCAAGAAACGACTTGTTAAATTGTTTTTGCGAAATATGCGAGAGGAGTTTTGCAAAATTTGCGAGCCATGGTGATTGCACTGCACCAATTAACAAACGCCAATTTCAGCCAAATCGATTAATTCAAAAATTTGGGGAAAAGAAACCCTAACTTTCCTACATTACAATTCCATAAAATTACCAAAATCTCGATGTAGACAATCGAACTATGTTGGAGAAGGATTGAATTGAGAAAACAACAAATTTTGGAGCTTGCAATTTCTTCGATTTTGTAAGAGCAGGAAAAAAAGTTGGTTTTTTGGGGGAAGAAGAACAGAGAGAAGAGAAAGTTCAGAGTATCTTTTTTGGGTTTTTTTGTTAAAGGATTGACTTTAAGAGGGAAATTGGGTGTGGTTAGCCAAATTGAAGAACATGTGCTCGCACGTGCAAGTCAATGGACGGAAAGTTTGAGTCAACGCCTGAAATGAGCAATTGATTGTGTCTCACAATTTTTTTTTTAGTTTAAGGTATACTCCGTATATTACATCGCCAAAAAAATTCAAAAGGTTGTTTATCGTAAATTTTGGATTTTAAAAGGTTGTTTTTAACAAATTTGCCTTTCATTCTTCCAAAGTTGGAGGAATTTGGGGAAATTGAAAATTAAAAATGGTTAATTAAGACCCCGTTTAGTTCACCTTATTTCTCCTTATCTGATTTGATCTAATCTGAACTTATTTTTTCTGATCCGATCTGAACTTATTTTTTCTGACCTGATCTCATAATTAAGATTTAATATTAAATGATATGTGTGTGGACTTGATTGGGTTATCGCATATTATGCATTTTGGGATGTATGACTTCGTGCCCGACCGTATTGTGGTTGATGCGGCACATCGTAAGTGGGTCAAGTATCAGGCTAAGTGCGCGACAATTGGGTATGGTTTCTTACCTTTCTCTTTTTCTTCATTGGGGGGATTAGAGAAGGATGCTATTGCGTTACTTAAACGGATATAGAAGTTCTCCAAGGCTCAAGACATTGGGGCACGAGTTGCTGTTTATATCTTCACTAGGATCAGTTTTGCAATTGCTAAAGGAATGAGGCCCAAATAGTATTTCGACTTCTCACTAATGTCTTTTAATTCTTCGAGTTTGTTTGGTCAATAATATATAATGATAATAATAATTATAATAATAATATCTAATCTGATCTAAACTGAATTGAACTTATTTATTCTGATCGGATTAAATCTGAAATAATTAATAAGTTCCTGAAACAAAGGTTAACAGATATCGCTAACTGCTGTACCCGGGTACAGCCAGCTCTGGCTGTACCCCCCAAAAACGACGCGCTCATATTGTTTGTTCATACTTGTCGACTGTTTGTTCTTTTTTATTGTACTGTTTGTTCATTCTTATTGTATTGTTTGTTCATTCTTGTTGTACTGTTTGTTCATTCTTGTTGTACTGTTTGTTCTTTCATGTTGTTTTTTAAATTCATCATCAAATTTTCATAATTGTTGTATTTTTTGTTCTTTCTTTATGTTCTTTTTTATATTGTTTGTTCTTTCTTGTTTATTTGTTTGTTTATAATAATCATATGGTTAATGTTCATAATTAAACTCTTCATTAATCTTTTATTCTTTCTTTTTGTATTGTTTGTTCTTTCTTGTTGTACTGTTTGTTCTTTCTTGTATTCATCAAACTTATTGTTGTATTGTTTGTTCTTTCATGTTGGCTTTAAAATTTATCATAAAATTGTTCATAATTGTTGTATTGTTTGTTCTTTTTTCTGGAATTTTATGTTCTTTTTTATATTGTTTGTTCTTTTTTGTTGAATTATTTGTTCTTTCTTGTTTATTTGTTTGTTCATAATAATTATCTGCTTTATTGTTTGTTCTTTCTTGTTGTATTGTTTGTTCTTTCATGTTGGCTTTAAAATTCATAATGAAATTGTTCACTTCATTGGTCTTTTATGTTTTTACAAGCGCCTATATTGTTTATTTCCAAATAAATAAATAAATGTTCATTTCGAAAATAGTAAATGTTCATTCCAATAAATAAATAAATGTTCATTTCCAAAATAGTAAATGTTTATTCCAAATAAATAAATAAATGTTCATTTCCGAAATAGTAAATGTTCATTTTTGTAGTTTATTTCCAAATAAATAAATAAATGTTCATTTCCAAAATAGTAAATGTTCATTCCAAATAAATAAATAAATGTTCATTTCCGTAATAGTAAATGTTCATTTTTGTACCAGTATTTGTTCTTTTTTGTTGTATTGTTTGTTCTTTCATGTTGGCTTTAAAATTCATCATAAAATTGTTCATAATTGTTGTATTGGTTGTTCTTTTTTCTTGAATTTTATGTTCTTTTTTATATTGTTTGTTCTTTTTGTTGAATTATTTGTTCTTTCTTGTTTATTTGTTTGTTCACAATAAATATATGGTTAATGTTCATAATGAAATTGTTCACTTCATTGGTCTTTTATGTTTTTACAAGAGCCTATATTGTTTATTTCCAAATAAATAAAAAAATGTTCATTTTCGAAATAGTAAATGTTCATTTTTGTAGTTTATTTCCAAATAAATAAATAAATGTTCATTTCCAAAATAGTAAATGTTCATTCCAAATAAATAAATAAATGTTCATTTCCGAAATAGTAAATGTTCATTTTTGTACCAGTATATTAATGTTCATTTTAAACAACACAAACGACATCATTTTGGATGGGGGTACAGCCAGCTTTGGCTGTACCCGGGTATAGCCAAAAATTTGCGGGTTAACAGACCTGATCAAGATGAGCCCGACCCAAATTTTTGCGGGTTTTGGCAAAATTTTCCGGCCCGACCCAAAATTTTAATTTTTTGGTGGGTTTGGGAAACATAAAACTACACTTTTTGGTTATAAATTTAGTCCGATCTAAAATGCTGATATTTTAGACCTATTGGGTTTGACATGAATTTTTAGCCCGAATCTTAACCCGGCCCGCCATACCGGGCTGATTTTTTATGCCTCGGCCGTAACCAAACCCGATCCAGCCATCCATTTGATCAGGTGTAGGTTAACTAAATCGGGCCTAAATTGCCTTTCTTTTCCCTCATCTGATTCTTCTAATAAACCAAACGTTTGAAATAAAATCTTTCCCTTTCCTTTCTTTTCCCTTCCTTTCTTTTCTCAACCTTTCCTTTATTTTCACTCCCATGGAGATTTCTGCCATTTCTGGTTCCAGCGATGACTCCATTGTTAGGAGGTCCGTGATTGTTGAAGATTAATTCAATGAATTAGATTAATTTTTCAAAGCATTTAAAAATTTGTAGTGCCGACCTTTATATCCCTATTGTGATTTGCTATGATAATTTGTGGTCGTTAGCTGTTTGATGGATTGAATGTATTCGTGAGGATGCAAGTTTTCCAGGATTGAATTCCGAAGTCATTCGCGCTCTCTCTCTCTCCCCTAGGTAAATCACTATATTTCCTTCATTGTTTATCTCTTTCGATTTAAGATATTGTGTGGGGAACTGTAATTGGCTTTGAACTTACATGTCTTTGTGCAATTTAAACATTATTTGACCCTATTCTTAACTCAATTTCTGCAATACTTCAGTCTTATAATTTTATTTGTTTTTACTTTCTTACTTCTATCGGGCTAGTTATTCGGACTCGGGTACTCTGTCAATTTTGTGAAAAATTTCTGAGTTTTTGGCTAAAAATGAGTACTTGAGGTGTAATGATTGAAACAGTCTGAATAACAAGAGAAAGTTTCTTGTTAACTGGAATAACATTATGTACTTATAGGCTTTTACATTATTTCTTGTGTGCTCTTTAACTCAGATGAAATAGAGAATGCTTCTGTTCTTCCATCCAAGGAGTGTTAGGCAGTTGATCAGATATCACCAGAACACTGCAGTTCGTGCTATTGCTTTTAACTCAACCAGTGAATCATGTGTTTCCCTGGAAAATGAAAGAGAGATTGATAGAATCGCTAAAATTATAAGTGACCATCCGTTTCCTGATGTACCACTTCAGCCTACCCTTCTTCACCATATTCCTCCTTCTAACCTTTCTGCTAAATTTGTTGAGAATGTCCTTGGCCGCTTATTTGCAGCCAATACGAATGGTGTTAAGGCTTTCGAGTTCTTCAAGTTCACCCTTCACTATTCCAATGTATCTCTCACTTCAGATGCAATTGAAAAGACACTGCACATTCTTACAAGAATGCGATACTTTGATAAAGCATGGGAAGTGATGGAAGAAATTATCGAAATAGATCCTTCCCTGCTCACCCTCAAGTCAATGAGTATTGTTCTATCCAAAATTGCTAAGTTCCAGACCTACGAAGAGACACTTGCAGCATTTGAGAGGATGGAGAAACACATATTTGTTGGAAGGAATTTTGGAATTGATGAATTCAATGTGTTGCTTCGTGTTTTTTGCACCCAAAGACAGATGAAGGAGGCAAAATCTATTTTCAACAAAATGTATTCACGATTCCCAACAAACACCAAGACCATGAACATATTGCTCTTGGGTTTTAAGGAAACTGGCGATATAACTTCGGTTGAACTATTCTATCATGAAATGGTAAAAAGAGGTTTCAAGCCTAATGGCATCACATATAACATCAGAATTGATGCTTACTGCAAAAGAGGTTGTTTAGATGATGGATTGAGACTTTTTCAAGAGATGGAACATTCAAATTGCTCGCCAACATTAGAAACAGTCACTACTTTGATTCATGGGGCAGGTGTTGCTAGAAATGTGACTCGGGCATGGGAGTTGTTCAATGAACTACCTACAAGAAAGTTATGCCCTGATGCTGGGGCTTATAATGCGATGATAAGTGTTCTTGTGAAGTGTAGACAGGTGGAATATGCCATTAACTTGGTGAACGAAATGGAAGAGAAGCATATTTCTCCTGATGGCATAACTTATCATACCATGTTTCATGGCTTGATGAAGTCAAATGGTATTGAGGCTGTTAGAGGTTTCTATGAAAAAATGGTAATGCAGAACTTTGTTCCAGAAACACGTACAGTAGTGATGCTAATGAAATTCTTTTGTGGAAATCGCTATCTTGATTTAGGTTTGAATTTGTGGGGCTACTTGTTGGAGAAGGGTTCTTGCCCTCATGATCATGCATTGGCTCTTCTGGTGACAAGTTTATGTTCACATGGGCGGGTTCAAGAAGCTTTTGATTGTGCCAAACAGATGTTAAACAGAGGAAGGCATATGGGTAAACCGGTGTTCCACATGTTGGAGAGGTTTTTAAGGGAAGCAGGTGAGATTGAGAAACTAAAGAACCTTGATGAGATGATAAGGAAGTTGGGCACTGCTTATCCCCCATCAAGAGGACATGCTCTTGGGCTTTCTACTCCATTCTGTTAAGAAACCTTTTGGCACTCAAGTGTTATTCGTGGTGTATATAATATTCCCCAAAATAGAATATGCACCAACTGAGGGTGTGTAGAAAGAAGGATAAACCAAGGGTCAAGTGTATGCGACTAAGAGTTCTCTATCGATTTTAGTAATGTTTGACTGTGATGGATGCTGATGAACTTTTTTACCAGAAGGAATAGGAAAAAAGAAAACGACTTGGATTCATCAGCAGAGCAATATTGTGAAATGACAAATTGGTGGGCAAATATTTGTGGTCCAGATGCTGACTAAGGAGCTACTTCTGTTTCGATCAGTTGCGGGATGCTACTGCAGTACCCAATTGCTATTGTTGCAGGGGTATTGGTGCCATTGGTTGAATGTGCAGCTGAATTGAAATATGGCTGTTGCGTCCAATATTTTTTGACTGAGTACTGTGTGATGTGCTTAAAAAGCAAGCCGAACTACTGGCTATGATTGAATGTTCTGGTTAATTTTTCTGCTATTACACTCTATATGATGAACGTGCTCTGTGAAATTCAAATGAATTCTTTTTGGAAGGTGATCCTCGTAACTCCACAATGTAAGTTGAAACTTGATAGACTAGTTCTTGTGTTTTTTGAGCTCATCAGCTTGTGTCAGCGTATAATATTATTATAACTATAGTCTGTTAATGGATGTTGGTTCTAGTATGTACTCCTTACTCTCTCCACATAATTGTTGCATACTTGCATACACTACTTTGAGAGTTTGAGATGATGAGAAAACTTAGTCATTTTCCTATATTAGTTGTAGATTACAGTTAGATTATCCAAACTATTATCAAGTCTGAAAAGGCGATATTCGAATTTACCTAAAGTAAAGGGTGCTTCTGAAGTTTTCAAATCCTTAGTTTTGTGGCAGCAGCAAGACAAAAATGCAGAAATCTTACTTTCATGAACTTTTATTGCTAATGTAACACCTCTAACCTCTGACCAACCAAAAAAAAGGGAAATTCTTAGAGGCTATAGAAAATATTAGAAGTTCCATAAATAATATTGTCAATGATGATCATTTGTGCTTGGTGACGAGTAGTTTTGGTTGAGAATTTGATGACCTACAAAGATAGATAAAAGCGAAAATCTTTCTGTATTTAGGATCATGATAGGAATATGCAGGAGTTGTTGTAGGAAGTGGGAAATGTGTGTTGTAGTAGAAAAATCATCATCAAAAGATTGTGACATTTAACATAGTTTTTCATGTTTCCTTCTCTGTCGGAATTCCTTATCTTATATACACACAATTATATTAACACTTTGAACTAATTCTATCCAATCCATAAATGGAGTCTGATGGCACCAAATGCAGCGGGGAACAAAGGTAAAAATCTCCTCTTTTCTAATTTTTTACAGTTTTTGTTACTACTCTGTTTCGTATTACTCTGTTTCCTTTGACACCAAACTTGTATTTGACAAATTTTTCCGGGCTTGAATCAAGATAAAATATTATTTAGAATTTTTTTGATTGGTTGAAAGGTAGTTGGTCGCATATTACGGTTACTTTTTAAGTCTTTTATGAGATATTACTCACCAATTTTGTGGTTGAATACATATTAGGTTGAGGGGTAAAGTTGCAATTATAACAGGTGGCGCAAGAGGTATAGGAGCCACTACGGCGAAACTCTTTGCCTTAAATGGGGCTTATGTAGTTGTAGCCGATGTACTCGACGAACTAGGAATCAACCTCGCCCAGTCAATTGGAGGCCGCTATATACACTGCGACGTCTCTAAGGAAGCTGATTTAGAGGCGGCAGTGAATCTAGCTTTGGCATGGAAGGGCCATCTTGACATTATATTCAATAATGCAGGTAGGTATGTAATTAAGGCTAGTTTTTAGCTAACATATCCATATTACTGTTTAATTCCTAAAGAATGTACTAATTATTATCTGTTCCTGTCCTTAACTCCTTACTATAGAGTATATCAAAGTTATTGCTCAAAGGGTGTTGGTCTGTCTCAAGAAACCAAATTAAAGAACTAATATAGAGACGGCAAATTGGTCTTTTGGTTTAAGTCAATTCAGTTTGAGTCATGTTCGTTTGATGAGTTATTAAGGATCATATAATCACTGTTAGTCATTTTAATTTTTGGACCAGATTGGTGCAAACAGAGTCAATTTCAAGTATTTTTTTTGGGTTTGAGCTGGGTAATTCAGAATGAGTAATAGAGTACGAGTCATTTTTTCTAGGTTTTGGTTTGCTCAAAATGGTGACTGATCGAAATATGCACAACTCTGTTTACCAAACGGTATATATTACATGTAGGCACATCAGGCGCAGATGGGAGCATCACCAATGTCAACATGGAAGAAGTAAAAAACATAGTTGCAGTAAACTTGTATGGAGTGGTGCACGGGATCAAGCATGCAGCTCGTGCCATGATCAAGGGTAAAATAGGCGGATCCATCATATGCACCTCGAGCTCAGCTGCTATCATGGGCGGCTTAGCCTCACATGCCTACACAATGTCAAAAGGTGCAATCCAGAGCCTAATCAAGAGTGCAGCATGTGAACTTGGAGTACACGGCATCCGAGTTAACTGCATTTCCCCTCATGGGGTTCCTACGGATATGCTTATCAGCGGTTATAGAAGGTTCCTGGGTGACATTGATGCAGAAGAAGTTTCCAAAATAAGTTCAAAAAGTTGCAGTTTACTGACAGGAAGGGGTGGAAAAACACAGGATGTTGCTGCTGCTGCGCTTTTTTTGGCTACTGATGAAGCTGGATTCATTACTGGACATAATCTTGTGATTGATGGGGGTTACACTGAAGCTAGCACGAATATGATTCACATGTATCAAGACCCAAAATTGGTGAAGTAAATTTTACTATCCTTTTGGCTTTTGTTCTGAATTGAAAAATGTAAGATTAACTATTGTTTAAGTATATTCAGTACTGTATGGAGTTAAGGGAACTACAAAAAAACATGTATAACTTCTGGTTGAGCTAATTCAAAGCTAATAATGGCCAAAGAAGTATTATTGTATTCTAAGCATTTCAAGTCTCTTTTGAAAACTGAAAATAGCACCAATGAGGCAATGATCACCGAAAATCTTATTATGATCCTTGAACTCTTGAAGGTTTCAATTTCTTAACACTTCCCACAAACAGAAGTCAATAAAGGGACTTAAAAGAGCAAAAGAAGAATGTAACACGATTTAATTAATTTGATAGCAAAAAACCCGCTACATGATGTAGAGGTAACAAACAAGTCATTTGAATATAGAATCCGATTCAGCCGTTCGGATCATATTTAATTAATGAGCATTTTAGTTCGATTTTGGTATTATTTAAGTGAGGTCATGTTCAGGCAATGAGCAATTTTTTTAGAAAACAAGGGATAATTATTCATCAATATCAGTCGTATACTCCATAGTGGATTAGTTTTGTCAATTCGAAAATCTGTAAAAGTAATACTTTGTCACGTAGCATACTAGCATCAATACATCACCTTATCCTCACATTTTTGCATATCAAAGTCAACCTGTCCATAGGCCAAAAAAGCTCCACATCATCACTAACTTCCAACAGTACACGTGTCAACTTTTCTTCCTCCTTTCTCTGTCTTCCTCTCTCACATAACCAAGCTTAACTAACACCTAAAATAAGAAAAATGTACAATTTGAGATATTCTTCCCTCTCATTTTTTTCCTTGCAAAAATTTACAAACCCATCAAAACCCACCTCAATTTCCCTCAATTTCACCCAAAATCACATCCCAAAACATTTAAATTCAATGATTTCAAGAATATCAACCTCAAATTCTGAAACAATCCAATTAAAACCACCCCAAAAATCAGTAATCTATAAAGTTCCAGCATTGGAAAGTAATGACATTGATAAAATTACAGGGCAATATTTTCAAAGATACTATCTTTCTTCTGAAAATAAGAGAAATGGAAAAGGGGTTTGCATTTTGTGGTTTAGAAATGATTTAAGAGTGTTGGATAATGAAGCACTGTTCAAAGCTTGGGCTTCTTCTGAGGTTGTTTTGCCTGTTTATTGTGTTGATCCTCGCCTTTTTGGGACTACTTATAGCTTTGGGTTCCCTAAAACTGGAGGTATTGTTGCTTCTTTTTTGTTATTTAACTTATTTGGATTTCTGATGTTTTAGAGGGGGAAATTTGCATAACTGTGATGTGGGTGTTTTTTCTTTTTTGATATTTAATGGATTTTGAATATGGGTTTTCCTTAGACTATATCTACATGCTTGCAATTTTTGTGTGATCGAATCCTGTCTACATCACCGCACTTTCGTGGCCAATCTTCTTTAATTATGTTAATGTTGTAGGGTGGTGTGGTTGATGCAATTATGCTTTAGAAAGAAAATGTAGTGTTTTAAGGTAGTTAAGTTCTAGGAAGACTATTAGCATTTTATTGTTTTAGACTTAAAATATGGATTGGTTTGAATGGTTTCTTACAATTAGGGAGAGATTTGGAGTGACTATAATTGAGTGAATAGAACATGAGGAAGACAACTTAAGCTAGATTTTTAGCGAAAGGGGTTTGGTAAAGCGGTAGCTTCTCTAAGGAGACTTGAGGGTTGGAAGATTAAATAGACAAGGATAAATTGAATGTGGAAAAGAAATGGATGCTATTATTGGAGCATGAACTTCTGTTGTACATTTGGAGGACATTTTGCCCAATACTTGGGAAGGTTATGAGTTTATGACATACTTGTATATTGGAGGCAAATACCCACCCAAGGGTATGTATGCAAATATTTGAGGTAGCTTATTCCAATGTTGCATTGCCTGAGGCTGTGTTTGTTTTGTATCTGACTTTATAGCAAAGTTTGAGTGTCAAAGATAGGTTTTGCCAGTTGGGCATGAATGTTGACAAACAGAACTAGATAAACTTTATGCTTGATTAGTCCAGTACTACTTCCGGAAGCTAACACCTGAAACTATGCAGTCAGTTAGTCCAAATGATTATGGAGGACTAGATAAACTTTATGCTTGATTTCCTGGTCTGAGAAGTAATTGCACGCGGCTAGCTTGTACTGATATCCATTATGGCTAAGCCTTAAATCATTTTGTGCTGAAGTTTGTTGATAATTCTGTATTCTGCATGGGATCAGGTTTTTAATGCTTTCTAAAGATGGAGTATATAAACTGATTTTTTAATGCTAATCCTAGTTTAGAGGGAAAACTTATGAGCTGTTTTCTGCTGATAATTTTTATTTCCAAAATTAGTAGCATTCTCTTTTAAGAAAAGAGGGGTTCAAATTGTGATTTGGATCTGATATCAGGTTCATCTTTTATGTGACAGCATTAAGAACACGCTTTCTCATAGAATGTTTAGCTGATTTAAGGAAGAATTTGCGGAAGCACGACCTAAACTTGCTGATTAAACATGGAAAGCCTGAGGAAATTCTTCCTGCACTAGCAGAAACCTTTGGAGCTCACACAGTTAAGATATCCCTTTATTTGAACTTCGAATTTGAATAATCCTCTTCAGTTCTTCGCTTTTGATAATCTGTATTGCTTATACCTGAAATAACTGGATCTACTGGTTAACATAACATGCAATTTCACTGGAGCAGATATATGCACAGAAAGAAACATGCAGCGAGGAGCTAAATGCTGAAACACGGTTAAATAAAGGCCTGCAGAAAGTATCTCTTCCATCAACAGCAGGAACATCTGCATCCCAAAATGGAGCAAAGACTCCTAGATTGCAACTTGTTTGGGGGGCTACTTTGTACCATAAAAATGATCTCCCTTTCAACATGAGTGACATTCCCGATGTCTACACACAATTCCGCAAGGTAAGGTCTTTTTAATGCTTCACCAAACATCCTCCAATAGTTGTTTTTCTGTCATTTCTTCTTCATCAGTTTTTACTTCATGAATACATTTGTTGGAATTTACAGTCCATTGAATCCAAGTGCAAAATCAGAGCCTGCATCAAGATCCCTTCATCACTTGGCCCTCCACCTGAAATTCAAGACTGGGGTGCCATTCCTTCTATTGACCAGTTTGGATTACAGAATCAAGAGGTATGTTGTTACTGAGGTATCTGACTGTTGATAAAAACACATTTCTCGGAATCTGAAAGTGTTTATAAAACACACCTCCAAAGAAAAGACACCATCCCAGCCCTTCTTTCGTTGTTTCTTTTTCCTAACTGCTGAGAGGAAAAATGGCTGATTTCTTGTTCTATGGCAGGTAGACAAAGGTTTATTGTTTGTTGGGGGTGAAAGTGCTTCACTCAGCCGAGTCCATGAATACTTCTGGAAACAGGTTAGATGCTTGGCTATTTCAGCTGACAGATAATGAAAATCCCTTAAAGCATAGAAGATGCATGTTAATCATATATGTAGCAGTAATGAAGTATAGGGAATAAATTAAACAGAATTTACATGTTGCTATACGTGTGAATTGTGATTCACGTAGTTATTAAATGTGTAGGATTTGTTGAAAACATACAAGGAGACAAGGAATGGAATGATTGGATCTGATTACTCGACAAAGTTTTCTCCATGGCTGGCTAGTGGAAGCTTATCCCCACGTTTCATATACGAGGAAGTTAAGTATCCTACCTTTTCTTTCAAGATATTCAGACCATGTGATAAAAAGACATTACATATGGAGTATGATTTTTTGTTTACAGGTCATGAGGTATGAGAGAGAGAGGCTGGCAAATGATTCAACATACTGGTATGAGTTCCTTCTTCTATATGAACATGAATTGATTGATTGTCCAACAAAAATACAGTTTCTTAACTGATTAATATGATTTCAGGGTGTTATTCGAACTAATATGGAGAGATTACTTCAGGTTCCTGTCAATCAAATACGGAAATTCTATTTTCCATTTAGGTAATACATAAGATTCTAGTTCTCAATAAAATGCATGGAACATATAGAATCCATACTTTTTCCCCTATTAATCTTTCCTCAATTGTAGACCGATTTGGTAGTTATATTTATATACCTATTCTTAACTCATTTTCTTGCGAACCCTTTAGGCGGGCCTAGGCATTTAGATAACAAATGGAGCCAGGATAAAACATTGTTTGAATCATGGAAGGAAGGAAAAACTGGGTAAGCATTTATCTTTGATCACATCATGCATTTTTTAATCAAGGTACATCTTTTATTGTTCAAATATTGCATTCCCATATCCTACTGTCTTGCACAACAATGAGCTTATTCACCCCAAATTTTGTACGTGTCACACTGTCACCTCAAATCACATGAAATCTACGCTTATTTGAAGTTGACTTAAATGCTAATTGGGTGACATTATGAAATTTGGGGGTGATTAAACATGTTGTATTCAAATACACTTGTTGCTTCCTTTTTGAGTCTGATCTCAAATGTGTGGAATTTTGTTCATAATTTCTTGATTTCTGGTGCACAATCCATTTCCAAACAGGTATCCTTTAATAGATGCAAATATGAAAGAACTAGCAACTAC
The DNA here is from genome assembly GCF_020520425.1 of Spinacia oleracea. NCBI lineage: Eukaryota > Viridiplantae > Streptophyta > Magnoliopsida > Caryophyllales > Amaranthaceae > Spinacia > Spinacia oleracea. The sequence continues at coordinate 118,908,390 of NC_079487.1, read as the reverse complement.
GGGTTTCATGTCCAACAGAGGTAGGCAGGTAAATTCCAGTTTCTTTCCAAGTTTGTTTCAGTTATTTGTGAAGAATTCAATCTTTTTTCTTTTCTTAAAAAAATAACTAATGGAGACGTTTGGATATTTGGTGTTAGATTGTTTGTTCTTTCCTTGTGAGGGATATGGGGATTGACTGGCGTATGGGGGCAGAATGGTTTGAGACGTGCCTCTTGGATTACGATCCTTGTTCTAATTATGGAAATTGGACATATGGAGCAGGTAGTATTTTTTTATTTCTAGTCTTTTCTCGCGATTAATGTTCTCCATAAACACAGGATAGTATTGCCAACTTATCTTCATGTTCATAAGTTGTCCATGTTCATCAGCCACAGTTCAATCTCCAATGCTCATCTTGCAGTCATTGTAGGAAAACCTTGATGTTAGCTTTGCCTCAGGAGTTAAATCATATATGAACTCCTCTAAAATAGATAATGTCACTTGATAATTTGTTCTATTATAAAAACCTAGATGGTTTTAATCTCTTTGTGCTTATAGATGATTATACTATGTTCAACATCTGTAGTTGACTAGATTTCTGTATAATGCTTTTATATGCAGGTGTTGGAAATGATCCCAGAGAAGATAGATATTTCAGCATCCCCAAACAGGTACACCTTTTAAATCTCAAAACAAGGATGTTTTAGTGTTTTACAGTCAAGTAAATGTGTGATCAACTTACCGCCTTTCGGTTTACAGTAACTGATGGCTGTTATAAAGATTCCTGGAAATATCCTAGTTCATGGTTTTGACTATTAGCAGAGCAGAATTATATAGCAAAGTAGTTCAAACACTACTGTAATTCATTGGCTATTTGTAGATTTGTAGCAAAAGAGAGCAAGAATATTATTCCAAACGAAGCAATGTTAACTGCCTAAATTTGAATTTCAGGCACAGGTATATGACCCTGAAGGTGAGTATGTAGCCTACTGGTTACCGGAGTTAAAACGGCTTCCCAAGGATAAACGTCATTTTCCGGGGTTTTCGTACCTTAAACCAATAGTGCCCCTCAAGTTTGGAAATACTGGCAAACAGGGTGGCCAAAAGGCTGGACCTTCTCGGAGAGAGAACAGAACTGGCGGAGGGCCGAGGAACAAACACTTCACAAGATAAAGGATGCACATTGTATACTGTACTGAAGAACTGTCCTAAAAGTATTAAATGAAGTTGAATAAAGAACTAGATATTTTTTTCGAAAAATAGAAAATGAGGTCTTCAATAGAGGGGGCCTTGTGCACGAGGTACAATTTTTTATTTATTTAGGAAAGGAGGTCTTTAAGTTTAATATTTCTGTATTTTTGAAATTGATATGTACTTGATCCCTTGTAATTCCTTTCAAGCATAACAGTTTGACTTCAGATTTTGATTATAAGAAAAATGGGCTGAAGCAAAATCATGCAAAAAGAATTATGCCATGAAATTTCAAAGGCACATGTTACTCTCAAATTCTCAATGTTAATGTATAAAAACTTAGGAAAAGCTTAGCTACCCAAATATAGCTTAGCATCCTCGGGTAACAGTAGGAGATCCTTGCAAAGGAAACACCCAGTGCGAAACATTCCTTATTATTTTGATCAAATTTTGAGAAAAAAACAATTTTGAATGTTTTTGAGAGCCATGTTCTAAATATTTTAATCTTGAGATATGCATAGATAGAATCATATCCATCTGGAAAAAGCTGTCAGCAGTGTTTTTCAGTCGCTATACCATGACTTCTCTCTGCATTAACATTCAGTTACAGGCAAATGAAATTTGCATAAAGTACCAGGTTTCCACATTATGGACTCTTTTGTCCAAAAATAGATATAAAACCCAGCATTTTTCACGGGAAAAAAAAATACACAAGTACTTGGTAACAGAAAAGGCACGAGATTGAAGGAAAGTTCAGTTCAGTTCAGAATAGCACATTAGCACAACCTTCTGTCTATTGCATTTGACAAGATTAGAAGGTTATCAACTTGAAAATTTCCTAATAAAAACAAGTTCATCTAGTAACCAATAATACATGTAGGAGTACCAAACTTAACAGATACAAAACGAAATCAACTCTGCAACTGCAGTAGTTGTTGCAGAAAGACTCAGAACCTGTAGCTACTGTAGCCTCCCAAGCCAGAAGTATAACTTCCTCCAAGACCTTGACTTGTGTAGGACGATAAAGATGACAAGGACGAAGGGTGGTACGTGCTTTCTGGTAGATGTGAATAAGCAGAAGAACCCAACCCCAAATCACTCTTTCCATACAAGCTAGAAGGAGCCATCTTTTGCCCATTAATTGAATCCTACAACCCACAAAAAGCATATCAACACAGGGCTTTAGGGTAACTAGAGAAACATTAAAAATCATCACCTTCATCATATGGCTATGATTAGATACACACTGCAGTCCAGGCCAGAAAAAAAATCAAAAAAGTTGGATGAATTTTTTTACCAACTCATATGGCTAGTTAAACAATTTTCATTTACAACACAAGGAGTTTGAATTTAAAGCTTGTAGTTTGGTAGACAGGTTGTGTTCGTATTTCCTATTTTGTCTATTCCGGATTATTCACAAAACATATCAAGAAAACTACTCGTACATAAAATGTAAACAGAACATGACAAATGCATTGAATCAGGTCGGGTTTTGTCAATTTGAGTTTGTGTGGTGTTGAGTGAGAGTTTCTCTCGGTGACTTTTAAGTCGTCTTATCCTGTCGGTTCAGATTTTTCGGTTTTATTTGAATTACCAAAGTGACCTACACCGTGAACACAAACTTTTTGGTTTGATTAAACATCCAATGTATGTAGTATTGCAAGTCATAAGTAAGCAAAGGCACAAACCTGAATAAGCTGTTGAGCAGTCTGGACCTGAGTCGCAGTGCCCTTAATTTCTACAGTGATCTCATCACCTCGACCATGACTTTCTTGGACGGTAAGAGCTGCACCACTTGAACGGCGGATGTAGGCAATATTTCTTCCAGCAATTCCAATGATGTCTTCAGCATAAGAAAGTGGTACTTGCATCGTTTGTGTTATCTGAGTAGAACAATTTACGAACACAGAATTTTAATAACAGAATGCAGTGACGTTCCGAAGTACAAAATATAATGTGCCGAATCTCGCAACTATATCAATGATGTTGGTGGAAAACATAACACAGATTATCAAAACAAAGAGCGACGTATCTACTCAACATGAAGTTGTGACAAGTCACAAAAGGAGGTTTCTGTGGAATAATGAATAATGCAGCAGAAAGTTACAAGTTATAAGATCAGCTGACAAACATGAATGTGCAACAAAGCAGCTGAAGGTCCCATAAAAACTGATGAATATTATTCACCTCCAGAGAGAAAACTCGTCTCCATGTTATAAAGATATACAAATATCTCTAGTATACAAGTGAACTCTTAAGAAGTTTAGTGTCCACCTAAAACGCCTTTACATTATGTTTGGAAAGGTACTAATGGAAAGAAAGGGAGGGAATAGAAGGACAAAGCTAGAAAATAAAGGGAGGAGAGGAGAGGAGAGGGCAGGTGATGGAAGATACGAGCTTGCATTTTCCTCCAAAATTTCCCAAACATTGGTTGGAATTGATTTATTAAAAGAGAAGGAAAACGGATCCCTCTGATTCTCTGCTCTTCCCTCTCCCCGCGGGAAATATCCAAAGAAGGAAGGACGAATCTCCCGTGTTGTCTTCGCTCTATTTCCCACCATATTACACTAACCAAACACACCGTTACTTTTACATGTACTGTTTTAAAATTTATTAATTTCGATGTTAGTGTATTACTTCCAACGTCCCAATTTACTCACCCGACTTTGACCAGCACAAAATTTTAGGCAAATAAATTGACTTAATATTTTATTACGGGGTAGTTGATAGTGGAAGTGGGTCATTGCTTTTTGAAGATGTGAGTGAAGTTTTTTTTTATGTTATTATAGGAAGTAGTAAGTAATGTGGTCCGAAAACAAGTGAGAGAAATAATAAATAAATAGAGAGTTCATGCCTTTTATAGAAATGGTGCAAGTACTTTGAGATGGCTTTTATAAGGAAAGTGGTGCAAGTAAATCGGGACAGAGGGAATGTGAGTTACCATACATGTATTTGAAATTTGAAGCATGCATCGCGCGTGCACTTAGATCTATGTGTACGTATTCATGTTATATAAATACAATAGCTGCAGGTAATACAAATATAGCTTATTACCGAAACTAAGATACCGTTTTGTGAATTGAAAATAAGAAGAACAAATCTCTAATGACAGCAACTCAACTACCCAACACTCTTATTCTGCTTATTTTTAGAAAAATATTATTGAAAAAAAAACACACACAAATGTAATTCACTGAAAAAGTTCAGAATTCGAAAGTGAATATTGCACCAGACAAGGTAGGTGAAACAATCAACAACAGGCAAAGCTATTCCATTTGCCCAATTCTGCCAACATCTTCCCCCCCCCCCCCCCCCCCCCCCCCCCCCCCCCCCCCCCCCCTCCCCCAACAACAAAAAAACCATTCCACTATACACTAAAACTTCTGAAAATATTTCCTCAATTTTGTTGAGCTTTTTTAGCACAATATCAGCAACAGCCCATCAAGAAACTTAAGTAGCTAACACAGTACCATCTGACATAATTCAGTTGTCCACCCACCACCGAACACATGAAACTCAATCTAGCACATGGACAGAACATCCCGACTTACTCTATCCCAAACCTTTCAGATCATACTGAGATGGTCATGTGCAGCAATAGCATATCCAAGAGTGGAGCTAATGAGATGCAAGTATAGAAACCCTTCTACCCCACAAACAAGTCAACTTGAGGAGGACACACTGACAAATACTATATGCACGACTGCATTCACATGTATCTTTATGAGATATAACACACAACTTACTACAAATACTGTGAACCAAAATTAGCACCACTAAAAAGAAATTCTTGCAATGAATCCTAGAAAAAAGAGAAAAAATCTGTCAGCAGGAACCCCAAGCGAAGCCTAAACGAATTACTCTTTACCCACACAAAAACAGCATAGCTCATCAGGAAATGCTCAACAATCATAACGTAATAGCATATGTGATTTTCTTTTTGTTCATTAAAACTAAAATGCTCAACTTGCATAAGCCTCCAAAATCTGTACTTGCAAAATGTCAACGTTTTGGTGTTAATTATTGAATGATTTGTATCAATCCAAACCACAATCCAACGAGAAGTTGCTTTGATCCTACATAGGACTTCTTCCAACCAAATACTAGGCCGTATTTCCTTAGGTCAAATGATGTCAACTGGACTTTTTTTTCAATAAACTGATGCCTTAAGAATCTGATAATGAACCTGTTAACCAAGAGCACAAGAGAGAATGGCAAGAATACAGTAGGAAAAAAACAGAGGAATGAACTGAAGTGACTTCCATTGAAATAATTTCAGCTTCTTAGGCTGAACGCCGCTGTAGTGTTGAACACCCCCCCCCCCCCACACACACACACACAGCATTTCCTCAGGGAGTAACTCACCACTCTACATCTGTTGTAAAACAAAAAAACAAAAAATATACACAAAGGGTCTCGGGTTCTATACTTTTGCAAGTCAGAAAAGCCTCCAATCTTTACAAAGAGAGAAAGGCAAAAACAAAGACAAGAAAACGCATGCAACATGGTCCCAATCAGCTTCACTGCACTACACTAACAAAGAACTTGGGAGAAAGATAACCTTAAGATGAACATAATAGAGACTACATTGGAGAGGTCATTAGAGTCATAGCTAAGACTTTTAACCTGGCATACACCAAAAGACTAACAGCTTCAACAAGCCTAAAACCAAAACATGCCAACAAAATGGTAGCTTATTGAAATGGAAAAAACAAGAAAACATAAAAACGTCATAACAGCAACACAAACAGTATGAAATTGATATTGAGCTTAAATATAAAAAGAACTGCAGACACAATAAGATGATCGAACAATTCCAATCAGTAAGTATACAACAGAGCAAGATTGTAAAGTGACAGTATCCCATACTTGAAATGAGAACAATCTGATCTAAGAAAACTTGAGTCGGTAGATACTCCCTCCATGTTTTAATAAGTGCATCCCTTTACATATTCGGCTGTTTTTTAATAAGTGCATCACATCCTATTTTGGAAGCTTTCTAACATTATTTATTATTTCTCTCTCCTACCATTCTGCGCTCCCAATTATTTTCCTTTTTCTCCATACACCATCAATTTATAACAATAAAAATAATTCTTCCATTATCCTTTTCCTACAATAAAAAAAAGCCACCCACTTACCCGGCTTGCATAATATTATACTAAATTCAACTCAAACTTCTAAAACTACGTGCCGGTCAACCCGATGTGCTAATTAAAAACCAGAAGGGAGTAACAGAAAAGCCATCTCCAATAAACATGCGAGTAAGAAAGTAGAAGATTGCCGGAAAAAGGGAGAAAAAACCGTAGACAAATTATCACAAACTATAAGGTTGGCTGAGTTGAGTACATGACAATTCCAACATTAAGGTTGAGGAAATTCTTGAGACCAGTAAGACTGGATTCATGTACATAAAGTGCTAGGCTGATAGTAATCGAGTAATAACCAGTTTATTCTCATATACATAGACCGGTCTGCAACTATTATTCCTAAAATACTGAACTAGAGAAAGCAATGAATCAAAAGAGAGAGAAATAAGCTTGTAGTCTATTTTATTCAAATGTTTTCAGTCATTTGAACCCTGGAACAAAAAGTTGAACCAAAATCTACATTTCCACAGAAGATACTTATGATGTTTAGAACCAAAACTACTTCTCAAGTCAATTTTTCTCAAACTATAACTGATCCCCTAAAATTGATCTAACTGACTGCTGCTCATTATGTGATTTATAACAAACCCTTTATAGCTATGGTAATTCATAATTCCTCCCCAATCCCACCTACCCTTTAGGCAAGAAAAATATATTATATTAATCAATATTTGAAAGATGTCAAAAGAAAGCCATAACCGACATTATGCAATGATGTACTTTAAACCAAACCCCCAAGTCCCCTGACACTCCTACCGACAACAGAGGGTAAAATGGAATCATAATTTATACCTGAGTTATAATAGGAGCAGCACCACGAGTAAGTCCCGTAGAATGAAGAGAAGTGAGAGACGGATCTGACCCATACAGTGACACTGCAGAACGAGGGAATCTCATATCAAGCTCAGCTTCACGGTCATAATAACTTTCCCGCTTCAATGATAGAGAATGATCAGCACTAATCAATGTCTGAGATGTGGTATTATGTGCCAAGGATTGGGATTTATCTTCCAAAGAATCCTGCGAGATCGTCCCTTTGTACTGCAGAAACAAAGTGTATTAGCCATAACAAATTCCCAATGAAAGAAGGTAAAACTAGATTTGAAAAAGGCAACTTCTTACAGTTTTCTCAAACACAGCCACAACACTGTGATCATGCAAAAACTTCCTCAGATGACCAAGGACTGCTTCCAATGCTTTTTGAACTTTAGAAGACTCCCCGTGTATTTCAACAATCCTTTCGTCAGAAGCTGCATATGAAGGAAGATCACCTACACAGCATATAAACCATTAGAATTTAAACAGAACAGAAGATGGAACAAAAATACCTTTTATTAATCAAATTAAAAAAATGGCCTATACGACCACCAAGACCAGAAAGGAGAGAGCAAGATTCCAAAAAACATTGTGAAGCAATTTCAAGATAATAAAGCTAGGTTTACAAAAAAAAATCATCTGTATATAGATATATGGCATAAAGCGTGAATCAATCCAGCTCAGGAAACCTGTCTCAGTGAAAGCTCTCCCAACTAATCAAACAAAATCCAGCGACACATTGACCAACAGAAGCATCAACTTATTATAACCATTATTGGACTGACATTCATATATTAATCATAGCTAAGTGAAACAACAACGGAAAAAAAGGACAAGCTCTTCTATCAAAAAGTTTTTTTTTTAAGGAAAACGATCCTTTTTATCCCACTGCCAATAATTTAAAAATCAGAATCACAAAAATTCCATGACCCCATTACTCCGTAGAAGGATGCCCCAGGAATACTCCTTTACTCTTCTTGCTTTTTACTCATATCATAAGTTTGAAAATTATCAAATGGCCATAATAGCGAAATATTCTTCCTCCAGCAATTCAAAAGACTTTCTTTCAAAAGTTTTAGTTTTACTTTGGTGACTTCTAACCAATAGGCCTCCCTTTTTCATTCAAAAATAATGAACTTATTTCCGACAAGGCTGACTCTCACATAATCAGAATTACTTTCCCAAGTCTTGAAAATAGAAAACCCAGAATTATAATTAATTCCTCCAGTCTTTTGGGAGAAAAGGAATGCATTTTTGCAACATAAGTCCAATTGAAAGCCGAAACGCATGTGACATCAGTGATATACTTCGTCTACTTGAACAAGGCAACAAGCTACGTAAAATCAATCACTTGCTTGACGTGCAGCTGACAGGATAATTCAATACACTCAGGTTGTACATAAATCAGCTAAAGGATACTGTTGTCACAACCATGATATGTAATTACAATACTAAATTGAATTTTGCTGCATGCTTGATGTGTCCCTCCAATAAACTAGAGCAAAACTCTTAGTCACACGTGCAAGTTACAAGTACCTTGAGCATGACAACAGATAACAATAGGAAAAAGTATTGCTAAAATCCATTTATTATGATACAGTGGACACAATAAAGCAACAATTGCATTTGTGGCACATTGGATCAAGTGATGCAGACCAATTGCTATTAGACATCATAAAAGGCCTTAAAACAGTATTGCAACAAATAATAGGTTTGTAGAGGCAAAACCTAATACAGCACGTCTGCTACCAATTCAATTATTCCCCCTTTCTGTTATACAATCACAGAAAGCCATCAAGAATTTAAGATCTTCCTCTTTGAAAATCCACTGAAAGAAGAATCTTGTTCAGTACAGTAGCAAATCATCATTCTCCGTATTCCCATCTTAAAATTCACATAACCCTAAACTCATAGGTCAGATCAATCTGGCTTGACATTCAAAATCAAGATGTAGTTACATCTTAAATGATGAGAAGTCAACTTCCCCATAGAAACAATATTATCTTACAAGCCCATTGCTTCAAAATATGCTTCCGCCAAAGGAAACAATATTTGTAAATAAAGAGCAAAGTTTTAGAGGAATGCAGGAACTTATAAGTTATAACTACAAAATGGACATTTAAAAGTTATCTGAAAGTAATATTAAGCGGGGCAAAGTGATAGACAGAGCAAATCTTGCATACAACAAAAACACCTCATGGAAATATTAAGAGCAACAGAACAGTTGCACCACAAACCTTCAGGCAAAATCCTCACAACGCCACCACTGCTCTCTTGTATTGTTTTAATAGTAGATCCCTGCTTTCCGATCAAATTAATAGCTTGTGTTGAGGCAACCAATAACCGAATTGAAGAAAATGCAGCTGCATTAGCTGCTGAACCTTTATCGTCACCTTCACCACCACCGATAACTCGCATAAACACTCTTACTGCTGCATCCATTGCTGGGGACAAAGGAACATCCGGCTCTTCCTTGCCAGATATCAGAACCTAAATAAAAATACAGAAAACAATGAACAGCAATACCACTAGAAAACAAAGAATGGGATTTCCCCTCTCCTAAACCCTGGTGGGTGGAATTCAACATGTGATGAAGATAGAAGAATACCAAGAATGCGCACCAACAGACAAAAAAGGATCCGTAAAACTAACTTCTACTTCCAGGGTTAATTCCACTTAGCCACTAATAAAGTTTTCAATCTTATTCTTTCACTTTTGGGGTCTACGAGAGTTGTCAGTTTGTCACTCTAGTCAGAAAAAGAATGATCCATAATAGAAGAGGGATTGTATTCCAACATAGCTTTTGTAGGTTAAGTGTTAGAAGTTAGGAGAAAATGTGGATATTTTGATGAGTAAAGTTGAGTACTAAATTAGCAACAATATACAAACGTCGTGGAATATTATTCAAAGTTCCAATGATTCAAATCTTCAAATTAAAGAAAAGGTGCTTCAGATTTCGAACTTTGGTGCAACAACTCAATGAATAAAGATAATGATGATGAGACTGGACATGCCAAAATTGACAATACAAGTGACAAAAAATGTCATGTACTCCCTCTGTCCCAATTTAATCATCGTAATAGACTTTTCACAAGTTTTATACGATAAGTCATCATAAGTTTACCTATTATACGGAGTAGTTTTAGACGATAAGTCATCGTAAGCTTATCTTAAAGACCCAACATGAGTATATTTTTTTCTCAAGTATAAATCACAATTGATAGTCAAACTAGATTATATGAACAGTGTATAAAGTCAAATTGTGTCACCTAAAAAAGAACGGCGGAAGTATTTTCTAACCAAAAAACAACTTATCTCCTAAAACTCTGTGCCATGGTAAGTGTAAAAACTAATTTGAGAAAGAGGGAGTATCATCATTATATATTAATATGAACCTACTGCTACGTTTTTTTTGAGCAAAAGGTTAGGACGGGGTTTTATTGCAAATCAATTTTTGCCGAAGTTAGAACACTTTGGGGAAAAGTATCCATACAAATCAAGTAAGAGCTACCCTTTGTATCCCACCTCGCGACGAGATGAGCAATTGTATTCCCGGCCCTCTTTACATGAAAAGATAAAATCATTAAAAGACCTTGACACTTAGCCTATATCATCATATATCAAGTAAATCGGAGACGAACCAACTGCAGAATTGTCTATCGCCTTTACTACATTAATCGCATCCCCTTCTAGCCAAATTACTCTTGAATCCCAGCCGATGGGCCACTGGTAGCCCATAGTGTGCAGCTGCCGCTTCAGCCACACCCGCATTCCAGTCTTACCTCCAGTCGTTTGACAGCAGCCACCAGAATTATTTAGTTGTAAATTGAGTATGAGCTGATTATCCCTTATTTCTCGTGAACTTACAGGATCAAACTTGGTTTTCATAAGGTAAAAGAACATGGCTTAAGTTAATGTCAGTTATTAGTAAAAAGGATGATTTACACTAGTATTACGTAACGCGGGAGGTTAAGTATTGACATTAATGGACTGGAGTCTGGAGGCAGATGTACAACATGTATTACTACTAACACTACTAGATTAAGATTGTAATTAATCAATACTAATGATGTTAGACTCCAAGAGCCAAAACTTTAACAAAATCCACCAAATATCTCTTTTCCATTCAAATTTCTTTCCAGCACTACAATATCCTACATCACTACAACCAATTTTTCCTAACTCCAGCTCCTCAGCCAAAATAACCAAAATTGTCGATTCCACTACTACCATAATCTTTAACAAAAAAAATCAACAAAAACCCAGCAATCCATCAATTTACTTCCAAAGAACTCTCCTTCTCAGCCAAGTATCTCCCAAAATCACATTTTCCCATAGAAGGACCTCAACCGAAACAATGAAATATACCAATACTTCAATAAAACCCTAGAAAAACCAATCAACCAAAACCCTAAAAAGTAGCACCTTTTCATGGAAAATCTCAAATTCTCAATACTACAAAGGAGCTAAAAACAATCAAATAAACCCATCAACTAGAAACCCACTTAATCATACATAAGAGAAGAAAATTCCCCCGAAATTGCCCCAAAACACAAATAAAAACATGAAACCCTAATTACAGCAGCAATATAAATCAAAGAAATAAAATCAGTTCAAAAAGAAAAACGGCGAAAAGAGGAACTAACCACACGGTCAGGGGTGCCAACGGGGGCTTCAAGGATACGAATCCGGGCTCGAGTTTCATCACACATCTTCTTAATAACCTCCCCTTTTCGCCCAATTAAACTTCCAACATTAACGGCAGGAATAATTAAGCGGAATACATTGTCTCCAGGCCATCCAGGCCACTTGGGTGTGTTTGTGGCTGTGGTGGCGGCCTCTGAATCCGCCACCGGTTGGCTGTTTCCTGCCTCCGTTGCTTCTGGAGGGTTTGTGTGCTCGGTCTTTAAGTCTGCCGTTTCCGCCATTTTAATGTTCTGTAATGCTCTGCTGGGAGAGATGAGAGAAGGAGAGAGTAGTTTGGAAAGGAAAGCAGCGGGGGTTTGGGAGAAAGAGGGGAAAGAGGATGGTGACGGGGTTTTTGAAGGGGGTGGAGGGGAGTGGAGGAACAAAATTATTATTTAGGGAATGACCGTGGCGTAATACCGTATGGAAATTAGAGGTGGCGATCAGGTCGTTGATGGACTTGGATTGAACTCGGATCGGACTTGGAAATAGAATCACAGGTTTCAGGTTGGTCAGAAATGTCACAATGGCTCTGTAAGAGCATCAATACTAAGACCACTCTTATTTGCCCACTCTTAATCTCTCTTCTTATTTACCTCATCACCATCTCTTATTAAGAGTTACTACGTATCTACCAACAAACCCAAGAAATAAGCTAACTCTTATCCACTAACTCTTAAATATTTGTTTTACATGTTTTATCTTTTTTATTTAGAAAAATAACCTAAAAATATGCATAAATATACACCTAACCCCTCTTATTTTTAAGAGTTACCTCTTATTTAGAGAATGTCTTAATCAACCTCTAAATAAGAGGGAGCTAAGAGTTACCTCTTGTATTTGTTAAGAGTTACCTCTTATATTTTCTCTCTCCTTAAGAGGGGGCTAAGAGCTCCATATAATTGATGCTCTAAATGATTAATGATTGCATACTCATAATTCTTTGGAGTTAAAGTACAAAGTTAGAGGGCCAACCTTTTACATTTTTCATCGTTGGCAGTATTTCATTTATTTGTGCATTTACAAAAGTTAGATAAATGAATAATACTATTTCTCTGATACATCATTCCTCCTAATAGTTTACTCCTTGTTCACCTATGTTGGTTGATGAGGCTATATGACTTAAACAGCTAAGTCATCTCCATGTATTGTAAGTCGTCTTTGTCGATTCTCTACAAAGATGCCATAAACAAATTAAAATAAACCCTACAGTGAGAAAGCTTAAAAAACCGTGGAGATGCCATAAACAAATTAAAATAAACCCTACAATAGAGATGGATTCTACAAGAAGTTCAAATTAATCCACTCAATGATGGCATAAAAGCTTCTCTTCTCTTACACGTACTCCATTTTTTTCCTCTTTTCCACGGTATTTCCCCTTCATTTGCTCACAACCTCTCCTTCCACCCCGGTTTATGCACTTGCCTATACTTTTGCGTCCAACGCCACCACATTTGTCGTGTTGTTGTTGCGGTGGTTGTCGTTGAGGGTGTGTTGTCGCGGTTAATTTTGGCAATTTCTTGATGATCCTACTTTCATTCATTTTACTTTATGATTGTATCTTATGGGATGCTAATAATCTTGATCTAAAGAAATTTTGTATTGTTAGTGGGTTAGTTTGTTTGGGTTGGAATTATTTTCATGTTGTTTGGATTCATCAATTAAGGAGTTTAGGTGGTTTGATGGTCCTAAAAGAAATTGGGGTAACACCCTAATAATTCATTTATTTGATAAAACCATTTTCCAACTTAAAATAAAGGAATTACTAAGATATTACCGCCACCGTGATAACGGTTAAGGCTATTACCAGAATTACGCAGTGGAATTTAACTAACTTTCAAAACATAATAATAGGTAATGGCCTCCATACAAATCGGAACCATTATGGCCTGTGGCCAATAAAACATTTAATAATCCATTAACTAAAAGTTTAAGAATAGTATAAATAGTTTATGTAGTCATGACTAGAAAATAGTAGAGTTTATAAATGCGGAAGAAAACATCTCTCAAACTTATTCCCATGCTCGATAACTTCTCCCGCAAGTTATCTCTACAAACCTGTTATTGAAAATCTACTCCCTAACAACGTAAATGCAATGATGTATCATCATAGGGTCCTTAAGGCGAAATCAATGACCAAAGGAAACACGAAGCACGAAGTCATGGAAAGTTGAGTACGAACAAGCTAGAAAGAAATCCTAGTCTAACATGCTTCATTCAACAACATAATTAATCCACATGCAAAAGCCATTTAATAAACAATTAATCATGGAGACAACAATGGCGGAGCCAGGATTTGTAGGTTGGGGGGGGGGGGGGGGCGAGAATTTTGTAGGTTGGGGGGGGCGAGAATTTCACATCAAAAAGGTTAACATTTTATAAGTTTAAGGGGAAAAAAGGTAGTTATGCTGGAGATGGGCTCAAACCTTGTATCAAGGGATTCAAATATGAACCTTTGACCACTAGAGCAAAGGGAAATTGATGGTTTATTCTTACTGTTATTAATATATACATATAGCTTATTTTTTTTATCTTTGGGGGGGCAGCCGCCCCTACCCGCCCCCCTGTCTCCGCCTCTGGAGACAAGACTCGACACTTGACATGATCTTGACTCACAAATTAGTTAAGAATAAGTTTCGAACGGGCCCAAAATAAATATCTAAAAAAGGAAGGGTGTTGGGAGCCCACCAAATACCAAAATAATAATAAAGTAAATGTCGAACCATACCGACGGAATTCCAGCGCATAAAAAGAATGAAACAACGTCTTGTATCATTCGTAGGAGTACAAGTTTTCCGACAAGACTCCCCCCATTGTTCATACTCAAGGTATATACGTTCCAAGAGTTTTGAAGCTTGTTCTGGTTGCACTTTACGTTAATTAATATTTTATGTACAAGGTAAACTCAATACAAAATCAACAAGACATAAAATACAAGCAACCAAACAATGAGGCTTCATTTAAATCCTTTAGGGCTTGTGATCAAAACATATGACTCAAGTGATATTACTCCCATTGTTCCTTCTCAGTATATTATTGAGATAACCCGACATTGCCAGTTAACAAGCTGGGTGTGCACAAGGCACGAAAAATCCTTAATTCAATTCACATAAACTTCCCAAACATACCCTACAGACGGGGTAGAATAAATAATGCAACAAGCCACAAACATTTGACCAAAGTATGCTAGACATTACGTACAATAGCATAAACATAAATCTTTGCATGTGAAACACCCATACATGCATATAAAACTTGAACAACATGCTTGCCATTAAATTCAACGATTAATAATAATCATGACATGCTTGTTCTATAGAATTAAATTCAATAATAATCCATAACATGCTTGTTCACAACTCAAACATGAATCCAATATTAATCCAAGTCACATGATTCACAATAATAAAGTATCACATAGTCCTCATGTACTTGGTGGTCACCCTAGACATATACGTACCTCAAATATCTAAGTACGGGGGCCGGGGGCACTTTGTGAATCATGACTAAAGGTTAGAAATCACTTCCTATAATTAAAATAATAAAACTTAGTTGTTATCCATGCTTACTAAATTTCCAGCAACTTTTATAAATTCTAAAACCTTTTAATTAGTTAGAAATTAATTGCTCATAATTAACATAATAATCTCAATTGAAAAACTAATATCCTAGTATGAAAACATTAATTTTCCACCTTTAAAATCATCAAAATCGACACTTTTAGGCTTTGAAATAAATCTGAAAATTACATTTGATTTCCATAATTTAAATTAACATTAAATTATGTAAATCAATCAATCATTACATTGGAATTAAAACCCTAACCCTAATTAATCATAAAAATCACTTTAAAATATTAAAATCAACACTTTATTAAATAAACTAATCTGAAAATTATTGTACTTTAATTTAAAATATTCCTCATCGATCCAGACACATAAATCATCAGAATCCGGTGTTCATAACCGTTCCCAGCAGTTTAATTAATCAAAATCAATAATAATAATAAATTAAAATACGGAATTGTAGGTAAGGAAGAAGAGAATTATACCAAACCGGCCTATAGCACGGTACAATCACGATTTGAATGTGATTGGGCGCAAAAGATGGTAATAAGTGTTGTCATCCACATTTGAAGTCTAGAGTTCGACGCTCATTGTAATGATTTTTGGTTGTCCATGACATGACATACCACTTGATGAGTGAATGATGTGGCGCAAAGTGGAGAGTACTACGTGGCACATCGACTTTTTTCAAAACCAAATGACATACCACTTGATGAGTGAATGATGTGATGCAAAAAGAAGAGTACTACGTGACATATATATACTTTTTTCACAACGTCTTTTAATATATTTGTATAGATGTAATTCAAATATAATTAGATTGTCGTAATTAAGTTTTGACATGGTGTTGATGTGGATCGGGTGTCACAACTCATACGAAGTAACTCATACGGAGTAACTCATAAGATGCCAAAGCCCAACTTGTTATCAAATCATCATCGACCATTTCTAGTTAGATACAAGAAGCCCAATTTGCATGGTTAACGATGACTTTTTAAACTCTAATTAGTCGAGGCCCGGATGATGCCCTAAAATGTTGTATATAGTTTGATTTTTTTTAGTTCATTTCAAATTTACTTTTATATTTCTTTATATATGAAATTTGAGAATAATATGAATTTTATTATATATGCAATTTAAGAATAAATTTTTTTAACTAATAATTGTTGAAGTAAATTTTTGAGTAATTTTTTATTTGTATAAAACTCTATTTTTTGTACTACTTTACTTACAACTTATTAAAAAAAATTACGGAGTATATTACAATTTTATAATAAGTTACAAAGTCATAACACATTTTAGATGAAAAAAAAACACATTTGATTGGCTTTAAAAAAGCGCAATATTTTTTTTTTTCCTATTCTTTTCTCTGTAAATTTCGTGGTTTCATGTTTGATCTAAATAAATTTCTAGAAAACATGAATATTAGTAAAAGATAGAAATTAAGAAAAAAATTGTTTTCGTAAATTGTTACTCAAATACATAAATTTGGGCATTTATTTTTTATACATTCAAAAGAACTACTTTTCTCATTTTTAAGTTGTTTTAGGGTACATTACAAGTTGTATTATTGGAGTGATAGATAAAACTTAACATTAATATATAAGAGGTCATGAGTTCAGGGATGAGTAACAACATTTTTTTTCGTGAGAACGCTACCAACAATCAAGTGTGCGTATGACGTGGCGCTACGATATCATTCCACGTGCCAAGTCATTGTAGATAGATAGATTAGTATAGATTTCAATATATAATTATGAGAATGATTAGCCGTGTATTCTCATTGATTTTCTGATGGTAATATACAAGTGTACAACGTAATTAACACTACAAGAAATTGTAATATTAACGACGGGAAATCCCGTCGCGAAAGGTCAATAATCGTTGATTAACGACGGGATATCCTGTCGCGAACCAGTCATAAAAGGGGGCCGTCGTTAATAGAAAATCCCGTCGTAAACCCGTCGTAAAAGACATTTGCAATGGTTATTCCCGTCATTGTTTTGTTGTTAGCCCCGTCGCAAAAGCCTTTTGCGACGAGATTTTGACCCGTCGCAATTAGGTTGTCGTTAAAGATACAAATTCTTGTAGTGTAATGGCTAGATTTTAGGGATTAGTTTACAGAATAATTCTAATCTTAACAACCAAATCTTTGACTAAAATTATTTACATAATTATATCTAGTCTATTACACCCCCGCAGTCGAAACGGGAGGTTTACGAACGGTTAGACTGTCCCGAAAGTCATCAAAAAGTACGCGCGGAAGTCCCTTTGTGAAAATGTCTGCAATTTGATGACGGGATGGAACATGTAAGACTCGAACGTCGCCTCGTTGTACCTTTTCGCGCACAAAATGAATATCCATTTCAATGTGTTTTGTGCGTTGATGATTAACCGGATTTCCAGATAAATATATGGCACTCACATTGTCACAATAAACCAAAGTTGCTTTAGAAACAGGACATTTGAGCTCCACCAATAAGTTTCGAAACCAACAGGACTCGGACACTACATTTGCCACCCCTCGGTATTCTGCTTCGGCACTAGACTTTGACAATGTGGGTTGGCGTTTCGAGGACCAAGATATTAAATTATCCCCCAAAAATACACAATAGCCAGAAGTGGACCGTTGAGTATCCGGACATCCGCCCCAATCAGCATCTGTGTAAGACAATATGGATTCCAGAGAGGATTTATGTAAGTGTGTACCAAAATCAATCGTACCTCGAATGTAGCGTAGTATGCGTTTCAATGCATTCATGTGTTCAACTTTGGGATCATGCATGAATAGACAAATTTGTTGCACTGCATAAGAAATATCCGGTCTGGTAAAGGTCAAATATTGCAAAGCACCGGCAAGTTGACGATATTTTATTGGATCGTCAAAAGGGGCGCCTGATTTTGTGCTCATTTTACCTTTTGTGTCGACTGGAGTTGGGCATGGTTTACAAGTTGACATTCCTGCCCGATCAAGAATCTCTTCGGCATATGTTTTCTGACACATAAAAATACCATTTTTGTTACGGGTGACGGCAATACCCAAGAAATAGCTTAACGGGTCCAAATCTTTCATTGCAAATTCCGCAGCTAATTTTGACATAATGGTGCAACGAAGAGCATCTGAGGAAGCAGTGAGTATAATATCATCTACATATAATAAAATGTAAGCAATGTCCCGGCCATGAGCATAGATGAATAAAGAGTTGTCAGAAACACTGTGTGTGAAGCCAATTGTAGCAACATAGTCAGCAAAACGTTGATACCATGCTCGGGGTGCCTGTTTCAAACCATAAAGAGATTTATGAAGGAGACAACCATAATCAGGATGAGTCGGGTCGCGAAACCCAAGAGGTTGATGCATGTATACTGTTTCATTCAGATTTCCATGTAGAAATGCATTTTTGACATCCAATTGATGAATGCGCCAAGACTTTGCCAAAGCAATACTGAGTACCACCCGTATAGAAGCCGGTTTGACAACCGGACTGAAAGTCTCATCACAGTCAATGCCTTCCCGCTGGGACCTGCCATCACCTACAAGACGGGCTTTATGCCTCTCAAAAGAACCGTCAGATTTCTTTTTATGCCGGAAAATCCACAAAGACCGAATAATATTTGCATTAGTAGGACGTGGGACCAATTCCCAAGTCTTATTTTCAATTAGAGCATTATATTCATCCTGTATAGCAATTTTTCAATTTGGGTCATTAATGGCTCCAATCGGGTTACGAGGAATTGGAGAGATTGTGGGTGTTATGGCATTAAGAGCATACTTGAGGTTCGGTTTGTGGATGCCGTGTTGACTACGAGTAGTCATGCGTGGCATGGTAGGAGGCTTAGGCGTGACTGGGCTCGGTTGAGTGAGGCCCAGTCGCAGATGGGGGGGTTGGTATAAGGGGGAGGCAGTGTGGTGGACTGGCGAGGTTGGGCTGGAGGGAGGTGGGTTTATCGGTCCAAGAGAGGGAGATATGGATTGGGCCGAAATGTTTGGAGATTGCTGGTAAGGAGAAGAGAGTGGAGTGGCACGTGGGTATTGATTTGCAAGGGGGGAGTTGGGCTCAGAAGGTGTTGGGCCATCCTCTTGTAATTGAGATAAATCTACTTGTTCTGGTGGGCCACTGTGACTTTGGTGAAGTAGATGGATCCGTAGAGGATTATTATCCTCTTCCAAAAAATCATAGTGAGAGCTAGATGGTTTATGATGTTTTGAAAAAGGAAATTCACACTCGTCAAATACAACATGCCTAGCTATTATCATTTTCCGACTTGACGGATCGTAGCAAATATACCCCCGATGATTGGATGGAAAACCCAAAAAAATACATGGAGTTGAACGGGCTTGGAGTTTATGTATTTGAGTTGAGGGAAATAGAGGAAAACATAGACACCCAAAAACCCGTAAATGCTCATACGAAGGATTGTTTTGGTAAAGAATGTGAGTAGGCGTTTTATAGCCTAAGATTTTAGTCG
Organism: Spinacia oleracea; assembly: GCF_020520425.1. Classification (NCBI taxonomy): domain Eukaryota; kingdom Viridiplantae; phylum Streptophyta; class Magnoliopsida; order Caryophyllales; family Amaranthaceae; genus Spinacia; species Spinacia oleracea. The sequence goes on along the minus strand of NC_079487.1, from coordinate 118,888,532 downwards.
GAAGAATATTGTGGAGATACGTTGCCATAGCTAGAGCTTGGTGCCAAAAGGAGTGTGGTACGGAGGCATGAGCAAGCAAAGTACGAACAATGTTATTGATTGTTTTTATTTTGCGCTCGGCCTTTCCGTTTTGAGGAGAAGTGTGTGGACACGAAAAACGAAAAACCATCCCATTTTTATCACAAAAATTATGGAAAGATGTATTGTTAAATTCCCGACCATTGTCACATTGAAAGGCCTTAATTTCCCGTTCAAACTGAGTTTTGACATATGTGTGAAAAGACGAGAAAATATTATATATAGACTTGGGATTTTGTTTTTAAGGGAAAAGTCCATAAATAATTGGTGTAGTCGTCTAAAAAGAACACATAATATTTGTGACCAAATGAACTAGTGACGGGTGAAGTCCATAAGTCACTGTGAACAATGTCAAACGGCTTAGTAGTAGTAGATAAAGAATTATAAAAAGGCAATTTGACAAGTTTTCCCAAAGGACAGGAATGACAAACAGAGTTTCGAGCCTTATTACATTTAATCAAATTACTACTACATAAGGAATTTAAAACAACATCTCCCGGGTGACCCAAACGAGAGTGCCACACATTTGATGAAATAACAGCAAAAGTAGATGGAGTGGTGGTGGAATTGGCTCGATTTTTGGTGGTGAATGGGTATAGGTCTCCGGAACTTTCACATCTCATTAGTTTGTTCCCCGTCCGCAAATCCTTCACAGAAAACCCAAGCGGATCAAATTCAACAGAAACCATCTTATCAGTAGTAAATTTACGAACAGAAATAAGGTTTTTGATGAGTTTAGGAGCATGTAATACATTTTGTAGGGTGAGGGACGGATTATGAGATTTCAAGGAAACATTGCCAAAACCACGAATAGGAATCATATTGCCATTGCCAACCATAATACCATTATTATTGCTCAATTGAAAATAAGACGAGAGAGTACCTTGGGAAGAGGTCATGTGAGAGGTGGCTCCGGTGTCCATGTACCATTGATCATCCGGTTGTTGGATAGTCATAGTGTGCATGGCTTGTTCAATATCCGTTGGCACATGAGCATTAGAAGAAGTGGCCACGTAGTATGGGGATGGCGTGGCCATGAAGTAAGATTGTTGTTGAGGCCTTGCTCCCAAAATACCCGGCTGCTGCTGCTGGGAAGACGTAGCTGAACGCGGCTGCCACCCGGTGGTCGGGTGTGGACAGGCGGGGGTGGCCCAGGGTTGTGGTCCCCACGCGGCCCACGGAGGGAACATCCAAGGTTGAGCAGTTATGGGTTGCTGCTGCTGTTGGTTTGGGCGCGGCTGATTATTGCCACGGTGGTTGCCTCCTCCACCATTTCCACCGCGGTTATTGCGGTTACCACCACCTCCGCGACCGCGGTTGTTTCGGCGACCCCTGTTGTTATTTTCCCTGTTGTTGGCATTATTATTGGGTTGCTGGCCACCATTAACCAAAATGTCAGGATTATTATTTTGCACAAACAAAGCATTTTCCAAACTTGGTTCGACGGCAATGTCGTCGGTGTGGCTGTCTTCTTCAAGGTCGAGCATTGACCTTAATTTGTCGAAGGTCGGTAGGGGTGTGCGGTGTTGCACGGTTGTCCGGAAAGTCTTGAAATCATCGGTCAGACCACGGAGGGTGCGAAGCACCAATCTTTCGTCAGAAACGGGTTGTCCGACGTTGGCTAGGAGGTCCGAGAGAACCTTGAGCCGAGTGCAATAAGCCTTGACATTGGGAAAGTCTGCCAATCTGGTGGTGGTGAATTTAGCATCTAGGGCGAGTGCCCTGGCCGACTTATTGTCTTGGAAAATTTGTCGGAGGCGGTTCCAAGCATCGGCGACGGTGTCATCTTGATTAATGATCGTATTTAGGAGATCATTCGACACAGTACCATAAATCCATTGACGAGCAATATCGTCAAGTCGCTCCCACAAAGCTTTAGCCGCGAGTTTGTCTGCTTCGGTGATGGTGGAAGATGCAGTGGGTGTATCCTTCGGTGGAAGAATATGGTCTAAGACAAGGTTAGCACGACAGTGTAGCTTGAATAAGGTGGACCAATTGTGGTAGAGGCTGCCTTCGTAATCAAGAAGGATGGGAATGCAAGTCTTAATGTTGGTCACGGTTGTTGCGGGATGTAGTTTGTCAGCCATGGCTGAAGGGAAGAGAGAAAGCACGAGAGGGAGAGAGAGAAAAAGAATGGACCGGCTAGGTTTAGGGTTTACTGGTGACTGATACCATATGAGAATGATTAGCCGTGTATTCTCATTGATTTTCTGATGGTAATATACAAGTGTACAACGTAATTAATGGCTAGATTTTAGGGATTAGTTTACAGAATAATTCTAATCTTAACAACCAAATCTTTGACTAAAATTATTTACATAATTATATCTAGTCTATTAATAATTACCTACAGTAACCTTAGTTTTTTTTTTGGGAAATTCTCTTTGGTAGCAATGAACTTTGGCAAATTCTCAATGGTAGCAAAATTTTTGCCAAATCCTTCCAAATAGCTTTATTTTTAAAATTTTCTCTGAAGTAGCATTAGTTTTATAGTTAACACTTAGTTAAAAAAAAAAATTGCACCTGAATAATAGAAAATTAACCTAATAAAAAAAGTTATGAATAAAATTATCAATTTGTATCCCAGAATTCTAACTAGTTCAATTTGATGTATTCATTTTTTTCCCTCTTCGTTGGATTTCTGAATTAATCTTTGTTTATCTCTTTCTTTGGAGCTGCAAATTTCCTCCATTGGCTGACATGAATCGTTTTGTAATTTAAGTTTCAACCGCTTCCACTAATCTTATGCATATATTCACACAGTTGTTGCTTCCTTCGATATCTGTTGTTTTCCAAAAAAAAAAATAAAAAAATTGGTCTCTTATTAATGTTACTCTGTAATTATTTGTCAAGATTACTTGCATTTCCTACGGTTTTAAGTTCCTTCAAATCCAATTATCCTAACCTGCAACAAAGGCTTGTTCTTTAGGATCTTAATCTTCATCTTAATTAGGTGCCAATCACAAAATAATGCTAACATAGAGATTTTTTTTAAAAGTAATGCTATTTGTGAGGATTTGGCAAATATTTTGCTACTATTGAGAATTTACAAGAGTTTGGTGCTATCAAAGAGAATTTCCTTTTTTTTTTTTACTTTAATTTCTATTTTGTCAATCCTGTTCACCCATCCCTTCTTTTCTACAACCCTCATTTCTCACTTCTCCAACCACACTAGGAAATCATTCGTTCTACCACCATCGCAATAACCTCTTTCTGAGTAAAATTTATCTCGATATACTACATCGATCTTACGCGTGTAAAACCTTTTGTTTTAGGAAATGAAGTGAATGCATGTAAAACTATACGAAATCAAAAAGAGGGAACTATTCTTACCAATTACTAATCCGTACCTAACATACGTGAGCGTAATTCACAAAATAGATCGACCAGTTGGTTATTTATTATATGCTATTTAAAATAAATGTGTCGTACGCTCAAAAGAAATCCACATTCAAAGCATTCCTACACTTAACTAAAGACTCAATTACGTATGGAACTAAGTATTCAAAGTGGTTACTATATTTGGACTAATTACTGGCCAAAAACATGTACAATTCTTCTAAATTTATACTTCAATACCTATCACAATTCACCATATCTCATACTTGTATTTTATTCTGTCCGAAATTAGTTGACAATACCATTCAATTCAGGCCAGCATCACATAATTAAGGACATGGCCTAATTTTAAATAAAAAAACAACTTTTAATTTACTGTATAATGTATTCTACCAATTAGGTCTTGACCTAATAGTTAAAACAGATGGTGTGTATATAATAAGTTTTAGGTTCGAATCCCCATCCCTGATTTAATTATAATTTTCATTGCCCTTAAAAAATAATGAATAATGTATATATAATTTATTGTTTTTGAAGGACACCACTATTTTAGAAAATGTGACAATGATTTCAGAAAGGAAATACTTATAATTTTTACATTGCCACCCGTTACTTTGAAAACAAAAATTTAACAAAATAATTTGCAATAATCTCAATCACATTTTTCATCTCAATTAGCACCAAAAAACAATTTTCATCTCATTCCAATTTTGTTTTGGTGCTAATAAGCTATAAGGGCAATACAAATCCTCAGTGTTAAGTTGTTAACCTATAACCATTAGACAAAAACTTCATTGACTCGATCATCACAGTATTATTCTCCTAAATCTTCTGTCTGTAATTTACTCTAACTACTTCAGAAGTTCAGAAGTTCAGAAGTTTAATACTTTGTACATGTATAGTGTTTTACTAATTAGTTTCATTGTTTAACTAATTGGTTTCGGTGCTTAACTAATTAGTTATAGTGCTTAACTAATTGATTTTATTGCTTAACTTATATGATACCAAGGTGGTCTTTTGTGTAAGACCGTCTTATATAAAAGTTTGTATATATATATACAGTCGTACGTACTTCAATTCATATTTGATTTGTTTGATAATGAGAAGCAAGCTAAATTAAGAACCCTACAGGAAAAAGGCGTAACTATATGTGAAAAGGAATAATTAGAGGCAGATATAATATGATGAAGTGGTTCATAAGTTAAGCATAATTTTGACCAAATTAAATCATAAAATTTCTGCTTATCTTTTTCTTGGTTTCTAGACACCTTCAATTCCTTGACAAAAACCCAGCAACTACTCCGTGTAATAATGGTGGACGAAGTCGCCGATGGCTGAATTATTGCAAATTATATAAGACGATGTACTAGTATTTCATGGAAGATGACATGAATTTAAAACTAATATTATTGTTCTTAGTTAACTACGAGCTTGTTCTTGAAGAATTCATTTGGATTATGGAAATTATATTAGTGCATGTCTGTTGCTCTGTTGCACATATAAGCACTTCAATGGCGTATGTAACACATAAAGTTGACTAATGACGTTGATTGAATGGACTCAATGGAGGCAAGGGGGGATCTTCCATACAGGTCGGTCGATCAAGACTTAGTCCTTTTTTTTTTGGATTATTAATTAGTTGTAATAATAAAAAGAACTAAATAAGCAGGTAAAATAATGTCGACTTGTCGTATAGTGAGTGGTTGTTGATCGCGTTTTTATTAACACAAGGTTAATGTTTGAAACATTGACAGTGCAATATAGGCCCCGTTTGGTTAGGAGTTGTTAGCTGTTAGCTGATAACTGGTTTGACTAGCTATTAACAGTTAGCTATTTTGACTAGCTGGTTGCATTAGTTGTTTGTGTAAAAGTGTTTGGTAAATTAGCTGATAGTTGTTTAATATGTAAAATGACCATTAAGGACATTGACATACTTTGTTTCTTATTAATATTAGACAAATAGTTTATTGTGTTAATTTTTTTCTCCTTTATATTTTTCTAATAAACATTGACTAAATAAAATAATTTATTTTTTTAAAAAATAAATTATTCTTAACTTAATTTTTTTAATAATATATATTTTTCAAATAGAGAAATATTACTAATGATATTTTAAGTATGATTGCAATATACTTCAATTGTTTCAAAGTACTAATATAAAATTTATTACAACAAAAAAACTAATATGGTAAATAGGGTGAAATGAAAAACAAAGTTTGAGTAATGTATTTAGGAAAAAAATATGTAGGGTATCAATGTTGATAGTGGTTGTAATTATGGGCAATAGTAGGACAAAATAGTCATTTTCATCCACTTTTTCAAACCTCTAATTGTAAAAAGCTCCTATATTGAGCTTTTTCAAAATTAGCTTTTTCACCCCAAAACTCTATTCCAATCCTCTCCTAACCAAACACTCCCAATTAGTTTTTTCTAAAGATCAAACCTCTAATTCACCCAAAAAAACCGTTTTTCCCTCAAACATCTCTTAACCAAATTGTTTTTAGCCAAGATTCACACAATCAGTATGTGGAGTACGAAATATGTATTTCGCATGACCATAAACAATTTCTATTAAAGGCCTTAAGGACATATATGTATTTTTTTTCTTATATTAACATTGATATACCACGTACATATTAGTTATATACCACTCCAAGAAATGGTTATAGAGTTAAACTCAATCTAAGTGTTCAAGCTAGAAACTAAAACACTAGAAATTTCCTTGAATGTTTAAAATATGTTTCCTCGGATATATATACTCCGTATAAAAAGTGACACAATGGTCAATTGTTCATATTTTTTAATTAGAGATTGATCGAAGCTTGAAAAAGGTGAACCAGCATGACCCTAATATCACTATAAGAAATAATATCTTTAATGATAACCTAATAACAACAAATCAAAATCCTGTTGTAAAAGCCTTTTGCGATGGGGCTAACAACCAAACAAAGTCGGGAACAACCGTCGCAAATCTCTTTTACGACTGGTTAAAATTTTCATTAATGACAGCCCCTTTTAATTATGACGGGTTCGCGACAGGAAATCTCATCGTTAATCAACAATTATTGGTCTTTAGCGACAGAATTTCTCGTCGTTAATGGTACAATTTCTTGTAGTGTATTATATTCGAGATTCGTCACTATAAACTATTCACCGTGGTTTCCAACTAAATATTTTCCTTCTAAATTATATTTTAATTCCTTCAAATTAATGAAACCAGGGTCAATAATGTCGACTTAAATGAAATGATATATTGTTTAATTAAACCAAGATTTGATAGTAAGAGGGATTCAATTTGTTGTATTATGAAACCCTAATACTCCTATTCAATTGAAAAGCATATGTATCTACAAATTGACACATATATTTTCCTCTAGTCATTTAATATTATTTATTGTTTCAACTTTTTCATCGGAGATCTAGCAACTACTTTGGATAATTCTTCAAGAAATTATCTAAAATCATTGTCTGGAAGAGCCCAGCATTATGCATTAGCTCAAATTTTAAAAAGTTTATCGATTTACTTGTACTAGTGGCTAATTGAAATTTAGTTACTAGATTTGGATGTATTCTAGGATATTAGCTGGACCAATCAACATTCTCTCACATCTATACGTACCGTCTCACACCTACAGAGTATTTAATTGTCAAACCATATTTAATAGTACGTCGATCGATCTATTAATTAGGTAGGCAATGTAGGCATGTAGCCTGTAATATGGTATATCGAATTATTAATTACGAGGTAAAAGTTTTACACTGCTTTGTATTTTTGCTCCCACCTAGAAAAAATAATTGCCTTGATAACTCTTTATGTTATTCGAGGGTCATTAATGAAACGAATTCCACCCGGGATGAGAGGACATCTCAAGGAAGAATGGACATCTCAAGGAAGAATGCTTCAATAGTTGCGGTAAAGTGTGATCAGCGCGTCTCCTGTGTGACCATCCACACCATTAACTTGATGGTGTGACGGACGCACAACACAACTACTGTGAAAAAGGTGTTGGCCGATGTTACTTGACTTTCTATATTGATGTTACTTATACATTGTATTTGATGTTACTTTTCTAGTTTTACTGCAGTTTCTTCAATTCATGCTAGAGGTTCCTTATATAGACTGGCAACAACGTTACTTGACTTTTTATGTTGGTGTTACTTATATATTGTATTTGTTGTTACTTTTGTTGTTTTATTGCAGTTTCATGTTAGAGGTACCTTGTATAAACTGATGTTACTTGACTTTCTATGTTGGTGTTACTTAGACAATGTATTCGATGTTACTTTTCTTGTTTTACCGCAGTTTCTTTAATTTAACGTTAGAGATTCCTTATATAGACTAGTGTTACTTTACTTTCTATGTCGGTGTTACTTAGACAATATATTTGCTGTTACTTTTCTTGTTTTATTGCAGTTTCTTCAATTTCATGTTAGAGGTTCCTTGTATAGACTAGCATTACTTGACTTTCTATGCCGGTGTTACTTTTATATAATGTACTCGTTATTTTTCTTGTTTGATTGCATTTTCTAAAATTTTATGGTGGAGGTTCCTTGTATAGAATGATGTTACTTTATTTTCAATGTTGGTGTTACTTTTAAGTCCCGTTGACCAACACGTTGGGTTTATTTATAAGTGTGAACTCGCCACACTATTAAGTTGATGATGTGGCTGATCACATATAAGACTTGAAGAAGTGTGGCACTCCTAACGTAATACCCCTGTTTTGCTTTAAAAAAAACTTTGAGGTGCCATTCATATTATTAAGGCACACCTTTATTTAAGGCATCTCATATGCTAAGAAATTTCACAGTTAAACGTTTTTTGCTAGAAGCCTAGGAGAACAATAGTTTTGGGATGAGTGACCTCTTGAAAAGTTTTTCAGAATGCGCATGAATAAGGATTAAATGCGTTATAAAGGTTAAGTTAGAATTAATATGTACCCAGTTATTGGTCCCGAATTCTCATTTCGTAATAATCGACTTTGCCCCACCTTAGAAATGATGAACTAGTCCACTTTAGTAAGCGTATTTGGCAGTGCATGAAAAGCCTATTAAAACCCGTTATTGTTATTGAAAGTATAAGTTCAATTAAGCTTGGACAAATAAGTTGGGACACTCTCACAAGTTTAGCAAATTTCATTAAAAAAAATCATCGAATTGGGTCTTTTTGGATTGATTTGTGTCGTTTTGTGTAGGATTCACGTATAAAATTTGATCGAATTGATTGTATATCGTGTTATTGTATCATGTTAGACATTGTCATCTCTACGGAACACACCTGAGAAATGGAGAATTGGTATCTGAAAAGAAATGCTGAAGAATATCCTGGTCACCTTAATTAGAGATTGGTCAACAATTGATCGATCGAGCATCTACACGAGTAGTCGAGTCAATTCGAGCATCACCCTATCATTGGGTATGAGAGAACAAAATATTGTGTTAGCATTAATAATGCATTATAATTAAAGCACCTTTTATTTGCATCTTCGTACAATTTACACTTGTATATAAATAAATTGCCTCTTCTTTTGATCGATAAGCAATGTAACACAAATCTCAGCTCCTTTATATAATTTCATAGCACCTAATTAAAATTACTACTTGGTTCTACATGCATGTTTTGTCCTTTAATTTCTTCGTCTACTTGGTCGAAGTATAGTGTGGTTAGAAATGGATAATCTGCATCCTGAGGCTCAATTTCGGGGAATACGTTCCCTCCTTAACTATATTGAGCCTCGGGATGCAGGTGATCTGTTGCTTACCAACAAATTTATGGTCATTGAATTGGATGTATTCAATGCAATCGTCGCAATTTACATTTGTGTTTTTCTTTTTTCAAATTTTGATAGATACTTGATTCGTTTTTGAAACTATATATACGTACGTACCTATTAAATTTACAATTGTACGTGTTGATAATAAATGTGCATTTTCAGTTGGTTAATCAACACAAGTTGGTAGAGTTGGTGGAAAACTCACATTGGAACCTCATTAGCTATAAATTGTTTAGAAGTGGCTCAAGCATAAACTTGCGTAACTGTGCTGACTACCCTGTGATAGATGTATGTAATCCCTCTGTCCCTTAATACTCGACCTGTTTTGACTTTTTGCACTATTCACATAATTCACTTTGACCCTAATTTATTTATAGTATATGAAAACAAATGTCAGTATATAATATATTGTTGGCTTCATCTTAATATATAATTTCAAAATATTAATATTTTAATAAGTTTTTATAATATGGAATTAAAGAAATTGGTGGTCAAAGTTGTGCATTGGCAAGCGTGTCCGGTCAAAACAGGTCGAGTATTAAGGGACAGAGGGAGTAGTCAATACTCTGATTAATCATATGTAATGTACAAAGTTATATACTTAGTACGTAGTACATGATGAACATTTGACTCCTTATCCTTTTGCTGGTGTGCAGAGTTTCTTGAAGCCGAAACTTTGATCGAAGAGATGCTTTATGTTGGATCTTGGACATGGTTGATCAGACTTATAATGATAGAGGGTTTTGATTAATGGATTTTTAGAGACTTGATTAGTGAAGAATACACTCGATTAAGTTTCTTAAAAATCTCCATTACTTGAGCCAAACTTCATTGCAGTTGCAAAATTTGATTTTAAACATGTACGTGAACTAATTTTGCATAGCTTGAGGATTTTCTCGATTTTCCTCACAATTTGGCTATATGCTAACGGGTGGAGAATACAATTGTCAAATTGATTTGTGTTATTGGATTGGTATAAGAAATGGTGGATCGAACATATGCCCTAAACCTTTAATTCATTGATAAATTCCGCATTTATATTATTTTTTAGATTTTGTAAATTAACTATCATAAATCAACTTTCGTTTTTTGAAATAGTTTACAATAATTGGACAAAAACTAATAGCACTTGTCTCCCTTTGGGATCGACCCGCATTTGCTAAGTATCTGCTAACAACAGACACCGTGCACTTGCGGTATCACTTTTTAATTCATCAAGTTTTGGCCGCCGTTGTCGGGGAGACGACTTTATTTATTTTAGCTTTTATTTTTGGTGAGGCTACACTGTATATATTTTGCTTTTGTGTATAAAATTTTCTCTATGTTTTTTTTATGGGTGATGATAAAGGTCGCAAGTTGCGATAACTTTTAGTTGTCGCAATCCTACGTGTCGTATTTTAAATGATACATATAGCCATATAGCTTAGGGCCCATGCACATAATCCATGCATCATCAAAATATTGTTACTATCTATACAATATTTTTACTATGAAAATAGTAAATTAGGTAATCGATACAAAGATCGAAACAAATATTTATTATATTTATAATAAATTTGAATATTTAGATTTTCCTACCTTATTTGTAACATATATACGGAGTTATAAGTTAAATACTTCTTTCGTTTCATAAATATCGCATCATCTTGTTTTTTTACACTATCCACATTAGACCTTTGTTCATTTTTTGTGATTCCTAACTAAGAAAAATTGTAGTAATGTGAGATCTTATTAGATTCATATCGATATGTATTTTCTAAATATATTTTTTTTTATAACTTTTACTTATACATAATTCATGATATTAAGAATCAAATTATGCGCTTGGAAGCTTAAAGTCAACCATGGTGCAATATTAAGGAACAAAGGAAGTATTTTAGTTTCCTACGTTCATGACACATGCATAGGCATGCCATGTCATCATTATGACACAACTTAAAGGTCGCATGTTGCGACTTTTATCATTTTTCGTTTTTTATATAGAAATGGCTTCTACTTGTTTTCTTCAATTTGAGAATGAAATGTTTTGTAGATATTATTATAGGCTTTGAGATTTTCTTGGTCCAATTCATATTATCGTAATTAAGTTTAAAATAATACGAAGTATATATTGTCTCAAGGACACACCAATATATGGGCCTTGTTGGCACAAGAGCCCATGACGACATCAATCAGTAGATGCAAAACAACAACCCAAACTAAACCTACCTCTAATACCAATCTGTTTAACACTTTAACGAATAGATGACAAACAATTGAGAGATGCTTACTAGTACTAGCTAACCAATGCACAATAAAAATAACCCACTATCTTTAAACGTGAAACCAAAAAAAAAAAACACATGTAAATACATTTACACTTAACATCACATTTTTCTCTAACTTTACCCTCTTAATAAAATACAAAATAATAATCTCTTTAATTTCTAACCAAATGTGGGTACTCAAATTAAGGTTTTGTTATATATGTTCACCTTATTTCCACTTATATTTGGAAAATAAGTTCATATAAGTTCAGATAAGTAAGTATAGGAAAAATTAGGGCTAGTCAAGTACAATTTATAACTAAAATAAGTTTTGATAAGTTTTAATAAATTCAGGTGAATAGAACGTGCCCTAATTAAGTACATTGTCATTTCATATTGCTTGTTAAGTTTAACTTAGTATCCTAAAACAGCGTAACCGGCCACTATCATTTCAGAATGAAGGAGTACGCCATGAAAGTACCATAGAGTACAAAGAAAAGACAATTAATTGGAGTAAATATATTTCCATGCATTTCCATAAAATAGCCAGCAGAATGACATAGACAGTTAAAATAAGATGGAACTAGAAGACAAAGAAGCAATCTTACACAACCCTAGCCAGAATTAATAAGGTTTTCTTGAATGACCTTCCATACTTTAAATTAATTTCATGCGGGCACCTTGTATCTCAAGGTCCATAGTTGGTGATAGCTTCAAACTCACACTTTCAAACCCTAAAAAAAGCTTTCTATTAAACTTCCATACATCTTATTTAATTAATATGAATATTTATCTATATATATTTAATGAACTATATGTATTATAGTAAACCCTTATTTCTTCCTCTCTTAAAATTCTCACCCACATCCAAAACTTTGATTTTGAGACTAATCTTATTCCTTCAATTCATACTAATTCACCCACCAAGCTCCCTAGAGCTTGCTTCTGTCGGATGCTCGATTTTCGCCAAGGTAATATTTAACATCCATAAAAAAAAATAAAAAAAAATCTAGGAATTAAGTACAAGTATTTCTCATTTTCTCAAGTTAACTTGTTTATTTGTTGTATTATATGAAATATACTATACCCTGAAAAATAGGTTAAGTAATTGGTGTATATATAAGCTGTAGAGATTTCATCATCTACCTTTTTTACTCTTTTGATTGATTAATTAGTAGCTTAATTCAGTTTAGGTTAAATACTTCCTAATAACTATATTAAGGCAAAGATAAAGTCATCGATCATAATGGAAGGAGGAGATAATCAAATACAAGCAAAGGATGAAAGTCTGCCACCAGGATTCAGGTTTCATCCAAGTGATGAAGAGCTGATTACTTTCTACCTTGTCAACAAGATCTCAGACGCCACCTTTTCATGCCGAGCTGTTGCAGATGTTGATCTTAATAAATGCGAGCCATGGGATCTTCCAGGTTTTTTTAATCTATCTTTTCATGCATGGTTAAATGACATATGATCTTGTAAGAAATTTAAATGATGAATTTAAACATGTAAATATATAGGGTGATCGATGATAAAGGTCGCAAGTTGCGACAACATTTAGTTGTCACAATCTTACGTGTGTCATTCGAATTTTTTACTATCAATTCAATATTTTTACTATGAAAATATGTAAACAAGGTAGACGATATAAATAAGGAAACAAATTAGAATGTTAAGATTTTCCTACCTTTTTTGAAACATGTATAATATATTATATAAGTTAAATATTTTAGTTTCCAATTTAAATCATGACACATAAGCATGCCATGTCATCATTGTGACACGGCTTAAAGGTCGCATGTTGCGACCTTTATCATTTTCGAAATATATAACCACAATTAGCTAGTAAGTAGTAACTACTCTCTTCGTCACATAATATAGCGCTTGTTTTTCTTACTGGGTCATGAGTACTAGAAATTAAACAAGGAGAAATTGATCAAGGGTAATTAAAAGATGAAGTCTAAGATTTTTAAATTCATCAAATAAAGGTGGTTAGGAAATTCTCTAAGGGTTAAAAACTTAAAATGGTTTGTCCATTTTTTCTTAACAATTAACTTGAGGAAATATTATTGAAGTGACATCTTCCAACATTTTGAATAAAATTTATTAGTTTATTCATAATTCTTATGTGTAATGTTTTTCCGTAGGGATTGGAAACACTAATCGGCCAAATTTATTAAATCAAATTTATAAGTAGATGATTTGGATAAATATTTAATAAGATTGTAAGTTGCGACAATTAAAATGTACGTGTCGCTCTTTTAATGGTACCACAAGGGTGCTGCCGTGACTTATCATTTTTTTACTATCAACATCTTTACTATGAAAATATTTAAATAATGTAGTTCATAAAAATAAAGAGAATTTTTTTTATTATTGTTATACTTCGTAGTAAATATACATACACCCTTTTATCTTGTAAATTAAAAATTAAAAAATAGAAATTACAATCTAATACATAATAATATATTTTTATGAAAAAAATAGTTGCAATGTTGCGACCTTTATCACTTTACAAACAAATTTAATTACTCTAGAAGAATTTAACATATGAAGTACGGAGTACATATTTATCCTATACCGATCAGTCTTATACTACCTTTGTTGCTAAAAATTCTCTACGCTTTAAAATATGGGTTCAAAGTATAAAAACTTTGACCGTAAATTCTCACCATTATATATTCAACATGTTATCTTGTAAGACCGTGTTAGATCGCTCTCGGTCGGTATGTCACATAAGAAAGTCGATTAGATATATATATATATATATATATATATTAATGATTAGATATTGCATTGGAGTCCGTGCAAATAATAGGGGTAAATAACGTTAAGGAACGAAAGTAGTATTATTCGTGCCTTTTCATCCAACATAAACTTGAAAATAATTGAACATAAACTATCAAACATCCTAAAATTGAAAATGAAGCAAACTCTTCTTTGACACTCTTAGGCTCTTAAAAACCTTTTAAAAAAAATTACCATAACAGGTTAATTGTGGTAAGAAGTTATTGTCACAAACATTAAATACCTTGGTAAAATGCTAAGGAACCCTAAAAAAAGAAAAACCTACTAGTTGTTTCTAACTAGCATTTTTGTTCATCGATAAATAAATAGGAAAAGCGAAAATGGGAGAAAAGGAATGGTATTTCTTCAGCTTGAGGGATAGAAAATACCCAACAGGAGTTAGAACAAATCGCGCAACCAACACAGGTTACTGGAAAACAACTGGGAAAGACAAAGAAATCTTCAACAGCGTTACGACGGAATTAGTGGGGATGAAGAAGACATTGGTTTTCTATAGAGGAAGAGCTCCTAGAGGAGAGAAAACTAATTGGGTTATGCATGAATATCGTGTTCATTCTAGATCTGCTTATAGAAGTGCTAAGGTCAGTTTGTTTGTTGCTACTTCACTCTCTTAACAAATTTTATCATTGTCTAATTATAGTAACATTTATATTAGAGGAAGGTAAATAGGTAATTAAGTCTTTTGTTAAGATCTGACCCATGAAACATCACGTGTGAGAGTCTCCCACATTGATAAAAGAGGAGATAATTATTCACTTAATAAGGCCAAGGGGCTACTCCCCTTATTGCCATATGGTTTTAAGATGGAACCTCATTTGGACTTGTTAAGTGGACTATCTCCCTTGATGACAGGTGCGACCCAGACCCGTAATTAACAACTTTCCATACTTATTGAAAATCTATACATTTGGTTATTCAATTAATTGGAATATGTATTGGAACAAAATTAGCAGTATGGATGACCGAATGATTTTGTGAAAACTAAAATTCATGTCAGACCATCTTTACAAGAGTTTGCTAGAAATATTATATCTCTATTACAAAACTTAGCACCTAATTAAAGAGTTTGATGTCCAACTAAAATACTTAAATGACTTTAATTTGTATATACTCTCATAAAATTATTATTGTACAGATTTTAATAAAAACAATATTGAATCACGGCGTGTGTTAAGATCTTAGCTAATTAAATTTCAATAGGTTTTACATGTACTCATTGTATAATAAATTTATTGTACATCTGGTTAACCTTTTCCCACCTTTTGATAAATTTAACATGTTTTGATAACTTTTTATAATTTTTTTTGAAGAAATTTTATTAAAGAAAAAACTCACTAAAATAAATACAGGGTAATTTTTTACATTTGGGTAAATTTTATGCATTTTGGTATGCAAATCATTCAATGAATATGAAATGGGTCTGGGCAGCCGCTGCTCAATGGAGGTTCCACACTAAAATCAATTGGCAATAATAGGAGTAACTCCTCAAGCCTATAAATTAATATTTTTACGTACTACTCTTTTTCCAATGTCGGACAACTCACATATGGTAATATTGAATTTCAACAGTTAGCTAGGAAGATAAAATTAAGTAGTTGATAAATTTAGCTTAAACTTAATGCATGATTGTGAAAGCTGTCTAAGCTAGGTGGTAAGACTAATGAAATAACATAACTATTACTTGTTAATCTTTTTTTTTTTTGGTTCTACTACGAGGAGTTCCCACCGCCTTCGGCGAGTGGACTAATCTCCCGCGGGAGTTTGCATGGGTACCTCGATGGGCAGCATCCCTCCCAGTTGAGATTTTTTCCATTCCCAAGGCTCGAACTCGAGACCTTGGTTAAGGAGCAAGAGGCCCTTAACCACTCATGCCAACCTCAATTGGTACTATTACTTGTTAATCTAACTTAGTAACTAACATATTTTCTTAACTAACCCTGTAACCCTGCCAGTATATATGTCAATATGTTATTTGTGTATAAATTATTCTATCGCTGCAGTAACGTGCATATTTTACTACCGTAACGTATTTTAGTTCTATATATATATATACTTCGTATTTACTATTTAAGTATGTTAATTAGTTATTAGTAGCTCGTAATCCACGTTAACGTCACTGCTCATCTTGGTCTTGTTTTCTTTTACTGTGGATATAACTTGTCAACTTTAGCAATCAATGGATAAAGAGTGAACCTTAAGTGTCGTTAAAGACTTTAAGCACACAAATTCGTGCAATTTATAAGTTTTAGTTCATTTCGAAAACTCGATCAAAAAGCTCCATACTCAATTTGAAGTCTCGAGTACATACGAGGCTATTATTTTCAAGTGAAATTGTCAAAAACTTCCTTTATAAATTTAGTTTATCGCAAAAAACTGCCTTATAATATAATTCTGTTCATAATTCTAGATTTTATTGAAGAGTACTAGTATTTACTAATTCTAATTTGGAATCTCGTTACGTAGTAAATTTTAGAGTACATACAAGGCTATTATTTTCAAGTGAAATTAAATAGGTAAATTTGTCAAAAACTTCCTTTACAAATTTGATTTTTTGCGAAAAACTACCTTATAATATAATTATGCTGATAATTCTAGATTTTATTATGGATCAGTAGTATTTACTAACTCTAATTTGGAAATTGCAAGCAGGATGAGTGGGTGGTTTGCCGTGTATTCCAAAAGAGTGCAGGCATCAAGAAATACCCTACAACAACAACAACACAATCAACATCAACAAGAGCAATCAATTTAGAAATGGGACAAAATCATCACATACTTACATCCCCTATGCTCCCTTTAGACCCAACTCACTTCAACCTTGGAAGAACTTACATGATGAACAATCATGTTGATCAACTCGCCGAGCTCACACGTGCCCTACGAAGTAATGGTGGCGCCACTACTGCAAACATGCCTATCCATTCCCATATAAACTACCCTCTAGGAGGACATGGTGGCGGCGGTGGTGGTGGTGGTGGAGGGTTCACCATCTCTGGCCTTAACTTAAACCTTGGTGGGGCCGGAGGAAGTGTGTCTCAAGGGCCGCCACCTTTAAGGCCTATGATAAACCAACAAGATGGACAACATGATGTTACTTCCTCGATGTTAAGTGGTTTGGAGACTGGTTATGTTCAACTAGACATGAACATAAATGGGCATGGTGGGTCAAGTAGTAGGTTCATGAATGTGGACAATTGCGTCGAGTATGACAACTATTGGCCTACATATTAGGGAAACAAACAACAACAACAACAACAACGATCATATATGTGTTTTGTCATAAATTGAGCTTGAAGCTACAACTGAATTGAAGGGAAATGGAGGAGAAATCTATATATATATATATATATACGCGTAAGTATTTGTACGTCTAGGAAGAAATAAGTAGCTACATCGATAACAATCATATGGAAGTCATTTGGTTGTATTATCAATAAGCCAATAAGCTTAGCTAGCTAGTGCAACTTCATCAAGTTTGTAGTATAATTATGTTATGTTTAACTTTAATTTGTTAGTGTTTTTTATTTAACTTATTTATATTTTGTTGTTATATAGTACAAGGTGGAACGTAATTCCTCTGAAGCAATGAATGTTACAATTCTCTTCAACGTGGTACATCTTTGGCTTTATTATTGCTTTAAAATGTGTGTTACATTATTGGGTAAACTCCCTGATTTTATTGTATTATGGTGATTGATATTTAAAGGGTTAGTATATGCACAATTCTATTAATATTAGATTGATATTTAAAGGGTTAGTATTAGGGATGGCAATGGGTCGGATCTGGACCGGGTCCGACAAGATCCAGACCCAGACCCGCTTTTTAAGAGGTGGATCCAGATCCGACCCAGATCCGCTGGGTCCAAAAAAATCAGATCCAGACCCAGATCCACTGGGTCTAATGGGTCTAGGGTCGGATCTGGATCCTAAATGGGTCTAAGCGTATTTCTTTTCAAAAAAAAATTGTCCCTCATTTTTCTTATATTACGTAATTTTTTCTCCCATTTTTTGTATGTAAACGTAACGTTGCTTTAATAAAACCACTAAATATGGAATATTCGTTAATTTTGTTTATGAAAAAAAATCATATTAGCCCTGTAATACAATAAGTATTTAAAGTTTCTAATATTATTATGTATATGTCACGTCAAACAATTTTTAAATAGTTTAGTATCATAAGAACTTAATAAAGTTTAGCACGTAAAGATTGAATTATATTTAAATTTTAAATTTTATTAAAAAAAATTATATATATGGGTCTGTGGGTCGGATCTGGACCGGATCTGGATCTTTAATTCTTGGACCCGGACCCAGACCCGCCCCATTGAACAAAGACCCAGATCCGCCCCAGATCCACAGGGTCTAATTTTTTTGGACCCAGACCCTTAAAAATGGACCGGGTCCAACTGGATCTGGATCGGGTCTTGGACCCATTGCCATCCCTAGTTAGTATATGCACAATTCTATTAATATTAGATTGATATTTAAAGGGTTAGTATATATATGCACAATTCTATTAATATTAGAAAACTAACATTAAATGTAGAGACATTCATTTACAAAATACTCTACGTATATTCTCTATCACACCTTACAACCCACTACTACATTTCTTATCAGATGCAACGCCTAAAAACGTAGCATTAGGCATCAAAATCCGTCGCATTAGACCTAATGCGACGACAAATGACCCTTACATCCGGTGGCGTTGCATTAGGCCTAATGCGACGATCAGTGACCTAATGCAACGGTAAAATTAATACCGTCGCATTAGATAAACATCTAATGCGACGGTCCTTAGATGGGTGTCGCATCAGTTCTTTAGCTAATGCGACGGACATTTAAGCTAATGCGACGGTTTGTTTTAGCTAATGCGACGGTTATTTTAGCTAATGCGACGGATATCTACAATGGCTTAAAGAAATAATGCAACACATTTTAGCCTAATGCAACGGGTTCATTTATTCATAATAATAATTAAAATTATTATTCTAAATTAAGAAAGGATGTCAATAATAAAAGATTTTCATTGACTTAAAGAGTAATATTACAATATTAGTGCCCATAGGACACATGCATTACAAAATAATCGTTCACTAATTAATTTACTGTTTCTAAATACAAAATGCATAAAATTAAAATCCACATAAACAAATTCAACGTACATTACTAGAAATCACAAAATGACTCAAAAACAAACAAGAGCCTCCACCGTGTCATTGCTAGATCTACATTTCTTCTCCATTTAGCTCACCATGCTCCTGCAAGTTTAAATCACGAAAGGGCACAAGTTAGAGATCACTAGTGGAAAACTCTTCATTTGCGTCGGTCATTAAAAACCTTTCAAAGATTCCCTTTAAGTATAACAAGCAAGCAGCAGATTTCAGAAAATAACAAAGGCAAAAGAGATCAAGAGCTGATAGAAATTAGAAACTTTAACAGTGTCTCTCATATGTTAGTAATAGTTCATGATATAAGACAAAAGATACATAAGGTTGAATGTTATGGTCCTTAACAGTACACAGAAACTTGTGAAGCGTCTGACAGCATGATAGTTCCTAGATCTTATAATCAATACTATTTCACACAAGTGAACTAAATCTTAGTCAGTGGGTAAACTGGATGCTGAATAAGTGAATATACCTGGACGTGGTGGCAGATGATTTTCACCGTTTCTTTTCCAAGCATCTTCAAAGCTTCCGAGTTCATCAGGAAATTTAATTATCCTTTTTTACAACTCACAGCTAACGAGAAGAAAAAAAATACATTTTCCATTAATCTACAATGATCTTACCTTCATTCAGATTATACAGTGTTTGTATGTCCACATTGCCATCTGAATTTAGCTTCCTAGTAACTGAATGGCCCTGTAAAATAAGTTCAGAATAAATGCTGCTATAAACGGAATTATTCAGTGAACCAAAAGTATAAACAGAATAAGTTCATCCCTTCTATGAAAATGTCTTAGATTGACGCATCCATCTTTTCATAAATAGATCTATTACAACTTTTAAAAACCTTGATCACTAGTAGAAGCATCATGAGTATCTCGTTTATGAAATTCCAATAATAATTGTTTGTTGCACCCAAAAGGGGAATTAATATGGTAAAGGTATGCTAATCCTATGTAAGCACCGACATCAAGATATATAAATAGGACACAACCATGGTAACAAAGGACAGTTTGGTATAACTCTTTTATTTTCTCTCTCTTCTATTTGATTCAGTAGCACCAACCTAAATAGTAAATATGAAGACCACAAGTAACCATAGTCAAGAGTCAAGACTCGAGTAAAACTAGATAACCCAACTTCATAGATATCCAAAAAGGGAGATTTAGAAGGGTCAAACATATACCTTTTCATAAAGTCCCCTTGAAATCCTATGTGTTGCTTCATCTGTTCTCTTGTCTGCCTCTTTGCAATCATCCATATGCGTCTGCAAAAAAGAAAGGAGACCAAACAAAAAGATATCAGCTACAGAGTCTATTGTCTGATATGTCTACAAACTGTAGACGTTTAGAAAATGCATCTGGCAAGGAGCCTGTGAGCCCATACGAGTGCACGTCGAAGAATTCCAGGCTTGAGCAACCTGACAAAGAAAGTGGTATACTTCTAGTGAAGCGATTCTTTCTTAAATTGAGGAAATTAAGCATGAAATTGGAACAACATAAATAAAAGTTTAATTAAGCATAGATTTCTTTATTCACATGCAAACTAATTGGGAAATTAGCAAGAAAAACTGTTGTAAGAGAGATCAAGTGCTTGCAGCTCTCGCACTGAGCTAGGCTCGTGGGAATTTTCCCTGTGAGGTTATTATCCAGGCAAAGAAAAGAGTCAAGCTTCAATTTGCCAATACTTTCCGGTATCTCACCTGAAAGAGTGTTGTTGTCAACTTCTAGGTGAGTGAGGGTTGTGCAGTGGTTGAGCTCAGGAGGTATGGTTCCTGATAGCCGGTTCACACTCAGCTGAAGCTCTTGTAAACCCAAGAGGTTCCAGAAACTTTTCGGTATGCTTCCTATGAGTAAGTTCTAAGATTGGTGCATCCCTACAGTTCATCAGGAATAGTACCCACAATATTGTTCTGCCATAAAAGCAGGTTTTAAAGCCTTTTCAGCTCTCATATCCTCTTTAAATTGAACCTGATATTTAATTCTGGTACAAAATCAATGCTTAACAACCAACGACACAAAGAAAAACTATTGAGTAATGGTGCAATGATCAAGGTGAAGCAGAGAGTATGTGAAAAAGTGTTCAAAAGACAATTTTGAGAACCCGGAATCTTAGAGGATAAGTTGTATTCAATTTTGGAAATGGAGGTCATGAAAAAAGAAAGGAAGTAGCCATGGACATTATTCTAGGGAAATGTAAGCTACTATTAAACAACCTAAGCTTGATAGAAGAATGGGGTACGTACAAAACACACAGAGTAAAACACACAAATGTTTCATTTGCCCTATCTGAAGTTGGAATGGACTCACAATTTGTGAACATAAATAATCTAGATGCTAACTCGCAGACACATGATTATGGATATAATTTAACAGCTGCTGCACTTTTTGTGCCCTGTCAAATATCAATATCTAATTATATACCAATATCGACAAGCTTATCAAATGCATCAAGACATAAAAAGGAGCAAAGAAGTAAATTAAACAATGCGGGACAAGTTGCACACACAAGCTGGAAAAATCAAAACCTTGTAAAGACCAACAAAAGATAAACAAGCAGGGCACTGATGTTGACTGAACACATGTGATACGAATAAAAGCAAAAACATCCATTAGCCCTTTAGCAGTGTATGTATTCTCTGAAGTCTGAATATTGACGAGAGCTTGAGATTACTGTACCTGACCATCTCGTCACGAGCTTGATAACCCAGGTTACAGTGCTTGGACTTTGCGCAATCAAGATATTGTTGCAAGACCCTTAAATAATTATCCTGAGAATAGCCAATATCAAATTCAACAAACGGAACAACCAGATTAATCAAAAAATCAAGACACCCTTTTGTTTGCAAGACCAAGTATTAATCGAATCATGATAAAATCAACCATTGAACATTACAATTTTTTAAAACCCAACTCAAATCATTTCATTCAAAACTAACCAAATTTCCTAGGAATAAATTATTTCAGAACTTACTCTATTAAAAGAAATGCTAAGAGCCTATCCATTTCAGTTTTCATTTTTTGTTAATGGGATTTTAAAAGCTGTATGGTGAGTGTAAAAGTTGTAACATGAACTTAACATTAGTTATCAATTCCTTGTTCAGCCTATGCTACATTACTTGTTAAATGCTCAAAATTCATGTAAGTAATGTTCTGTACATTTAACAAATATTCCCAAATATAACACAATTGAAAGTAGCCCTAAGTTATAGGCTAGAAACTCATGACTGTTTGACCTTCCATCATCAAAATTTAGTAAAACTAAATCAAATATTTAAAATTTACAAAATATTCCAATAATCAACTATGAATAATTTCAGCAAGTGTTTAATTTTGCTTCCCAGGAAAGGGGAAAACAGAACAAATATCGAACAAAACCCTCACAAAATTATCCAAATTCATATTATTAATACACAAATCTGAATTGTGAATCAATTGCTTACCGTGAATAGTAGCAGATGACTTGTTTGAATTATTATTGAAAAGCCCCAATTCAACCCTCTCGATGCATAGACCATTTCGAGCAGCAATTAAGCGACGTGAGAGAATTCTCGCAGCCAATTGCTACACCTTACAAGAAATATGATTAAGCTGGGACCTAATTGCGAATTGCAGACCAAATTGTTAGATCTTGCGACAATTTGGTTGAAACCCTAACCTTGTAAAGAAACCTCTGCGTATTCGCTCTCAGTCTTTCTCATCTCTATTTTTCGGTGGTGGAGATGTTCTAGAATAAGGAAAGTGTTTGTGTTTGTTCTTAAATTTTTTTCATTTAAATTTTCGGAATAAATCAAGTGCGCTTGGTTTTGAAATTTGGGAAACAATGGAGGGAATAAAGTAAAAGTGTAGGCGGGGAAATATATTTCATTACCACGTCCGTTGCATTAGCCCAATATGCCATTGCATTTGTTCCTCTATTGCAACGGCTAAGACCAACCGTTGTATTAGCCCAAATTTATGAAATGCTACATAAGGCACCGTTGCATTAGTCCTTTCTATTGCAACGGTTCTCGTTAAGGTGTCGCATTAGCCTTTTCTAGACCGTTGCATCTGATCAGAAATGTAGTAGTGACCAGAGCGAGAAAAATATCAAACACATGGACTGAATTTAAATTTAGGAATGCAGGCGGCTCAGGAAAATACATATAGGAACTTTTGAACAATTTGAAGAAATGATCAAATGAGATAATCCTTAATTTTAAAAATGGATACTTAATTACCCATGTTTTCTTCACCTTATTTGAAGAACTTAATACTTATTCTTGTTAAAATCAAATCAAATCAAATAATGCCAAACTAAAAAGATTCAAAACAAACAAGCATGCCATAATTTTTATCTTTTCCCCATGCATTACATATCAAAGCTACTTACTTTCGTATTTGTTAAATTTAGTACTCCGTAAAATTACCTAGACATTTTAAAAATATACATTTAGAAAAATCTTGATAATTTTTTTTCTTGTACTTTACATAAATATACAATAAAATTACAATTGAATTAGAAGATCATATGAGAGAGCAAACTATAGCATAATCGTTTGGAATTAGTATATTTGTCAATGTACATCTTTAACCGTTAAATATCTCCAACAATTAACAAAAGGTAGACGTTTATATCATACAGAGTACCTTATTTCAAGTGAAAACTGCATAGCCTGAAGACCAAAGTATATAATTTTCACACACTTTGTGGCTAGACTTAGCGAGTGACAAATTAGTATTGTACTTCCTTCGTTTCACTATGGTCACATATGACCTATTGGAATTAGTGTGTTGGTTAATGGACAAATAAGTTATAATCTGGACATGATATGTACTTATCGGTTCTGAACAATTTAGACATGATATGTACTGATAAATTCTTATCTATATAGATCTGTTCTGATTTGGACAGATCGGTTCTATTTTGGACACGATATGGACAAATCAGTTCTGATATTGACATGAACTAGACATATCGATTATGATCTGGACATACCAGTTATGATATGGGGAGAATGGTTATGATCTGGATAGATCGATTCAGATATGGACATAATCTTGACAGGTCGGAGCAATATGGATATGATTTAGACAAATTGGTGCCGGTCTAGATATAATTTGGGTAGATCGATGTCGATTTGGACAAAATCGGCCCAGATCAGAACATGAATTAGACAAATTGGTGTCGATTTGGACATGATCTGGACATATCGACTATGATTTATACATATCGATTATGATATGTACATAATCAGTAATAATAATAATTATCCGAAATAATTATATGGTTTGTCTGATCTGAAATTATCTGGTCTAATATGACCTAATCTAATCTAAACTAAACTAAACAAATTTTTTTTTCTTTTCTGATTTGATATGATCTAGTATAATATGATCTAATCTAAACTTATATTTTTTATATGATCAGAAATAAGTAATTAAACTATTAAAGTACTGAAATAATGTAAACTAAATAGATCTAAATATAGCATCCGAAGTAGGGCCTCTATCGTTTAGAGCCGTAGAAAGGCGAAGTGAAAAATGCAATCTAAAAACACTAATTGAGTTATTTCTCCTTTCCCAATGCACTTTTCTGCCATAAATGTGAATGGGCCCAAGAAAATCTTTTTATGGGCCACGTTTCGAAATGAAAATTATGACCCAAAAAAGCCTGACCATTTTGGATAAAAGCAGGATACGATACACGCATTCACGATGCCCATTTTCCCCAAGATCTTTTCACCACTACTTGCCCCTTCGTCTTGCATTATGGTCACCTTGTCGCCTATTACAAAGAATTATAGGGGTGTTAACGAGCCGAGCCGAGACCGAACTTAGGCAAGCTCGGCTCGAGCTCGAAACTTCTAACCTTAGGCTCGGCTCGAGCTCGAAGTTCGACGAGCCTTGAAAACTGAGCTCGAGCTCGGGCTCAAACCTAGGCTCGGTTCGGCTCGAAACCAAGCTCGATTCGGCTCGTGCTTTGTTCAAGCATAGGAATAACTGTAGCCCAATTCAAAATAA
This sequence comes from Spinacia oleracea, assembly GCF_020520425.1. Lineage (NCBI taxonomy): Eukaryota > Viridiplantae > Streptophyta > Magnoliopsida > Caryophyllales > Amaranthaceae > Spinacia > Spinacia oleracea. The sequence goes on along the minus strand of NC_079487.1, from coordinate 118,863,114 downwards.
GCTAAGCCCAAAATAGACACAAAATATTAGACTTTATAGGGCCCAATAAATGGAATTATTTGATGCCATATCCAAACAGCCTAATAGTCATTTAGTTTTATAAGTGATTCTAGTTGGCTACTTATTTGCTTTTGCCGATATGGGACAATGAAACTTTGTCAGTAATAAAGTCTCAACTACTGCCATTAACAAATGTGATTCTCTATTTTAAATTGTCCTCCAAAAGTGTAATGCAACGTGCACAATTGTTTGAGATTTGGTTGAATGCCATATTGCCAACAAATAAATCCCATGTTCATTCCTTCTATAGTTCTATAATAGGCCTTAGACCAGTCATGGCAGCTCCAATGGTCGTTCCCCTGAAGGAATTTTCAGCAATTGGTGTATCAAGAACTCTTAGATCCTCATAATTGGGGGCCAGTCCTTTAGTCACTTTACATTCGCACCCCTTTCCATTTCCTCATCAAGACCTTGACGAAATGCTTCAAAGAGAAACACCTCAGCTTGACAAACCAAATGGCCCATATAAAGTATGATTATTGCAATATGAGTTTAATTTATATGCATCTCATTCTTTCATTCTTTTGCAATAACGAATGTGGGATAGTCTTAAGTAGTAAAAATTACAGTATTATTAAAGCTCGAGCTTGCTCACGAGCTTTCGAGCCGAGCTTAGGATAGCTCAGGCTTGGCTTGTTAAGATCTCGAGCCGAACCCGAGCTCAAGTCGAGCCCGCCCGAGCCGAACTTTGACCGAGCTTTAGCGAGCCGAGTATCGAATAGTTCACGAGCAGGCTCGGCTCATTAACACCCCTAGTCTACTACATAGGGCATCCTCCTTCCAAAATTATTTCCCTTTATTCTAAGATCCAATTCCTACTATCTACTACGTATTCTATACACAAGTGTTACAAGTTTTTAGAAACGGGTGGATTACTGGATTAGTATGGAAAATTATATAACAATTTTAAATATTGTAAATGATTTCGAAATTATAACTCATACATTTAGGTAGTAGGGGTAGGGAGGGCTAATGAATTACCATTAATCAAGATGAAATGAACGGTACCGTTGGCACTCAATCTCTACTGCATGAGATTGTAAGAAGGGTGACACCAATATTTTTATGCACACTTTGTTTGGATAATAGGATATGGAAAGAAATAGAGGAGAGGAAAGGGAAAGGGAGGTATACAAGCTTCCTTGTTTAGATAGAATGTCGAAGAAAGGAAGAGAATTGATCCATCCCTTTGTAAACACCATCCCTCTAAAATTGGAGAGATTTGGAGGGAAATGAAACTTACCTTGGCCCCTAACTTTCTTTCTCCTTCCCTTCCCCCCTTTCCCTCCCTCCCTCTCTCTCCCTTAACCTTCTATCTTCCCATCTAAACACACCGTTAAGTAATACTCCATTCGTGCGTAAATGTTCTTCCCGTTCCCCGAATTGGCGTTCCTTTTTGTTCTCTCATTGTGAATATTTTCTTTTTTTGGCAAATTATTTCCCCCCAAAATACCGTCATTCTACAATTTAATTTTTTACCATATAAACTACCTTTATTCCATTCACCTACCCAATTATTCACATTGATTTCTCCACCCATCTTATTTAATATATTCACACTCCTCAAAACATCCATCCATCTTATTTTATGATTTTTAAATAAAATATCTCTCTTTCCTTTATTTCTTTATTATTTTCTGTCTCCTTCATTTATTCCAAAAAGTAAAATTTTTTACACGCAATAGTACCAAGATTTCATTTTTTTAATCTATTCCCTGATTCCAACCGGGAAGAACATTAAGGAACGGAGGAAGTATAAGTAATATTGATCTACTATTTAGGAAGTATATATATGGAATAAGATTCAATGTTCATTTCCGATGGAACCAAAGATTCATTTGTTATTTTGGTTGTGGGATGTAATTGACTAAATTAAAATGGATATATACCTCTTCGCTTCCTTCCCATGAACTAGAAAATGATCGTCCCGTTGTCGTCTCAATATCGCTTTTTGGTCAATTGAAAACCTCTCTACAATTGCAGAGGTAAAGTTGCGTACGTCCGACCCCCTCTTACCCCGCTTTTTGCAAAAGCCTCTTTTAAAGCAATGGGGTAATGATGATATGGAGTAAGATTTCATTTAAAAAGTGCTTTTTTAAAAAGTGCTTTTTTAAAAAGTGTGCATGTATATATAAAATAATGAAAATATAATAATAATTAATGAGTAAAATGTTAGTCAAACTTTGACTCCTAATTAATATATTCGATTCATCATTAGTGAAATTGGTTAGGATTTGTTAAGATAATCTACATATTCGACAATCTTGAGAAAAGTTGAACTTTGCATTAATGTCATTTACAAGTGTGATGCCAAAAGCCCCTCAAATGAAAAGTAGTATGCCAAAAGAAAGTTAACAAATGTACTTTTTACTGTATACTATTTTCTCCGTTCTTATTTACAGGAAACAAGTGAGTTTTTAACACTATTTACACAAGCTCCTTTGACTTTTTTGTGATTTATATATAGGAAAAAACATAGTCATGTGGGGTCTTATTAGATTCGTCTCAATAAATATTTTTTAAATATTATTTTTTTATAATTTTTTCTTATCCACAATGGATGATATTAGTGTTTGAAATCGTGCATTGACAAACGTGCCTAAATAATTGTGTCATTTAAAAAAGAACAGAGGAAGTATAATCGTATCGCGTTTGAAATATCTTTATCCCATAAGGCAGTAGTATTTAATCAATGTTGACTTTTTTGATGTCCACTTGAAAAACCAAAACTTGTACTACCTCCATTAGGTTAATAATATTTATAAATACATACAAAATATTCTTTTAAATAATATTTAATGCTTATATACTTAATAGTATAAAATTACAACATTTATTAAAATGTCATGCACGTATTGCATGTATAAACCACTAGTAGCCTTAACTTTTTGGTGTTAGCACCCGGTTCATCTTTAGGGTTAATCCAGATTCGGGGCAAGTTATGAGTAGATAGGTTTCAGTCCCCTTCCAATTGTTATTGCGGGAGATCGAACACGGGGTCTCCCTACCAAGTTCAGCTTCAATCAACATTGAACCAACAGACAATTGGTACTAGTAGCCTTATATGTACTTTTCTACTATATTGCTTGATTCCTTTACTACTCCTAATTAAATGGTTCAAGATCTACCACTGGGTTAGGGGTATATATGGTGGGACTCGAACTCTAATAAGGGATATATAGATATTTATTGGGAGACGGTTAATTAATTAAGTTCACTCGCTCTATATATTCAGAAGCCCTATAAATACATAAGTTACATTGAACATAATGAAAGTTGTGGAGGGTAGCTTATGAAAGCTCTTACTCCAAGCAAATAGTAATATTTAGTTGCATGCATGGGTGCCATGTAGAGCATGCATGAAGAGGTAAAATGTTCACAATGCAGCCAAGGATGACTTGCCGGATTTTATTAATATTAGCATAATGTTATAATATGTGTCGGCAAGTTGTCCTTGGCTACATTGGGTTCTTTTCTTTTTCATGTATGCTCTAATTTGGTTTTATTATCTAATGATTAGTTCCTAATTAATCAAGCTAGGAAAAACAACCATGCATGCATGATGATCACTAGGACCCGCTATGATGATCGAATCGATAATGAGTGATTAATGCAAATCGATCAATAATTAGCAGGTAAGTATACAATTGATTGATTCATTTTTTGAAGTTAGTTATGAATATGTTACTAATGATTATCACTTTTTAATTTGTTATAGACTGGAAATGTAGAATAATAGTTTAATTACAATGTTTAATTACTTTATGTTCGATTTCTAGACGCAACCCGCAATGTATTGAGTTTGATGACCATGTTTTTTTTTTAAAAAAAATGATGTTGGTGGTGGATTTAACCGCTTTTTTTGGTTTAACAAGAGAAAAATAATAAGGGCCGGAGGCTATGAGTGAAAGAGGAACTTGGAGGACGCTTTCTTGAAGCCGCGCCATATCGCGCGGATGATGGGTCCTTGCCCGCACCCTAGCAGTTTCAACTCAGCAAAACCTGCGAGTGCGGGTTCCTGCACGGCTGAATCTTTGTTTTTGTTTCTAGGTCGTTTTTAGATCGACGTAATTTGTTTATGATCTTTGGATTGTAATATGTACCCTAACACTATATATACTCATTGTATGTCATATCTAGAAATAAGTTGTTGATTTAAGAGAAAAAAATTACTCATAGAATTAAAGCTCATACACTAATTAAAGTTTAAGTGAGAGAAAGTCGTGAGGTGAAGTTTGCTTAGCTTGATAATCTCTTTGTAAATTGATCTTTAAATTATCATAATTTCTAGTGGATTGATGGGTTCTCCTTCCGATATTGCGATTTCCCATGGTAAACTTTCTTCTTTTCGTTTCTTGGTTTTTTTTTACTTAGTTCTTCAATATTTTTGTTATTACAATTAATTTGTTTGAATACTTTCTATTCACGCCATTTTCAAGTCCTATTTTGAAGTATAAAATGATTTTAAGTCATAAGCAATCCTGTTGAAGAAGAATCTGTGAATTATTGGAGTGGTGCAGTGAGTTGCGCGATATGTATTCCACAGTACAAGGCAGTGATCATAGTTTGGTAAAAGAAATCTTGATTTTTTTGATTCAATTTTTCATATACTTACTACTCCTCATATTTACAAGTTTTGGATTGTTTTTATATGTTGTATGCCTTTTTAAAATTAAATTGATTCACAATATACGGAGGTTAATTTTTTTAAAGAAAAAAAAGTAAGTTGAGCTCAAAGCCAATAAGAGTTATTTATCCAAAGTATAAATCATGCATGGAAGAAGATTTTCTGTGAGAAATTCCGAGTTAATTTCAGTGATTGGAAAAAATTTCCAATTAAATGGTATTTTCGTAAATATTTTTCTTGAAAACTGTAGGTGGTATAATGTTAGGTGTTGACTGTATATTTGTAGTTATTGACTGCATATTACTCGGTGTTGATTGTATACCACTTATCGTTGACTGTATATTTTATGACTGCTGATGAATTACTAAAATGCAATATTGTTTATTGGTAAGTGATTGACTGTATATTTATAGTTGTAGATTGTTTATTAGTAAAAGTTTATTGTATATTGCGAGTTGTTGACGGTATCTTATAAAATGGTTGATGTATTATGAAAATACAATAATGACCGTACATGTGGCCATATTTGATGACATGTCACTGTACTTTAACCCAAACTTGATGGCATTTTCGTAATAAAAGCATCAATTATTTACGAAAATGTCATTTAATTGGAAAATTTTCCCAATCAACGAGATTAACTCAGAATGGCTCATTTTCTGTTGGGCCTGGATTAACTTATGGTATTCATTCATTCTATAATCAGGGCCTTTTACCAAAATGGCTATTTTTACAAATTTATTTACCAAAATAACTACTTTTAAATTCTATTTTCCAAACTAGCTACTATTTTGATTTTGAAGTAAAAATCAATGAATTGGTTTGATTTTTTTAATTGTGAACCGGTTTGGTTTTTTTTTAATAGTGAACCGGTTTGGGTTTTTTTTAATTGTGAACCAGTTTGGTTTTTTTTTAATTGTGAACTACTGAACCGGTTTGGTTTGAGTTTTTTGTTTTTTAGAATAGGTGATTTTGTTTAATAATACAAGTTATTTTTCATTAATAATAAAGTAATTATTATTTGGTTTGTAATTTATGTTTTGGGTTGATTTTATTTGAGAATGCTTTACGGCTAGTAGCAAAAATTACTTGTTTTTTAGTCCAAACTCATAATTGAGTCGGACTCCGCAATCGCGGTAAAGTGGTGTAACGAGATTAATGGTGGACCGCGGAACCTCAACTTCATCACTATCTATATTCGGGGCGCATCCCAGGACGGGGATGGCATTGAAACCATCCACAAAACCAGAAAGGACTCACGAGAGCTGATGATTTCATTAGCTTGGCTGTAACTAAGGGCCAGCGATTTTTGTATTTTGATTATTTTGGTTTGTAAGTCTTAAGACTGATTTGTACTCTGAGCTTTCACAATGATTGGGCAACCGTCCAATTCTATGGCTCCTTCCTACTTAATAAAACAAACCTCAATCATCAAAAAAGAAAAAACCGGTTCAATAGATATATATATAAAAAAAAAAAACCCAAACCAAATCGGTTCATTGTTTTTTTTTTGCCTCAAAGTCAAAATAGTCGTTTTGGTGAATAAATAGTAGCTAGTTTGGGAAATAGAATTCAAAAGTAGCTATTTTAGTAAATAAAATTATAAAAGTAGTCATTTTGGTAAAAGATCCCTATAATCAACTCATTTGTAGAGATGAAAAATGCATCATGATAAATTCAATAAGTTCAAATGAGGTTTCTTAAGCTCCGTTTGGTAGGGCATAAAACGTTTTCATGGAAAACGATTTTCCCCTTTTCAATTATTTTACGTTGTTTGGTTGAATAAGGGAAGAAAAACAATTTTTCATGACTCCCTCAAAGGTGGAAACCCCTTTCCCATTTGAATGGGAGGAAACTCACTTTTTCTTCTTTCCTCCTTACCTTCCTCTTCTTTTTTTCCCCTCAATCTTCACCATCTTCTCTCATTTTCCTTTAAAGTAACAAACAAATGAAAACTAGTTTGAATTTGTGTTTTCCTTTAAAAAATGTTTTCCATGGAAAACCATTTTACGCCCTACCAAACAAAGCCTTAAGCTTCGGGGTTACATTCTTTTGGATCTCCATCAAGATCTCAACACCACTAGCAAAAAATGCCACGGATTTTCAAACCCTAGCTAGTAGGTGAATGCTTTATAGTAAAATCAATTCATTAATATAGTGATTTTGAGCTAGAGAAGAAAGCTTAATTAAAAAGTAGCTTAATTATTGATAAAGTAAACTGTAGATGTACGTGTCTCGGTCGTATTTGAGGCAAAAAGGGAGTAAACTGCATTAAACAAACAAAAATGACATGATAAAATATACTACGTACAAAGAATTCCATAAAAAGGATAGTATTTCAAATACTAATCCCTCTGTTCTTTTAAGTTGTTCATATTTCGGGTTTGGATGAAAATTAAGAAAATAGAATCTTATAATGATTGGGTGTAAAAGAAAATAATAAAGAAATGAAGGAAATTAATAAAGAAACGAATAAGAGCTGAGAGAAGATATTTTTAATAAAGTAATAAAAAAATCATAAACGTGGGGTTGGATGATTAAATGAGGAAATTAGAATGAATTAAATAAGGGATGGTGGGGAAATTGATGGTGGAATATGAAAATATTCTTAGGTATTGTGTGTTATTAAGTAGAAATATAAGGGTATTTTGGACAAAATACATGTCCAAAAATAGAAACAGGAAACTTTTAGGAACGCAAAAAAAAGGAAAACAAGAAGAACTTTCAGGAACAACGGGAGTACTAGGGTTTGGTAGCTGCTAACAAATGCTACGTGCGTGCTAATAGAGTATATTGTAATATAAATGAATTTGTATGTAAAATTTTAAGGAAAATCAATATTCATCACTATGTCTCGTTTTATTCATAAATTTTCATTACCATAGATCTATTAGACTATACTAGTATTACCACGGGAGTATTATTGGATGAAAACGAAAATTAATGCAAAAAAACACAAGATTATGGATGAGATTGCCTTATTATAGAGATTGATTATAATGTTTTTTTCCTGCTAGTTTACCAAATTAGACTTACATTCATTTTCATTGCCGTCATCTGTTAATTATCGGCTATCAAATGAGTTGTATAAGGACTTCGTGCACTAAGAACTAGCTAGCTGGCTAGCTGTATGATATGATTTACTGTACAGTTACGTACTACAAACCAATAATGTGTGGAAACCTAATTACTTGCCAATGAATAAAGGCGTACGGAGTACTACGGTACTAGTGCTATGATAAAACAAAGGCATAATGTATACAGGTATGTCCGGATGTGTGTGTAGTCTAGTCACAAATTGGTTCAGTGGTGATTGAGGCTGAACTTGGTAGGGAGAACTCGTGTTCGATCCCCCGCAACAACAATTGGGAGGGGACTGGAACCTATCCACCCAGAACTCGCCCCAAATCCGGATTAGCCCTAAGGGTGAACCGGGTGCTAACACCAAAAAAAAAAAAAAAAAAAAACCAAATTAACTACGTAGTATGAATTTAAAACTTAAGGTTAATTTGTTTTCTTAATTTCTAGCTAGAAAACATTTGGTGACTAAATTATTTATTTTAAGACTTGTAAGTTTGGTTTATGCCAAATGTTGTTATTTTGTAAACTAATGAACGATAAATTGCCTATACAAGTTTTAATAAACTATCAGGTTTTGTGTTACAAATATCCAAAGTGTTTTTGTTTTGCACCAAATTGGCTTCAAAGTTGTTTGAGATGGGGAACGAATTGTAAGGTTGTGTATGAGTGTATGACACTCACATATGGAGTACATTAGAGATGAACAAATATGTGTTAGAGCACAGTGCTCCGTATGAACCAGGTATGTTATCCGTGTCTGTTTAATTTAGGACGCGTCCTATAAGTCCCATAGCGGCATAGCTTCACTACAAGAAATTGATTAATTTCCGACCGCCAAAAGTAGTTGGTAAAACACGAAAAACGGTTGGTAAATATTTTAGCGACCGCCAACGGTCGCAAAATGGCGGTCAGTGTTCACCTGGACGGTAATTAAGGAAACTCCGACTGAAAGGCGGTCGCTAAAATTTATCGACAGAAATAGCGACCACCTATGTAGTCACTAATTTAGTGACCGCCAAGACAGTCGCTAATTTAGTGACCGTCTAGGCAGTCGCTAAATTAGCGACCGTTAAGGCGGTCACTAAATTACCGTCCGCTAAGGCGGTCGCTAATTTAGCGACTGCCTAGGCGCCTAGGCGGTCACTAAATTAGCGACTGCCTAGGCGGTCACTAAATTAGCGACTGTCTAGGCGGTCACTAAATTAGCGGCTGCCTTGGCGGTCACTAAATTAGCGACTGCCTTGGCGGTCACTAAATTAGTGACTGCTAAGACGGTCACTAAATTAGTGACTGCACTTGTGGTCGGTAATTTAGCGACCGTTTGACAGTCGCTAAATTTTAATTCTAGTCGCTATTAGGCTTATTTTGTAGTCTGTAATCTGCCTGTAGTGGTCGGTAAATTTGTATGTATGCAAATATCATTTTGCAGTCATGATCATTTATATATGCCTGTATATACGAATTTATATAAATCCTGTAAAATCGTATGAAACATGCTCAATGTTATAATATTAAACCTGTTCAAAGTCATACAACAAAATTCATAATACACCTGATGTTGTTTAAACATGTTATTACATTCATAATATATAGGACTCAAAAAGGAAAGTTGCAACTAGTTCAAACTCATACAAGAATACTAACTACCTAACACAAAGGTGCCCCGCTGAACATCCTCTCGTAATACTCCATTGCCTTTTTCATGTGGGCGGCATATTTTTCTCTCTCTTGTCTCTCCCTTTGATGCTCTAGTCGCTCTTCTTCTCTTTCTTCTCTCTCCCTTTGCCTCAAAAGTAGATCGTCCTCCTACAAGAATTGAAATGATTATCACCCATGCATAACAAATATATTAAACCAACTTGCATAATAAATAAGGAACTTTTGTTAAGGGACAAAAAAATTGAGCTCTTGTACTTTTGTTAAGGGACAAAAAAATTGAGCTCTTGTACTTTTAATTTTATTACATGTTTAAAAGTACAAGAGCTCGATTCTAATCTATTTAAGCACATTTAAGTCTTATTTGGTCGATATAGATCATATATAGGTTAAACCAAGGCGTTTTCGCTCCCATTTTTCAACTAAAGGACCTACGGGCTGATTTTAAACTTATTACATGTTTTATAAGCTTAATTTTAACTTCCTAAGAGACATTCAAATGTATTTATTCATATTTAAGGCTTATTTGGTCGTTATAGGTCATATTTTGCCTAAAATGTCATTTTCTCGCCCAACTTTGAGCTAAGGAACCAAACTTATCATTTCAAACAGTTTAAATGTTTTATGTGGCACATTCAAGGTTTCTAAGACTGATTCTAATCAATTTAAGCACATTTAAGTCTTATTTAGTCGATATAAGTCATATATGGCTAAACCAAGGCGTTTTCGCTCCCATTTTTCAACTAAAGGACCTAAGGGCAGATTTTAAACTTATTACATGTTTTATATGCTTAGTTTTAACTTGTTAAGACACATTCAAAAATATTTACTCACATTTAAGGCTTATTTGGTCGCTATAGGTCATACTTTGCCTAAAATGTCATTTTCTCGCCCAACTTTGAGTTAAGAAACCAAACTTATCATTTTAAACCGTTTACATATTTTATGGCACATTCAAGGTTTTTTTGTCACCAAACCCAGAATAAAGATACCATATAGATTATAGTAAAAATAAAGGATTTTCTTCAAATTAATGAAAAAATATACGGTTTTTTTCAAATTGTAAATTAACAACATAAGAAGAGACAAGAGAATACTTACCCCTAAAAGACCGAAGAGTTCACGAAGCCGGAGAATTACAATGAATATACTACATTTGATATTAAAATAAGTTAGGGTTTGTAAAATTGAAGCATTATCTCGTGATGAAATTAAGATCAAAGGTACGTTACCTGAGGTGGGAAAAGTCGACGCCTGCAATTGCAGTCACGGTGGTGGTTGATTTTAGACAGCTACAACTGCGCGGCTGCCGTTCTTGAACCTTGTGGTTGATTTTCTTCGGCTACAATTGCGCGGCCACGGTGGTGGATGATTTTCTCCGGCTTGAATTGCGCGGACACGGTGTTGGCAGACAATGTCATCCTCAAAATATGAACAACAAAAGGAAAAGTGTTAAATTTAATAGATCCACAAACCTTGCATTTTTCAACAACCAAAATCATATTCAATGCAGCCCTAGAGAACAGGCTAGTAGCATTTTACCTTATTTAGTTATTTTGGCTATTGAAGCAGTGCCAGAAACTTTTAGCACGTAAGAATAGAAAATGAAGAATTGCAAGTCAGCAAGAATAATTCTTACCCGAAGGAGAGAATTTGAGAACATTCACTGCAGAGCTATGATAAGAAAGACTAGTTTGATAGGAAGCTGTTGGAATTTTCTTTTGTGCTTCTTCCGATTCCACTTTCCATATCTGAAATAATCACATCAGGTAGTTCAAGCATTATAGAAAACTGATGCCATTGCAAAAATAATATTGAATACACAAAATTGGATTGCATCGTCAAGAGTCTGACTATTGTTAAAGAAGCATGTTCATAAAGTTGCCTATGCGTTCAACATAAAATTTTTTGGCAATTTTAGGGTTCACTTATGTTGGGAAGGTAATCGAAGTGTCGAACCACTAACCACTAGTAGAAAAGCTAGTCACTAAAATGCACAGGGGTAATGAAAAAGGGGAGATTGTAGCTTGAGAAAATATTATTCGTACTCCGTATCAGGATAAACCAATAACCCCAATGGCCATACCAACTACAACTTCAATACTTCGTAGTAGTTACTACTATGTTGATATGACTTTAATCAGTTCCTTGGTGCACAGAAATCTAACTAATTCGAGCTTCAAAATTACACGAAATTGAGATCTGAATGATTTTTAACTGTTCTTAGCTTCACTACCGTCAAAATTACACTCGAAATCGGAAAAAAGTAACAAGACCCGTTAAACCCTAACCCTATCCCAGCATCAAAATTAACAGAAGCAACTAATATTATGATAAATAGATAATCAAGTATCCTACTAGAATATTTCATCATACCAACATATCAATTAAAGCATAACTACAATATCAAACAATCGAGCTACAATTGAGACAGTCAAGAAGTAATCGAAAGGGTTAGTTCAGATCAGATGAAATAAAGGAGAGATAAAGAGAGAGAATACCTTAATATCGAAATCAACGCCGCCGGTAGCGAGAAGACCAGAAAAAGGGTGAAAATCTAGGGTGAAAAATTTATAAATAGCGACTGCTCTTAAAGTGGTCGGTAAATTTTGTTTTACCGACTACATATAGTGCGGTCGGTAAAATCAGTTGGTAACAGCGCGTTTTCTTGTAGTGCTTGTAGGATATTTTTGGGATTGCATTCTTGTATACAAATGTTGATAATGTGATATGCTTATTGACAAATAATACAGAAAATAAATATTATTCGATTTTTATTTTAACATGGTATCAGAGCCAATTTAAATTCCATTTAAATAATTTGGATCTATAAGGTCAATGTACCCAAACCTGCAAGTTGAAAGGTGACAAAATGTCAATTAGCATAGGGGTCGTCGGCAAAGGGCGTTACCATTTATGTTAAGGGACATGATTTGTTTTCCAATCATAGATTCATAGTGCATATACTTTTAAGGATGAGACAAATGAAGGCGACGAAAGAATATATGCTACGTATGCTAGTGATTACAAATGTGCAATCAATTGTCTACGATTTCAATTTTGCTGCAACTAGCTGTGTAATGTCTTGGCCCGATGGTTAAAAGTTAAAGCTTGTGTGTAATAGGTTTTAGGTTCGAGTCTCTCCTTATTCATTTGTAATTTGCATACAGCGTTCTTCTTCAATATGTGGACTATGAAACATGGTGCACCAAAACAACATATGTGCATACGTAAAAAAACACGATACTACGACAAAAGAACATGCGATATAATATTTTCCTTTTTTTTTCTAAAAACAATAATTATTTCACTACTTATTAAAAATATAAGTAAATAATACATTCATGTTCTTTTCACGTAACCAGGTGTACTTTTAATTATATACTAGTGTTCTTAAGGTGCACCATGGTCCACCTTCCTAATTGCGTTCTTCAACTATCTCTTGTAGTTCTGCCAAATCGGGTCATCGGTTGACTGCAGGTCAGATATAATCATTTCGGGTATAATCGGATAATAGTTTGTGCGAGGTCATTGTGCTTATGCAGATTGAATGTGTGGAGCCGTGGGAGGGTTACTTTGATTTTTGTGGAATGCCGATTTTGACAGCCCTAATCTCTTGTTTCCAAACACAAACCAAAAACCCTAACATCAAATCAAAATAAGATTCCTCCAAAAAAACATAAATATGATTTATTTATTTATTTTGAGGGAATAAATATGATTACTTAAATAAGTAAAACAAAATACAAAATGTAATGTTTTTCTACTCTAATTGACAAAAAATTAGGAAGAATCAAGTTGGAAGTACAACAAACTTCACTTCACTAACATGTTCATCAAACCCTCCAATTAAAATAAAACAAGTAATTAGAAGAATAAACACCATTAATCCAACAACAATCAACATCTTCCTCTTACCATTTCCAATACTTGTAACTTCCTTCACAACCACTTCATCAACATTAACCTCATCACAAACACTACTAATAATATCTTCTTCATCATAATCATAATCATAATCATAATCATAATCATAATCATAATAATCATCTTCATCATCATCATCACTTTCTTCTTGAAAAAGCCTCCTCCCTCGAAGTCGGCCGCTCTCGAACCCGAGTTTACGGTGCCTCCTAATGATCTCTTCTAAAGCCAACTCATTATCTCTAACCCTCCAAACTTCACCATTACTTTCTGAAATTATTGTTGATGGAGAACAATAAGGAAATGACAATGTTCTCCTTCTACTTCTTCTTCTCTTTGTTGTTGATGTTGTTGGTGGTGGATGTTGAAGGGCAGACATAAGTTTTCTTGGAGAATTATCAAAACTATTGCATTTTTTGGAAATTGAGGATGAACTTATAAATTTTTGATATTCTTTTTCAAGGGTTTTCATCTTTTGTAGAAGTTTTGCGGATGATTTTATGGTTTTATGTTTTTGTTTTTTTGAACTTGTATTTTCTTCCATTTTCGTTATTTAATTGTGTTTTAGAGGAGTTAATTATAACTGAATCCCACGTTCTCGTTTTATATCGTTTTTATTTATTTCACATTAATTTACCAACAAAAAAATTCAAAAAAAAAAATGTATGTAATCTTATCAAGTTGTTAACAAATTTGATTTTTAAATTTTTGTTGATGTGGTTTGTTATGATTTTCGCTCTTTAAATGTGCAACGGCAAGCTCTCTCTAAGATATTTAACCGCCCAATGAAGTAGTATTTGCTTGACTTTAAAAATTGTTACATAAATCACCATGAAAAATTGCTAACCTCTTTTAATTGCAACATTGGTCACTTTTGTGTAATTAAATGCATCATATTGATCGTTATAAAATTATAATAGCTTTAGTTCTCTTTCAACAATATTTTCAAAAGGCTGATACTTTTAAAATACGCATTGAGACGATAACAAAATCTTACATATTGTGTTTTATGTTAACTAATAACTACGTATCAATCATCAATGGTAATCAAAGTAAAATGTGTGCACAACGTAAAAAAATTCAAAAGACACGAGTATTATTTTTATTTTTTTGAAAGGAAAATTAATTCATTAATAAAGAGTAATACGACATTTACAAGAGAAATATAGATCTAACAAGTACATGACAAATTGAATCCAATAAAGATTTCCTTCATCAAAACTACGGTCGTTGAATGAATCTTGCATTGTAGAACGTCTCTCGTATATGACGCTGGAACATGCAGCCTTTTCAAATAGAGGTTCCAACGATTTGTTGTAGCCGCGAGGATGATTTCCACTTGATTCATTTGAATGTACTCGAAAAATTGATATATGTTGCGATCCCGCATAAACTTTACCAACAAACCAATTCTACATAAATCACTACAAAAAAAACCTCGTATAGAGAAGGATTTAGAGCGACGGATTTATAACGTTTCTAATTTAGAGACGGAATACTCAAATTTAGAGACGGAAATTGAAAATCCGTCGTTACTTTTATCGAGGGATTTATATATATATCCGTCTCTAATTCAGGTACGGATTTTATAATCCGTCTTTAAGTTAGGGACGGATTTCAGAATCCGTCTCTAAGTTAGGGACGGATTTCAAAATCCGTCCCTAATATGTTTTAACAATTTTGAAACGTAAAGTCCTCGAGAAATTTCTCCTAGACTCTTCGTAGAAAGTTAGATCTAAATTAGAGACCGGATTTTAAAATCCTTACCTAAAGTGTTTTAGCAAATTTCTCTAAATTAGAGACAGAATTTTAAATCCGTCCCTAATTTAGAGATGGAATGATAAATCCGTCCCTAGTTTAGAGACGGATTTTCTAGATCCGTTTCTAATATTTCTTTTAATTATTATCAATTTCACACATAGAAGTATACAAGTTGTACTTGGTTTAGTTGGTTGGAGTTTCTCCTTGAGGTCACAAGTTCGATCCCCCTTCCCCTTGCAAAGCTGTACCGGGTTGACCTAAGCGAGATTTCGAACCAATAATGGGACAGAGTTGAACCGAACATCTAACAATAGGCAGCAATTATTTTTACTTGCTAATTTTAGTGACGGATTTTTGAATCCGTCCCTAAATTTTAGATACGGGTTTTATGGAATATGTCCCTAAATTGAATTAGCGACAAGGTTTTTAATAACGGATGTTATCCGTCCCTAAGCACATATAGTGACGGATTTGACCAATTTAGAGGTGGATTTGGTCCGTCGCTATATGAGCTTTTTTTTTTTGTAGTGAATCCACTTAACAACAAACCAAATATACTTATACTAACTCCACCAAAGGGCGACTAACGAATAAGGACGAACTCCACCAATATGGTGAAAATTTATTGAATTTAGGAGACAATAACTAAATTAAATGAAAGAAAAGGGTTGGGAATAATCTAATTTTCGAAGAAATTAGACTATTCCGGCTTAGAGATGCCAAGAAAATAAACCCTAGAAAATAAGAGAGGGAGAGAGGATGGGAGCAGTTTTTAAATGGTTTGTATTACTTTTCACGTTTTCTAAAACAAGATACGAGTATTATAAAACGGAAAAAGTATTATTTAATTGTAAATTGGGAAAATTTGTCATTGCTCTTTTTTGTTGTTGACCAGGGATCTTTTGCTTTTGTGTCAAATAACCTTTTTTATAAAAAGTTGGAAAAAAATGACTTTTAAAAAAAGTTGTAAAATACTTCTTCTATCTCAATATTATAGTCCTGTTTTTCAAATTAAGCGTCTCATAATTAGAGTCATGTTTTCTTATTTAAATATAACATATTTTTCATATTACCCTCGTTTAAGACAAAAAAACAAAAAAAAACAAAAACAAAAAAACAAAATGCATTGAAAACTTCTTAGTGTAATACGGAGCATTCTTTTTGCATGTATTTTATTCCTTTTTACATGTACAAATTAATCATTAAGATACTACTCACTCCGTTGCTGAATGTTCTTCCCGTTTCTATTTTTGGCGTTCCTAAATATTTTTCCCATATAGAATTTATACTATTTTAGATCATATTTTTTCTCAAAATACCCTCATTCTACAATTTAATTTTCTATCATATCCTACCTTTATTCCATCCACTTACCCAATTATTCTCATTGATTTACCCACCTACATTATTTAATTCATTCAGAGCAATGCCTTGGCCTAGTATCTTCCAACCAAAAGGTTGAGGGTTCAATCCCCACTAGGGGCACTTTAAGGGAGGGTTCCCCTTACCATTCCCCCCACTCTCAAACTTCATCTTACCTTCAATAAAAATTATTTAATTCATTCACCAACCTTTTTTTTTTTGAGAGAGAATTTATTCACTCGCCTTATTTTATGATTATTTTAATAAAATATCTCATTTTTCTTTATTTCTATTTTATTTTCTCTCTTTCATTTATTCCAAAAAGTAAAATCTCTTACACCCTATTAATCTATTATTACTCTTACACTCAATCATATCAAGATTTCATTTTTCTTAATCCCCTCTCCGATTTCAACTGGGAATAACATTAAGGAACGGAGGGAGTATATTTTAATTTTCCATACACTATATTCCATTTTTTTAAATCCGTGCTTTAGTCAAACATGGTTATAATTTTGACACGGAGGGAGTAGGATCATTCCCAATTTCGACGGTTGATCAAAATTTACAGCGTTGACTTAGCGCGTGTTGTACATGTGCAATTAAAAAGCTTTGCGTAAAGTAAAACTCTACAAGGTAGAGTTGTATCTAAACCACACATTTTATAATCAATGGCTCATATTAGTGGGAATGGAAAATCAGTAGGTGGATATTAATGAGAAAAAAAATAAGCGAGATTTTGGAAAGATAATATATGAGTCATTGATTTTCATCTAATGGCCGGTATTGCTCAAATTCTACCTTGTAGAGTTATTATAGAACTCTAGAGGATCCAAAACCGTAAGAGTTTGTGTGCTGCAATTAGCATTTTTATCCGATAATCATTACATGGAATTGAACAACCGACAATTTCAGAACACGAGTATCATGTTGCAATTAATAGCTAGCCTTATTAGGACAATGAACTTGAAGAGTCTAAATATAGTAAATCGGAGTAAGTAGCATTTTGATCGAGTAGAGAAACACACAAAAAAATGGATTCAAAAAAAGAGGCAAAAGAGCTACTAAATTCTCTAACTCACATTTGGAACCATGTTTTTTCATTCCAAAACTCCATGGCTTTAAAATGTGCAATTCAATTAGGCATTCCAGATGCAATTCATAAACATGGTAAACCCATGACTCTTATTGACTTAGCCAATTCCCTTTCAATCCATCCAACCAAGGTTCCTTTCCTACATCACTTGATGCGCCTTCTTGTTCACTCCAACTTCTTCTCCACAACCACTAAACATTTAGTCGAAAATGGAGAAGATGATACTACAACATTATTATTTGATCTAACCCTAAACTCACAACTTCTCTTGAAAGATCACCCCCTAACTCAAGTACCCTTTGCACTTTTGGAAATGGATCCTATCATAACCGAGCCGTCGCACCATTTTGGCTTATGGTTTATGAACCAAGATGAGTCTCCTTTTCACATTGCTCAAGGAAGTCATCTATATGAACGTATGCCTAGCGTCTCGAAGTTCAATGTTTTCTTTAACCAAGCCATGGCTAGTGATGCTCGGTTAGTCTCGGCCTTGTTGGTGACTACTACTGAGTTCAAAGGCTTACTCGAAGGGGTTGGAACGTTGGTAGATGTTGGTGGAGGTGATGGGACGTTGGCTAAGGCAATTGCTGAAGCTTATCCTATGATGAATTGTGTTGTGTTTGATCTACTACATGTTGTTGATGGGTTACAAGGAAATGGAAGGAACTTGACTTATGTTGCGGGTGACATGTTTGAGGTCATTCCTCGTGCTCATGCGATTATACTCAAGGTAAACTAATTAACTCAAAGCGTGACTTGTGTTCTTTTAACATAAACTAATTAATATTCTTTTGTGCACCATATCCATTGTGTACCATTGTACAGCATCTGAAATGCATATGAAAAATTTTAACAAAAAAACAACAATAACAAACAGACCCAAAGTTTTCAAGTTCTTTAATTATATTTGTTGAAATCCAATATTATCCACATACGAGTTATCCCACATTAGAGAAATATGAGAAAAAATAATGTCTAACAAGTTTGAGGTGTTAGACTCACTATTGTCAATTGATTTTAGTGTGAAACCTCCGTCGGGCTTATAAATGAACCAAATTCTCCCCCTCCTTATTGCCCAGACGCATTTCATATCTCTGAAACTTAACATGGTATCAGATTCCATGTTTGTTTGACCTTTCATAACTTTCATATTCTCTAAAATTTAACAATATATATACTTTGCAATTTGTATGTTGCAGTGGATAATGCACAATTGGAGTGATGATAATTGCATTAAGGTACTTAAGCGATGTAAAGAATCAATTCCGAGCAAAGACGAAGGAGGTAAGTTGCTGATCATAGAAATGGTGGTGGGAATTTCAAGTGACAATGTAAATCACTCTCAATCCCAATTCCTAATGGATATGCAAATGGTGTCAGTCTTGGGGGCTAAAGAAAGAACTGAACAACAATGGAAACATCTCTTCATCAATTCCGGCTTCGGTGACTATAAAATATTACCGATTCTAGGGTCCAGGTCTGTTATCGAGGTTTACCCTGCATGAACCTTAAACCCAGCAACACAGCAAGCAACAATGGAGTGCTCAACATTTCAAGAAACTTAATTTCCTTGCTTTCAATTTGTATTAGCAAATCTACAAGTCAAAGTCTTAATAAAAAAAAAATCATTTTCCGACCTACAATAAAGATGGATGGATGTATGAACATTTGCGCAAAAAGCTCTGTTACACCTCTTCATCCTCAACCTCATTCAAAACCATAGACGATGATCAGATCATACAAGGAAAATACGAGGCTCATTCAAACCCCAATTTGTCAAGATGTGGAAAACTTTCCGACAAAAATTAGAGTAAAAGATGAAGCCAAATTTTCTCCAATATGTTATGCTATTTCCCTAAAGCATCACCGGATAACTATACTAAAATCATGAACAAAAAACACCCTGGAATCTTACGAGTTACTACATGCATTGGGTTAAGTTATGGTGAAACCTGTCGTCGAATGTTCAACTAGCAGAATTGGGATTTGATATGTCCTCAATTAGGCCTTTTCCATCTGCAGCATCGAAGTAGAAGAAATTCTTGATTGGCTCTCCTTTGCATGATATAGCTTTAATGACTTCCTGGTATTGGAAAACCAAATTAAAGAAGGATAATCAGAATCCACAATTAATTAATAAACAACTAGTAGAATTAAAAAAAAAAAAAATGTTTCAATTACCTGTCCAAGAATACCACCAATTATGGCACAAACCGGAGGGAACTCCAGTTTACCCAATAGCAATCTCTCAAGGAGGGAATCAGGAATTTGAGATTCACTGATACACTGCAACAGACAAAACAAGTTAATAATATTACAATTGACAAAAGAAGTTATAAACAAATGAGGTTTCTAGCATACCTGTGCTTCACAGAGTTCCTTCCTCAACTTCAGAACATTAGGAAGATCAGCAAGTGAGGTTTCACCAGAAGTACGCGTCTCTGTCTCCTCGAACCTTTCTATAACTGAGGAAGTAGAAGATAAAGAGGAGAAAAAACATCAGCATATTAAATCTCAACATCTCAAATTAAGAGAAAAGAGCCTATATGCTACAATGATCCTCATTCGGGGTAAAAATGTGGTAACAGCTGAAAGGCACCAGCCGCACCGCGGATGTGTTTAGATCAAAGGAAGACCTTTAATTTCCCAACTTATTTAAATCCTATTGACAAGCAAGCAAGAAAACTGAAGGGCCTTCAGCACTTTTTTTCCCCCTTTCGTCTCAATGAAACAAGTCAACAACCCTCAAACTGTACATGGTTTCACTCGAAGAAAGACTTGTGTTCACCCAACCCAACCTTTTTTTAATATAATTGACAAAAAACATACAAGAAACCAAAGTAACTCAAAGCCCTTCAGCTATTTTGCTTTCTTGTCAATAAAACAACCCTGAAAATATTCATGAGTTTATGTATGGCAGAAAAAAATCAATAATCTTGGACCCACCCCCCATGGGAAGAGAAGAGACATTGGCAGATTTAATAGGTTCAGGGCCCGTGTTTTACTGAGCATATTGTAGCCCAATCTAACTCCTCTTAATGTCCAAGTTCTTTCAACTTCCAACAGCTAATTCTAATAGCATGTGCCCCAAAAAGATGAATTTGATGACTTCCCCTTCTTTAGGGCTTTTTTAGCCAACTTTCATGTAATCAATTTTGATTTTTACACTATTCACACTACGAGTAGTCATTTGTGATCATGTTAGATTTGTATCGATATATATCTTCTAAATATTATTTTTTTAATAATTTTTACTTATACATAATTTGAAATGGAGTCAAAGTAATGTGTTGGAGGAGTAAAAGTCAACCACGGTGCAATAATTAAGGAACACAGGAAGTATATATATATAGCTGAAGATTAATCTACTTGGACTCAAATATTAGCCAAAAAATGCTAGGAATATGCAAGTTTCTAAAAAAAATAAAACACCCCCCAAATTTACCAAAAGACTGTCGACTTCAAAAATTGCGAGGCCACCAATCTGTCACTGGCCCTTATGGCCAAACTACAAGCAGTGTTTAAAAAAGCGTGCTTAAAGCACACTTAAGCCCTGAAGCTTGAAGCTCTAGGGAAAAACGCTTAATTAGGTCTGAGCTAAGCTCTTGTGATTAAGCCCGCCGAAGCGCGCTTAAGCGCATGAAGCCTGCGAAGTGCAAAAAGCACGCTTTTGACGCTTCATTGAAATTCTTTTTTTTTTATTACTTTACGTTGAAAGCTTTTTTATATGTTGTTATTGTGTTTTGGACCACTCCCTATTAATCCTTAACAATAGAAAGTATACCAACAGTCCAAAATGGTATGCACATAGACATTTCGGTGGAAAGAAAACCTTACTTCTAAATCTATTGGGAATTTGGTTTGTTGAGTGGTATGGGTTGGGATCAGGAATGATATCAAGATGGTATGGTTGGAACTTGATTCTTAATACCATGTGTTTAGTTCAGCCAACCCACTTCCCACTTGTTTCTAAACCTCATACCTTACATCAAGATGGTATGGTCAAAATGTTTAAAATTATCAACCAAACACATGACATGAAAGGATTCTTGAACCGAACACCCCTTACATCATAAAGTAGCAAAACCGATAGAGAAGAGGAGCTGAAGATCAAATGGCAGGGTATGGTTGGAGGGAGAAACTAAGATTTCAACGCTTAGTGTTCCTGGCAAAAATGCTTAACAGGATATTCTATAACGGAAGAGAAAACCAAAATCCTTTCCATGAGAAAGGGTATTTTCTGTAATCCGCCTACGAAATCATCCTAGTTACGGACATCTCAGTACCCCTTCCCAAGTCCCGACTGCAAAAAGGATGCCCAACTGATGCAAGAATAAAAGATAAAAATTACTTTGCGTTCACCAAACAGTAAAAATATTTCATCGTTAAAAATATTTTGTGGTTGAACACGGTGGAGAAGAAATATTTCCAAAACAGATACTAATGCCTACAAAAATCAGACAAATAGACAATCAGAGTACTCTTTCAGATATCCTTGACAAAAGGAGTTAAATGTTGGAAAAAACTAATGCTGGTCCTAAAGTAGTAAAGTGAGTGAACACTAATTACAAGACCAGCAAGCATATCAAAACTAATGCTGATCCTAAAGTAGTAAAGTGAGTGAACACTAATTACAACTTTACAAGACCAGCAAGCATATCATTATCATTGCCCCATTACCTCAAAGAGGCTCCCGCAAGAAGCGGGGTAGGGGGGTCTGTCGGACATACATATATAAGTCGAAAATCAGACATTGACAGTCAAGTGAGCTATACATCACAAAAAGAAAAAAATAACAACAGCCACAATATCTGTAACGATACGAAGTGTAGAAGGCAAAAAGATAAAAATCCATACCCCTCGTGGCGAAGTAAAGTTTGGAGATACGCTTAGGAAGTATTTTCCAGGGTACTGCAATAGCTTCCTGCCACGAGAGACATATTTTAATAATGACTTACATTATAAACAAATAAATAAATAAAAAACTTCTTACCCTAGAGCAGGAAGAGAGCGTAAGAAACACAAAAAACCAATGCTAAGGTTTCTGGAGTTTAGCTGAATCATGTCTATGGCACATACCTCAAAACTCGGATACTGCAGGCGGCATTCAACAGTCTCATTGACCTGTTTCTGCAAGGGTACAGAATAACAATACTTACATTAAATAGAGGAAATAAGATGCATGTTCTATGAAATCAGATGAATGTTGAAGCATTCCATCACCAACAATACAAGATCACTTAAACAGATTAAAATGTATCCCGATAACACTATTCCACAATAATATACTAAAAAAATCAAAACGAAAGACAAATGAACATCGGTAAGCTCTGTTAGCACACTAATACAGGCCCTCAAGCAAAAAGATGGGCATTAAAATACAGATGTTGATCTAGTAATGCCCACAGATTCATCATACAGGATCTATGCTACCTGGGTAATACTTGTGCACCATAAAATTAAAAATTAAAATCCTATTTTCTTCAGGGGGGGAATGAACCATCTATGTTCTTTTACTTTTACTTTTCATTGCTCTGTGAACACATTCCTCCTTAGATGTCCCAGGGTCATTCTAAATGTCAACCAATATGCGATGCAGGACAAAGTCAGTTATGTGGTACATCACCAAGGGGAGCTTGGTACGTTGGCCTTGTATGTTATAGAACACCCCTAGAAACATCAGGATCCAGACTGGAATATCAATATAAAATGTTTTGATGTTTTCGTTCAGTATTTGTGTCTTGCATCAAATATTTCTATGCTCTTGCTTAAATGTTGAATAAATTATCTTCTCTTTGGAGAATAACGTTGTAGATTTTAGCTAATACAGTATACCAGTTAAATTTCAGTTCATAATTCTCCTTTTTCTTTGAAAAGTTGACATACATCTAACATTTGTCTCCAACCTATTTTCCAGAAATTAACTTGAGGATTACAGAAACACACTTGACAAAAGTTTCTGTGAAGGACTGCAGTGAGAAATGGAAACTTCCGTAGATGCCCTTCTTTGAAAGGCCCAAAACTAACGTTCAACGAAGTCCTAAAACAGGATATACATTTTAGAGTATTACTTTTTAAATGGAAACAATCAAAAGTCTAGAACAGTGAGCCGACCAGCCCCAACCATTCGCCGATTCAGAAAAATAAAACCCCAAGCTCCATAAGCATCAATTATACTGATGGTATAATTTACAGAAGTAAGATTTTCAAATTCCAACCAGAAGCCCACATTTTCAATAAGAAAAATTCAAATAACTTCAAACCAAAGTATGGGCATATACTTTATACAAAGGTGATGAATTAATGATGTAACAGGTTGAGATGAGGCATGCTGAATTCCCTATAACTTGAGAACTTGTGCATGGAAGACTTGTCATAGGTCTGAAAATAGGATACCAAAATTCCCAATGTAGTATGATCTTTAAATGTTGTGAAACTTGACTTGTGAAAAGTGCTAATAGTAACTAAGCCTATTTGACCTTTTTTAGCTTTTCTTAAAATGACACATAGGAAAACATAAATTGATCTGCCTGTGTATTCTTGCTGAGTGGTGGTAGCAGTCCTAGTGGAACTATATGGAAGTACTTAACCTGCCCTCAAGAAGAGCACTCGTGGCTCTAGAATAAGAAGGGTCGGCAATTCATATAACCATAAAGACTATATGGGTCCGACCCCTAAAAGCATTTAAAAAATTTCCAAAGTGGAGAAGTATTGAAGTACAATAGTTTTAATAGTAGTCAAAAATCATCAGTGAAGTAAAGAAAGTTGATGAGGGGCAGTAGTATGAAACGGTAGAAACACAAATTTCTTCCTCCACGCGTAGGATGGAGATAGTAATAATTACTACCAATTATAATGAAACGACAGAAATTGAGAACATTAAAGTAAAAACGACACTAAACATGAGAGACACGATGATGCCTATGTATATTAATACCTAGTAATAATAACAATATGTTGTTACTAGGATTTGAGTACTCGTTTCGGATATGGCTATGTGTGTAAGTGTGACACTCCGCTATTTTGTGAAAATTTCCATGATTTTGGATAAAATGAATGGTCGAAGTGTCGACAACCAAGTTGGAGCGTGGGGAATCTGACCTCCCATCGACTAGGGCCAATACAAGTAGAGGAGCGGGGCATGTGGGATGTTACTGAAGCCTTCTTATTTTTATGTTCTCAAGGGCAGTTGGGATCCTCCTTCGAATGAAGGAATCTTTATTCCGACCCAGGTACTCAAGATGAAATGAAGAGTATGGCTAGCATATGTGACAATTATGTTAACATAAAGAAAATTGGAGAGTATACAATCCTCGTGAATAAGGGTGAATCTACCGTCAGTAAAACGTTGGACAAGAACAACATTAGCATAGGCAAAGGTTGAACACTCAAGAAAAGGGTAGTCTGATTACAACTAAATCAGTTATCACTATCTAGATAACAAAGATTCAAAGACCCTTTTAAACATGTCATGCAATGACCAAGAACAAAGTTATATTACACAAATCAAGAGCTAACCTTTGTACAAGAATGGTCCTGCAAATCAACAAATATTTCACCACAAGAATCGCGGCAATCAACTGAATAAAATGCAATGCGCTTCGACAACTTCCGACATTTACCATTGATTGCTTTCTGAGAGATGAGAACACCAATAGGAAGAAGAATAAGTATACGTCAAGTTGTCATTACTAGTCAATATGACATAAAGATGCAAAATAATTTACGGATGCATAAACTAAAAAGTTGTTTATACATTTATCATTGACCACTTTCTGAAATATGAGAGCACCCAATTGGAAGAAGAATTAGTGTCTGTCAAGTTGTATTACTTGTCAATAGGACATGAAGGTGGGATGTACAAAATTGATTGTACAGAAAATATTTTCAGTCTACCTTTGTGCTTAGAGAGCAACCACTGACTATTACAACATCAAACTTCTCCAAAATTTCTGTACTGAGACTTGATAAATCACCTGCAAGAATAGTTATCATTACCAAAACCTTCTTTCAAAAAGTTCCTATATCAATTAAAGTTGGAGCTCTGAAAAATAATGGGTCACATGGAAAACAAAAGATAATTTGATACAAGTGTGTCAGTAGAAAGAGATAACAACCAATTCTTATAGTTTGTATATTTCTCTTTTGGTAAAATCTAATTTCTTACTCCAGTATCCAATTTCCTGAAGACGGACAAGTAAGAAACTAAAGAAAACCTTATCTTGTATCCATAATATTCTCCCTAATTTCCTTAACTTGCAGCAGACTCTGCAAGCTTGTTGACTTGACCACTGACCATAGATAAAAAAATGCGGTATCGGTCACGGTCGCGGAGTCTCGGTAATGGGAATGATGCGTTAGTCGCGGACCGTGTCGCGGTTGTCGCGTAGGAATTTAAAATTTGAAAAAGAATCCCCATGTCAGCCCCACTCACTACCTACCCTAGTCCCCCTGCCCTAAACCGTACACGTGACATAATTAAAATGAATTCCTTTGTCTACCTTCTCTCTCCTCTCTTGTTTTGATTTGAAAATTGGAGTTCTCTACTCTATTTCAGTGGAGTTTCTCCATTTCTTTACTTTTTCCCTTTCTATTTGTCGAAAACATGGGGAATACGGCTGAAAACCGAGTAGATGTGATGTCAATAACGTTTAATGCGGACAAAATTCGTTTGGATCGGTTGAACCGACCAAGATCTCGCCGTTTTTTAAAACACCTTTACAACTCGGGATATCTCGTATCGCTAGCCTCCAAAACCTTGTTAACTTGGTCGATACGAGTTAATTCGGGCGAGTTTTTACACTATGCCACTGACGCAATTCTTCTAAGTTATAACTGCTAATTTAGAGAAGAATTACAATCCCCAAGTACTTTATTTTCTTCTCTAATTCATACAAATGATTTTAAGGTGGATTCTTGATTCCACAATGCCACATAGAATAGACACTTTTACCTCACAGCTCAGCTAGCGCAAATCTAGTAGTCTAGTACATATACTTCATCTCAGCTGAATTACCTAAATCATCTTTTAGCCCGTTAGGTTACTGATTCTCTCCTGCAACATTACCAAAATAATTATTCTCATCAAAATTTCCACCCTTATGTAGCCTTACAACCCAACCTGAACAAACTTGTTTATTTCCCCTAGAATAGCAGCTAGTAACTGAGAAACATGGAAAGCCACTTCCTTTAATAACCCCCTTCTGAATAACAAGTCGAAGATACAACCAACCTTTCATGAACATAGCATCACAGATAAACCATAAAACCAAGGCCATATAACATTTTTCATACAAGCAAAAACATGTGTTCAGATGTTTATACCATTGTATGGCTGTATGCTTCATTACTCTATGCCAGAGACTTATGATAAGCCCGTTAAGGAACAACTGTAAGAAACCTTGACACTCCATAACACGGCAAAAGTCAAAAGCAGACAACTTTAGCATGAAATCTAGATGTCTCGATACGCTAAACGCTCTAAGTTTCTGATGACATGATTTTCTCAAATGCATGACCAACACAAGTGGATGTACATTCCTGACTGTGATCCTCAAATTATATTATTAAAAATAATCAAAGTTCAAATGTTGAAACCTACTAATTCGAAGACTCGGAAAAAAATAGCTTCTCAGAATGATTATGGATTTTCAGCAAAACATGGCTCTCCTATGGACTACCAATTTAACATTATTGACTAACAGTGTGTTAGAGAACTTGCATTCAATGGAAAATTCTGTAGAAGTGCAGGAAACTTCAGATTTCCCAAACTTTACCATGTTTGTTTAATTAAACTGAAACTAGTGGAAATCCTCTAGTTATATTTTATTTGGTTTTCCCTTTAACGCTGGTGGAAACTAAATACTGAAGACATTTTAGTTTGACACTTTCACTCAATTTCCTCTCGGTGCCAATTAATCTTTTACTTTCATACATCAAATAATCAAACTAAAAAGAAAATTTTAACAAATTTTACTTTTTTACACTTATCCTTAATTTGACTTTTCCGCAATTTCAACAATAAAGTGACAAAACATCCCAGGAGTCCAAGACCTCCTCCAACAACATCCATCTATGAGCCTATGGCACAATCCGCAAGCAGTAAGTCAAAACACAACAGCCAACAATCCAAAGAATTACGTTACACAAGAACCATCCAGTTCCAATCTTCGAAGCTTGACAACTAAGGCTTTGTTTTGTTCGACTTATTTTGACTTATTTCACACAAAATAAGTTTAGATAAGTTCAATTAAGCTCAGTTAAGTTCAGATAAGTTCAGTTTAGTTAAGATAAGTTTAGTATTTCAGTTAAGTTCAGTTAAGTTCAGATAATATATGTTCAGAAAAAATAAGTTTTTTCAGATATTTTAACACACAAATAAGTTTATTTCAGTTAAAATAAGTTTTTTTCATATAAAATAAGTTCAGATAAGTTCAGTTAAGTTCAGACGAAATAAGTCGAATAGAACGGAGCCTAAGTGTCTTCCAAAAATCCTAATAGAACCCAATATTGTCGTGAATAAGACCAGAAAGAAAAAAATAACTGTAGCCAACTAATTGAATAAAATATCCAGGATATTCCACAAAGGAACAGACCTTTTTCCGCAGAGACGTGAACCATTGGGTTGAAATCCTTCAAGGAGTCGCAACAAACCTCTGCTATAGAACGACCTTCATACAGAGTCTCATCTGAGGGAATTAAGAAGTTAGCATTTAGTGATTCTTCCGTTACTGGACTATCATCCACCAATGTAACACTTCCAACACCAGCCAAAACTATATTCTTGCAGACCTACAATGTACTCAAAGAAACATCAACATATTAATATTCTGGTAATATATTGCATCAAGCAAACTTTTTCAAATGGGGAAAGTGATAGGAAGAGAAACCTCAGCAATTGTTCCTTTCATCCCACCAATCAGCACATGGGCTTTGCTCAGTCTATAACACAAAAACCAAGCAAGCATTAAACTTATGAGCATTCACACATAAACTTCTGACAATCATTCTACTTCAACAAAAATACTCCTCCAACAACAAAAACACATCATCTTCACAAAAATACGACATTCTACTTGTGGGTTTTGCTTACGACTTCCTATTCCTAAAAAAACCTATCTAAAACCAACTAATTTCCACATTTAAAACGTGATTTGCTCAAACTACCATGAAAAAATGCATTATCCATAAATTCCATACTGAAGCAGTCAATTTTAACTACCAAATTGCAGTGTTGGATTTTGTTCAGAACATTACACAAAGCTAAGCAGGTGGCAATCACAATCATAATCATAAATTAAAATAACAGCTAAATTTATAAAATCGTGAAATTGGTATTACCGTCGTTGAGCATCAGCACCCCAAACCCTAATTTGACGATCATACAGCGCAGTTTCTTGCTCCGTTAACTCCTCCCCGTCCATTTCTCAATATCAGCCCTAACAATTACAACTAAATTAGCCCTAAAATTGCAACAAATTTGTAACATAATTTGAAAAAAAATATAACAATGTAAACCTATAAAATTGTAGAAGAAAAAAAGGTAAAACTATAGAAAGAGAGAAAGGAAGAACTCACTTGGGAGAGAAAGAGAGCGAAGGTGTGACGGGGGAACTCCAAACAGCGGGAAGTGAAAATGGAAAACGTTTGTTGGAATTCTAAAACCCCGTACCCTTTTGTTGAGGTCCAGCCGCTCAACTGTTCATGTTGAACGAGTCAACTGCTGGTGTAAAATAGTGAATTCGATCGGATTTTGGAGGAGTTACTTGTTATTATGTTCTCCTTTGGTTAAGCATTTGGACAACAAAAGTCTTGCGCGCACAAGGCGTACAATAAATTTATTGTACACCAAGATAACTTTTACCTATTTTTTTTGAAATTTTAACCTAGTTTTGATTAACTTTTATATTAGTAAAAAATAGTTGATAGAAAACATATTAAAGGTTTAAATGATTAATTTTATACATTATTAGTGATTTTGAAGAAATAAGTTTTACTAAAATGAAAAAACTTATCACTAAAAATTAATAACTTTTACCTATATAAGCTTAACTTTTAAGCATTTTGTGTTAACTTTTACTTAGATGTACAATATTTATTATACACCCTTTGTAAATAAGAATTTGTGTTTGGACAAACTTGAAACTTTTGGCTCTATAGAGATAAAACTTTGTCAACTCTATTTATTTTATTTAGACTTTTAATTGTTTTACCTTTATAAAATAAAATTCCTAACGTTTTCACAATTTAGAAGAATTGACTAAAGGTGGGAAAAAACGCACAAACGATGAACTTATATTAATAGCGCATCAGCGTAAAAAACAGTATAAAAGACATCGGGCAAAGGCACCAAAAACTTGCAGCCCGCATAACACAAAATATGGACAACTACATTAACCCAAACACTACCCCAAAAAACTGACTCCCCCCCCCCCCCCCCCCCACCTCAAACATTACATTCCAAACACTAACAAGCATCCAACCTAAGAGGGGAAAGTGACCCAACCAACTACTCTTTAACACCTGACTCTCCACCGTGCTTCCCAACATCTCCTTGGATTGCATTCACTACCCTTGTAGTCACTTTCGTTGGGATTGTTCCAAAGAATATTTCGGTTGTGACCACAGTTGATGATACTTCTGCCGGTGGAGGTGCCTCCAAATCAATTATTGGGGGATTAATTTCCTGAGGATTCGAAGATTGCCTAAAAGGAGAAAGAAGAAGAAAAATATGGGGAAAATGTTTTTGACTTTGTAAACACATTGAATACCTTAATTTATTGTTTACATTCATAGAGAACATGCCTATTTCATAGGAAACATAATCCTAGTGGGAAATATGAAGTAAGTGGGTTAAATAATAGTGTTAATGTGTTAGTGGGATGACTCCTTAAATGCGTATGAAAGTAGGTGATCTTCTATCATGCTATATATAGTGAACTCTTGCATTGGGGTGTTCGATAAGGGTTTGTAGTGAATTTTTGTATTGAGGTATTAGTTAAGGGTTTAAGTGAACTCTAATCGGTCTTGCGCGCAACAGGTGTACGTTAATATTAACGTACACCAAAAGTTTCACACGTGCGAAATTTTCCAACACATCCGCATAACAATTTCACCTGCCAAATAATAAGAGTGGAGAGAAAATTAAAAAAGGGAAAAAACATAGAGGAGAGAGAAAGATGGAAGACGCAAATGAAGATGAAGATCGAATTTGCAATGAGAACCATGGCACTACTAATTTCAATCCCTCGCCGCCGCTAATCACCACTAGAATCGAATCATGTTGAAGAT
The DNA here is from genome assembly GCF_020520425.1 of Spinacia oleracea. Classification (NCBI taxonomy): domain Eukaryota; kingdom Viridiplantae; phylum Streptophyta; class Magnoliopsida; order Caryophyllales; family Amaranthaceae; genus Spinacia; species Spinacia oleracea. The sequence continues at coordinate 118,832,257 of NC_079487.1, read as the reverse complement.
AGAGGTTCGACTCGCCGCCAACACCGCACCAATCTTCGATTCCCATTAATAGGTTTGATTTTTGTTTCTTTAATTCATTGATTTTCTTCTATTTGAGTAATTAGGTTCCATTTTCTGTGGAAGATCTTTGCGAAAAGGAGTTGAATTCAGTACAGAAGATCCATATTTTATCATGTTATCATGCTTATATATAATGGTAATTAGCATGTTCAGATTATAGAGTTATTCTATTAATTAAAATTTGCGATTTAGAGTTTATATTGTCTAATTCATTATGCAAGTTCTAATCTGTTTCTGGCTTGTGTTTTGCTGCCCCAAATCATGTTAATTCATATGCTTTATGTCTAGTGATAACTGTAATTGGTATGTTAGATTATATAAATTTATTTTTGCTAATTAAAAGTTCAGGAAATAGTGGTATTTACTCCAATTTTGGTGCCAGATTTGAATCAGTTGTTGATGTAAATTGCTGCTCTAAATCATGTTGCTTAGGTATAAAACGTGAAGTGATGCTCAGTAATAGGTTGGGGGTGAATGGGTGAGGTTACAGCTTGTGTTAAAAACTTAAAATTAGGAAATAGTCGTTTTTGGGAGTATATATCGGCTGCGTGAGATGCAGTCATGTGCAGTAGTTTCTAGGCACTAGATTTCTTTCCTACATGTACCGAGACAGATTCTGTGACCATGGAATTTTCAACTTCTTCACTCACTTTCATATATGCAGCATCATTATCATCGAGCTTCCAGGTCTAACAAATCAGTATTTCCTTTATGTGAATGTAGGCTTGATTCCTTAGTCTAATGTTCCTGTAATATTATGTTGCCAACTAGGATTGCTGTATTGATATATAGTTGCAGCTAGCTTTACTTAAAAGTTTTGCCATTTACCTGGGTTCTAATTCATACATTGCTCCATTTGGCCAGTTTTATTTCTCACAGCTTCAATGTGATACTTGATATGTTGAAAGCTAAATATTAAAGCAGCGATTCTGTAGCTCATTCTCTTTGTTTGTAGCATGGCAACAATTACTTATAAGCCTTCCAAGATACTCATATTTGATTGGCGACAAATTTCCAAAAACCATTGATGAAACCTAACCTTCAATAAGTTACTTGATTCATGTGTACCTGATTTGAATAAATCTGAGTACATGTTCTACATTGTGTGTTTTATTTTTGTAAGCCTATTAGCTCAACTGGGCGAGCACCGTGCAACTTGCGTGGAGATGTGGGTTCAAATCCTACATAGGCTATTGGTTTTATTATGTAAAAATATAAAAGTCAGACTTTTAACAGTTAAAGTTAAGTTATTAAAAGTAAAAGTTAGGTTTGAGATGATGGACGACTGCCTTAACTTTTAGAACAATTTCTATAACTTTAACCTATAAAACTACAACTTTAACACAAAAAAAGTACAATGTGTGAAATAAAAAGAATGCACGACTCACATTAGATGAAGAAAGATAAAAATATAAAAGTCAGGCTTTTAGCAGTTAAAGTTAATTTATTAAAATTAAAAGTTAGGTTTGAGATGACGGAAGGCTGCCTTAACTTTTAGAACAATTTCCATAACTTTAACCTATGAAACTACAACTTTAACACAGAAAAATACAATGTGTGAAATAAAAAGAATGCACGACTCACATTAGCTGAAAAAAGGTAAAAATATAAAAGTCAGACTTTTAGCAGTTAAAGTTAAGTTATTAAAAGTAAAAGTTAGGTTTGATAGTCGTTTCACAATATATCAAAACACAACCCAATAGTATGTAGGCTATATGGGACTTGAACCCATACCATGTACATAAATGCACATTGCTCTACCATTTGAGCTAATAGCCTTAGTGTTCAAACATTTGCATATTGAGTAGACCGGTACAAAACTTTTCTTAACTTATAACAATTTCCATAACAGGAACCTATAAAATTACAATTTTAACACATAAAAGTACAGTGTGTGAAAATAAAAATAATGCATGACTCACATTAGCCGAAGAAAGGTAAAAATATAAAAGTCAGACTTTTAGCAGTTAAAGTTAAGTTATTAAAATTAAAAGTTAGGTTTGAAATGACGGAAGACTGCCTTAACTTTTAGAACAATTTCCATAACTTTAACCTATGAAACTACAACTTTAACACAGAAAAGTACAATGTGTGAAATAAAAAGAATGCACGACTCACATTAGCTGAAAAAAGGTAAAAATATAAAAGTCAGGTTTTTAGCAGTTAAAGTTAAGTTATTAAAAGTAAAAGTTAGGTTTGAGATGACGGAAGACTGTCTTAACTTTTAGAACAATTTTCATAACTTTAACATACAGAACTACAACAAAACTACAATGTGTACAATAAAAAGATTGACGGGCTCACATTAGCGGAAGAAAGGTAGAAATATAAAAGTCGGACTTTTAACAGTTAAAGTTAAGTTAATAAAAGTAAAAGTTAGGTTTGAGATGACGGAAGACTGCCTTAACTTTTAGAACAATTTCCATAACTTTAACCTATGAAACTAAAACTTTAACACAGGAAAGTACAATGTGTGAAAAAAAAAGAATGCACGACTCACATTAGCTGAAGAAAGGTAAAAATATAAAAGTCAGACTTTTAGCAGTTAAAGTTAAATTATTAAAAGTATAAGTTAGGTTTGAGATGATGGACGACTGCCTTAACTTTTAGAATAATTTCCATAACTTTAACCTATAAAACTACAACTTTAACACAAAAAAGTACAATGTGCGAAATAAAAAAAATGCACGACTCACATTAGCTGAAAAAAGGTAAAAAATAAAAGTCAGGCTTTTAGCAATTAAAGTTAAGTTATTAAAAGTAAAAGTTAGGTTTGATACGACGGAAGACTGTCTTAACTTTTAGAACAATTTCCATAACTTTAACCTACAGAACCACAACTTTAACCCATAAAATTACGAGGTGTGAAATAAAACAGATTGCATGATTCACATTAGCCGAAGAAAGGGAGAAATATAAAAGTCAGACTTTTAGCGGTTAAAGTTAAGTTAATAAAAGTAAAAGTTAGGTTTGAGATGAAAAAGACTGTCTTAACTTTTAGAACAATTTCCATAACTTTAACCTACAAAACTACAACTTTAACACAGAAAACTACAATGTGTGCAATAAAAAGATTGGATGACTCACATTATCTGAAAAAAGGTAGAAATATAAAAGTCAGACTTTTAGTCGTTAAAGTTAAGTTATTAAAAGTAAAAGTTAGGCTTGATATGACGGAATACTGTCTTAACTTTTAGAATAATTTCCATAACTTTAACCTGTAGAACCACAACTTTAACACATAAAATTACAAGGTGTGAAATAAAACAAATTGCATGATTCACATTAGCCGAAGAAAGGGAGAAATATAAAAGTCAGACTTTTATCGTTTAAATTTAAGTTAATAAAAGTAAAAGTTAGAGAAACTGATATAAAACTTTGTTAACTTTTACTACACTAGGCCTAACTTTTATGCTGATATTATTAACTTTTATATTAATATTCCTACTTTTTCACTTAAGTGAGGCCTCACAAGTTAAAGTTAGCATTTTTTAGTAAAAATGTTAAAGTTAGTCTTTTTATACTAAAAGTTAGGCTCGATATGGTTAAAGTTAGGTAAACTGATATAAAACTTTTGTTAACTTTTACTACACTAGGCCTAACTTTTATGTTGATATTATTAACTTTTATATTAATATTCCTACTTTTTCACTCAAGTGAAGCCTCACAAGTTAAAGTTAGCATTTTTTTAGTAAAAATGTTAAAGTTAGTCTTTTTATACTAAAAGATAGGCTTGATATAGTAAAAGTTAGGTAAACTAATATAAAACTTTTGTTAACTTTTACTACACTAGGCCTAACTTTTATATTGATATTATTAACTTTTATATTAATAGTCCCTACATTATTATATATGACGAGACTCAATATTTAGTAACAATTCCATCAATTGAAAGAATAAAAAGTGAGTGTTTAGATTTAAATGGTACAAAGCAATTGAATGAAATATTTCATCATGTGCAATCAACATGTCTTCACTGATATTGGAGAAAACATTGGGTTTAATGTAGTATCCCTCTTAACTTAATTGTTCTCCTCCTGTTTCGAGCTTAGCTCCACTCCCAAGTAGCAATGTCTGATCTTATGTATCGCATCACTTTCTCAAATTGCTCTAAATCATTCAGAGAAAATCCAAGAATATTGAGTATTTCAGCCCCAGTACAACCATGATTCATGGCCACTTCTTATAGTGCATACGGAAATATCTATGACGGTACTCTCGCCGGATCGTAGCTCGAACAAAGTGTTCCCAATTCTCTTGAACCCTCGTCGATAGTCTTAACATCAAAATTGAAAAGAAAAAAAAATCTAATTGAAGAGAAAACAAAAGCAAATAAGATCGACATACCTGAATTAATATTGAATCAATGTCTTCATTCTTCAATGGAAAGAGGAAATGGAAGGAGTGTGAGGAGAGAGAACGTGAAAAGATAACGACGTTAGAAGAAAAGAAGAAAGGTATTTTCTACTCACACGCGTGAGTCCAGCCCAAAAGAAACAAAGGCTTGTTAGTTGGGCTTGGTGTACAGTAAATTATTGTACACCCTTTGTAAACAAGATTTTGTGTTAAGTGAACTCTTGTATTAGGGTTTTTGGGAAAGCACCTTAATTAGTGAGTTCCTTTTGGATGTGTAAAGCTTTGCGTTAAGCTTAAGAAAGAGAGAAAAAGTAAGTCTTTGAATAAAGTTCAAAATCAAGAGAGGAAACTTCAAGCGAAGTTTGAGGCTGCAACTATTAAAGGGAGCAATTGTTGGATATTGTCGTTGGCCTAATATTAGTGGAAAGATTGAACAAAATCCCTAGTGATATGGTTTTTTCACTTTCTATTTAGTTCTGTGAAGTTTTTCTCGTATAAATCTCTCTTACACTTTTTCTACACTTGTTGTAAGTTATTTAGAATTTCGCAACATTGGTCGCCAAGTTTCATACTCAATCCCCCCCAAATGTAGTACGTACTGCATTCCATTAACAAGTCTACAATACTTCGTATATATTTTTAGCTCATTTAGGTATGTATTTTTCTGTATAAGAATTGGGTGATAAATTGACATGATAAGAATTTTTATTGAGTATTAAACAAAAAAGGAATGCATAGTTCAACATAAAGGAAAATCTAATTAATATCATATGTTTTGCAATTATATAGATGCATATACAACTATATATCAAATGGAAGATGTCACTCTTCTTCATTGTCACTTGCTACGATGTTCTTCCATGTATGGGCAATGCTTTGTATTTGTTTCAAACTCACTACTCGACAGCTCTTGACTACTCGTAATTTAGTTGCCATTCAGAGACTATCAACCTATCATCACCATGGCAGATTTGATCTAGGGGTGGCCAATCAAGGTTTTGGCCTGCCCATGATCAAAAAATATCACAAGTCCATTTTTGATATGTGTAAAGAATAACCGTAAAATAAACTTGACAAAGTTGACTCTAACATGCAATTGTTAAACATTTTGCACGTCAACGCTCTTAGAAGTTTGGTTCTTGGTTTGATTCGTTGTAGTTGTTGAATCTGGAGACTTTCTCTTTATTTTCACATTTTTGATACAACTCTGGTTTTCCTTCTCTATTTTGCTTTTGTATTTCCTTTTCAATTTATTCTTCAAACCTTTTATGTTTTGTTTTAAGGGCATTATGTTACGAGTTTACTACCTTTCCTCTTCTTTCTTTTTCCACTAATTTTGTAGTTTAAAATTTATCTAAAGCTAATGTAATTTATAATGAAATTTATGCAGATATATAAAATACTTTTTTTTCCACTCTACCCATACAAAATTTTGAATCCACCATACATTAATCACTAGTAATATTAGCACACGAATATATGATACATGTTTTAGACGAGCGTGCGAGAAGTCATGTTCACACCACTCAACATAATAATATGCGTTCATTCTTATTGGTGACGATTAATATATACTCAAAGTCTCAGTAGACACAACGTCTCCAATTTATGTATTTTCTTTAGGCTCATGTATTTATACAGAGTACTTCCTAAGAGAAATATATCCCCGTTAGAAATTTGTAAATACTCTAATATCCTCCCAACAACCCCCCGATGCCCGCATATACGAGGCTTTGGTACTTGTAATAAAACGTACCCTTACAAAAAATCTACCACTCTTACAAAATTACAACTCACAATTAAGGGTGTTTAACTGGTTCAATCCTGGACCTGACCGAATCGGGGATAGAAATTTTAATAAATCAAGATATGAAGAACAAACCGATTATGCTTTGCTGGTCACGGACTAAAAAGACCGTTCCAAAACCTGAACCAAGTTGGTTTACATCGTTTGTAAACTTGTTTCAATATTTTGTTAAAATTTCTAAAAAACGCAGTAAAATTGAGAAAATAAATATTGAAAAGTAATTGTTCACCGAATTTTTTGAAAGGATAAAAATAAAATAAAATATGTAATAATATAGTAACATCTCTAATATATCCAAAAGATACATTAACTTCTTAAGTGGTTTATATCCTTATTTTTAACCAAGTAGCTTAGGCCAGAAACCAAAAATTAATATTTTCCGACTTTAGACCGTATCCACTGTGTCACGGTCCGAATGTTTTGACACCGAATTTGTGCGGCGCACTCTTGCCTATTGGCGGCAAGGATGCGAGCCTTGTGTGGAATGAGTGTCTTGTGACTCGTATGGGCACGAGTAAGCGTCTGATTCTGAAGGGACACTCTTGCCTATTGGCGACAAGAGCGAGGGACGAGGGTCGATCGGGGCGCTTGTGTGCACAACAGGCACAAGCGGGACCGACGACGAGAGTGTATATGTTTTGGGGACTTTGATTGGTCTTGAAAAACTTAAAAACATGCGACACCACAATATTTATAAAGGCTAACAACAACGCAAGTGATTAAGCAAAGGAAACTTCTGATGAGAGGTATTGGTTCATACCCTCATAGAGGTTTATTTTGAATTAGCTAAAACTTGCCCGTGAACAATGAAATTACAGTAACATAATAATTCTATCTAGAGTCTAGAAAACTATTAGAAAGATCATAGAAAGCACTAGATAAGCAAAATACAAGTAAAAGAAGGTTGGATTATAACACATTGTCTTTGTCCGGTCCATTGTGGCATGCTTAACTGCGGAGTTCTGATAGGATCCGGAGCAACGTTAAAGCAAGTGTTGACAATGTTTTTTTATTTCAAAAACAGATAAAAAGGAATGAATGTAGCCCATTCCGATCGCAAACATACTAATCCACATAAGCCCGGCCCAATTTCAATATCCAATCACAGAAACCCTGAACTGCTTTCATATAAATAAGAAAATGCTACCCTAATTTCTTGTTTTGAGTCGTCTTCTTCATTTGTAGGGTTTATCAAAACCAGATCTCCCTGCCGCCTGCAACAATGGTACGTCTTCTCTCTTTTTTCCTCTGATTGGTAGCTGTTCATCTGCTCCTGTTAATCTCGCTTTTCGTTTTTGTCTACAGTGAATGTTTTTCTTCTTTTTTAATTTTTTTTGTCGGTATTTTATTGATTGTTTATTCTAGTTATTTTTTTCACTTCTCAGTGAAATTCTTGTCAATTTCTAAGGTAGAAACTATTGGTTTGTTGGATTTTATGAGATGGAGCTAATGCGAGGTTCAATTTGTTCGGATTTTGAATAAATTTTAGGGTTTGTAACTTCAATTAGGAGCTGTATATTATAAAAATTGGGATATTAAACTTGTTCCTTTGTTTGAATTTTGAAATGATTCGGTTTCTACACTTCCTAAAGAATATGCGGTTTTCCCCCTAATGCAATGACTCCGGTAAGACGTGTTAGTGTATCTTAGCCTTTTGGAATAAAATTATGGGTTAGAATGTGATATTGTTAACAAGGTGTGTATAGGCGTAGCTAATGCACGCTGTCCATTATTATCTGTTGGTACAATTTGTTCCAAGTATTAATACACAAGACAGTTGGCAAGAATAATCTATCTATTAAGAACAATCCTACATAAATTTTCATGAAGATGTATTGACTTGCACGAGTGAAATAATCTACTTCGTAGTTTTCTGAGTACACTATCCATTTGTTGCCGGAAGTTCGTCTGTTTAGATTAGGACTATTAGGAGTGGCTTATGTAGTTTTCTCTTGAAAGTGCTTTTCCTTTTCCCGTCGTATGATTGTTGATCCGAACTGCATCGTCTACTTCCAGTTACAAAAATTCAAGAGATTGACGTAGAACGAGCTTCGTTAGGGGAAAGACAAAGTAGATGAGATCATACGGAGTATTAGATATAGTATAGTTAGCCGAAATAACCTTGACTGTGGTATGCTGCGTTCTTCCCAAGACTTCCCTAATGACTATTGACTTTCTTTGCCGGATCAACAAACCCTTTCCCTTGGTTGGGGTTGAGTTCTTTGATTGGTAGTGCTGTTCGATTAGTAGTCCTACTAAATTACTAATTATGCTTACAATTAGTATTTTTTTCATGTGCTGGTGTAAATTGTTGAAATTCTGTCTGATTTGCATGTATTCTGATGACAGGTGAACGTTCCGAAAGTGAAGAAGACCTACTGCAAGAACAAGGAATGCAGGAAGCACACCCAGCACAAGGTGACTCAATACAAGAAGGGTAAGGACAGTTTGGCTGCCCAAGGAAAGAGACGTTATGATCGCAAACAATCAGGATATGGTGGTCAGACTAAGCCCGTCTTTCACAAGAAGGTAAAAGCACAGTGATGTGTGTTACTTTTGCAGCTCGAATGTCTTTGTTCAGCACTGTGTTTTGACGGATCTAGTGTTTGTTGTTGCTCAACAGGCCAAGACTACCAAGAAGATTGTCTTGAGGCTACAGTGCCAGTCATGCAAGCATGTATCCCAGCACCCCATTAAGGTTTATGTTTGGCTACACTATTCAACAATGCTTATATTTGTGTATGGTAGTTCTGTTTTTCCTGACTGTGTATATCTATGGTATTGTTTTTGCAGCGTTGCAAGCACTTTGAGATTGGTGGAGACAAGAAGGGAAAGGGAACCTCACTCTTCTAATTGTGTTGTGGTTCAGTTTTGTTTTACTGCCTGCATATTTTTGTTGAAGATATAGTTAAGGCTTGAACAATTAATTTAGTTGTCATATCATATGTATGGTGGTTGATAGACTTGTTTAGCCATATTGGAAGGTCACTTCAGTATTTTCTTGCATTAATCGTCCCAGTGATCTGCGTAACATGAATTTATACTTGAAATTCTTACATTTTTTTACCCAGTTTAATTTAGTTTTCAGATTCATTTGATTATTTATAACAATGCTACGGTAGGCCAGTAGCCCTTGGGCTATTTTATACGTGAAAGTGTGAAACTATTCCTGCTCTTTATTCTCTTGCGAACCTGAATGTAGTATTTCATAGAACGTCACAATTTACAACATGTCTACTTGCATTCAAAATAGACTTGTTATGTAAAGTCCTTGCATTCAAACCTTTAAGGGGGTGTATTACTAAATAAATCTCTTGGGTAGTATTGTATGGAACATCTCTATATACTCCGGACCAAAATCCCCTATATAAAACATTATAGCATAACATAAGAAATAAAATACCATCAGGCTGGTGAAAATACCAGGTTTACGAAATTACTTAAATAAAGCAAGTATGCTCATAAATCAAGTACCACACACAAATTAATTTGACGGAAGAGAAGGTATCAACCCTAACTGTCCTATTATCCTGCAAATTACATCCTAATCAAGGCCAAAATAATACCATCAACTAAAAACCCAAAATAGCCGATTGATTCCGTGTTTGATAAAAGTAAATCGAACAGTTGGAGTAGGAGGAGTAGTAGTAGTTCAATTCGAGGAAGAAGGTGAAGACGAAGGTGTTGGAGTTTCTAATCAATCGCCAAATTGAAGAAGATGAAGACGAAGGTGCACTCATCTGTGAAGATTAATCAACAAACATTATGATTAATGAGTAAAGATGAAGAAGAAGGTTGTGTTGCACTCATCTTTACTAATTAATCGCCAAAATCTAAAAATTATGATTAATTTAACAAATCATAGCTAACAAACTTCTCTAAATGCAGAAATTTTCATAGATTCTCATCTAATAAATCAAAAAGTGAAACAATAATCAAAGAAATTGTGAAGAATAGTCGATAAATAGTATCGTTGTAAATGATCCGGCAATGAGAACCAGATGTTGATCGGAAAATTGATGAAGTGAATTACTTGTGAGATCGGCGGAGAGGAGGCAAAATTCAACAGATAGATGGAGAGGGGGGGGGGGAAGAGAGGGAATGAGAGGGACATAAATGGAGGCGACGAACTTGTTTGAAGAGGAAATGGTAACGGTTACTGCAGGGTTTACAGTAGAAACAAAGTAAGGAAATTAATTTCCCTCGAAAAAACGGTGACGATTACCAACACTTTATACCAAACAAGTTTTAACGTAAACCGTTACTTAATTTCGTTTTCGAGTCTAGAATTCTTCGTACCAAGCATCCCCTACATTTATGTGAATGTTATGCTGAAACTTTTTACCGTAGAAATTTAGAATGGTTTCTCTTACTTTGATGACTTTGTTGGATTTTGTGGTAAACATGTTCACATAAACGACAGAACAAACAATTGACAAAGGTGAAAAGAACCTTGTGTGTGAAGGTTGTGTGGGGAGAACCTACCCAAGAACCTACCCCTTTGGATATGATGTTCCTTAACCATTTAATATACGAAATCTCGTATTAATACGTTTTGCAATAGATGCTATCCCCAGTTGTTCCTCTAACTGTAAAATTGGTCTTAATGAGAAGACGATAATTTCCTCTCACAAAAATAATAATTTATGATCAATATATGTAGTGATTATGATGTAAATGTACATTGTCCATATCTTCTTGGTAATTCTTCTCTTAATTTCACTATGAAACCTCAGGGGCGAGATTTGTCGTCACGATGAATTGGCGAGAATTGTCGTCACGATGAATTGACGAGGGACGAATAATCTATTTGCATTTACCGTCAATCATAAACACTAATTTCGTACCTGTATACATTTTTAGACACAAAAAAGAGGCAAGCTTTATACTTTACTCATTGTCCTGAAAATCTACTCCATCCCCAAATATATCGATTTTGTTTTTTTCGTTTTTTCTCAACTTGGTGTGATCCAAAAATACTCATCAAGTTAAATATAGAAAGAACATTACCATCACATTATGTGTAATTTAGTCCTTCTGAGTCCTGACCAATGATCATCTCTAATATAGATGTAAAAGTTAGGTGAAGCTTTTTTCCTTTCATATGTTTGAAGGTGGAGACTATATTAAAACTCCGTCATGTTTAATTAGTTTATCACTTTATTGAGAATCTAAATGAAAGAGCTATGTACTGACTATATTGAAAAAGAATTACCACGTAAGTTTATTGATCTACGAAACTAAAATTGTGCGAAACAAATTAGGAGAAAAAACAATCCTACTACAAATTGATATTATTCTTGAAATTATATGACTTTTAGTCAAAGTCATCTCTTTGTATACCATCGTCTCAAAGTTAGATAGAAACAATGCAAAGAAGAAGCAAAACATATGCCTAAACTTACTTTATAAAAGGTTTTAACATTTAAGTATTTGGACAAAGCTATCAAGTTGAAATCTTTATATCTAATTAATGATGTCAAATTGTCAATGATGCAAATGATGGAACCCCCGTCCCCAACCCTTACCCCAATTATCCATTGGTGGCATAATGGTCTTACTTCTTACGGAGTACTATTTATTTTTTATTTTTTATTTTTTCAGCCTAGTAAAAAAATGACGCCATTTTGATGATACAAAGCCTGAAAATCTTGTAATAAATTGTAAACTTTTCCGATATTTTTTTAAAAAACTATTTTCTGGTACAAAGAATTGTAAAGACACTGACACATACTTCGTATGTATTTTTATTTTTTATCATTAATATTATACCATAGCATTCTCCAATTAATTAATGTCAACCAATTTTTTTCCAAAAAAACTTAAAGCTTCTTTAAAATCATGACTAGTTTTAACCCGTGCAACGCACAGGTTATATATTTTTATTAAATCAACACAATTGTGTATGCTATATAAAAATTAAAAGAGCACTGAACTAATCAATTATTCCACCATCGATGAATTGTACAAAATAAAATTAATTAAAGTACATGGAGAGTCATGCAAGATATTCAACTTTTTTTTTTTTTAATAAATAAAATGAGAATTTGAAGGATAAATAGAATAATTAACAAAAAGAACAAAAAAAAACATATAAAAGTAAGAAGATGACACGTAGCAAGAAAATCATTGTGTTTTAAAATATTAGTTTAGATAATAAATCTACCCATTGTTGCTAAAAGCCTAAAACACCTTTACATTTCTCAAATTGTAACGGCTAACTCCAAACATCAAACAAATGAATCATCCCAAACAATACTTAACAAGGACCCTTGATCTAATTAAAATTTTAAAGGCATAAAGCGATATTATTAGAAGTCTTTACACATAACATATCAACTTTAGTAGGCTTTTGAATACCCTTTTTATTTTTGTTTTGTGTAGAAAAAAAGATCAAATTGGTAAATATAAAACCAAACAAAATAAAGGTAGATTCAACAATAAAACCTTTCTTAAGATTCTATCTCCAACTACCACCTATACCTCTTTTTCTTTGTCTTTGATTTGATTTTTCTCCCCAACCATCACCATATTTATTTAATCATTAAATTAAATACCCCACACACTTTGCACTCCATACATCACACATTCACACATAAAAATACAAATAAAATAAAAATAATAAAAATCAAAATCTTATAATCGACCTTGCGAGATTGACTTTTTTGAGTCTTGACGTACTCCGTAATGTTTAACATTGAGGGTTTGGGTACGATAAATTTTAAGTTCGAATCTCATCGCCTCATTTGTAATTTATATTGCCCTTTTGAGTCATTCATAAAAAAAAAACTAACTAACTTGTCAATGTAATAGTTATAAATGTATACTGCATCCATTTCATAGTGGTGTTCCAATTTATATTTTTTACGTTTGCCAACGCACATTTTGTATCATTTACTAGTTCTAGGCCCGGGCGTGCCCCATGTTACTGCATTAGTAACATTTATATTATTCTTACTTCGTATTTTGAAAATATTATTAATCAATTCCTTTTTATTACATTTATTAGTATATTTTTTTTACAATGATAGCATGTAATGTGTTATAGCTCAATGGTAAATATTTCATTGTTTAGAAGTGAGGTTGCGGATTCGAGTCTTATACATGCTTCATTTCTAAATTTTTAAATATATGAAGTTTACGTGAAATGGATACTCACAAATAGAGCGCCACGTGGCACATAAACTTATGTAGTTACATTTACTTGGCATAAGAAATTACGTAGTGTACATGTATTGTTGATGGACGCAATGAATTTTTTTTATAGACTACATATATTTTGATCAAATATTGAGCTGAAGAAAAATCGTGAACTTTAATTATTGTAAGTAATAATCCGGGCAGTGCACGGACCACACGTGTTTGTATGCAAAATGTGAGAAACACATCGCATACCTTAACATAAAACAGTCCATACAAATTATACACACGTCTTCTTAATTTCCTAAAAAAGAATGAGTAATAAATAAAAGGAAAAAAGAACATTAATTTATTTCTCATTGCACCACGTCTCCTACTCCCCTTCTTCTTCTTCGGGGGTTCCGAAGCTCGCTCTCTTCTTATGCTTTGAAATCTCTCATTTTCTCTCTCCTTTTTTTTCTTCTTCCTTTTCTCTTTTCAATGGCGAATTCCAAGCTCGCATTCTTGTCGATTTTTCTGCTATGTTCGTTGATTTTCAGCGGCGTAATTGCAGATTCTGGAAATTCGGAACTTATTGAGGAAGTTCGATCGGAGGATTCTTCCTCTCTTAAGCTTGAATTCGACCAGCTTAAGTCCAAGATCCAACTTCTTGGTTAGCTTTTTTTCTCTTTTTTTCTGTTATAATTGATATCAATGATGTAATGATTGTTCTATGCGTTATCATTTCTATTTATTTACTTTGATTTTGAGTGGTTGTTTAAGCTTTGATGTAACATTTGCATGTTAGCTTTATGCTTGATTTGATTTGTTATTTGACTGTTGTTTCAGTTTTTGATTATTTTTTTGGGGGGCTAGATTTGCTGTTGTTTAGCGAAATTAGGGGTACAGATTGTAGATTACCTTAAAATGTCTAAATCGATGTGAAATTGTGTTTGGAATGTTGCAGAATAACCAAAATGCAGTCTTTTTAAAATGATTTTCATTAAGTATTAGCTGAAGTGTTAAGTGTGTTCTGTATTCTTATTACTGTTCCTTGATGAAACTGCTGTGTAACGATATGATGAATGATTGATTGATTGCATCAAAAAGTGGTAAACGTGCTTGTAATAATTAGTGTTGTAATGTAAGTAGGGTTGTGCATTGAGTTTCTTTCTCTTAATTTGATCATCTTGTGCTCTTTGCTTGTCGTAGAAACTCGTCTTGATGAGAGCAACGCTAATGTGAAGACAAAGGATGAGAAAATATCAGACTTGGAGAAAGTCATCCAAGAGAAGTCAGAGGTTGTTGCTTCGTTGCAAAGTGAGATAGAGACCGCTCAGGTTTGATATTTAATTGTTATTTTTTTTGGAGTTCATGTATAAAATTATGTTATGGTTGGTTTGGACAATCCGGAATAAAATTTGGATAATATTGAGAATTTGAGCATAGAATTGATTCCTTTTTTTTGTTGATTTTCTGTTGGGTCAGAAAAGAGGAACATCAGATGCTGAGGAGCGGGTTGGAAAGGCTCATGCTCGGGCTAGTGAGTTGCAAAAGCAGGTACCTGTTGAAGGGATATGCTATTGACCTTTCAGTCAGAAATAGAGTCTGAAGTAAGGAATTTGTTTGCATTATTGTCTTCATAGGTTGACAAGTTGAAGAAAGAAATTGAAGGACAGAAAAAAGAGAAGGAGCCCTTGGAAGCCCGAGCTAGAGAATCAGAGAACAAAATTGAGGAATTGAGTTCGAAACTAGATAAGGTAAGCCATTAATGCAAGCAAAGTGGTGAACATGCTAATTCTTTTGCGATCCTCTTTAAGTTCTCCCCCGGAACCCATCTATTGGGTTTTGCCAAACAGTTGCAGTCTGCCCCAAGTATCTGCAACTGACCAAAGGATTTTAGAGGGAAGTAGGTTGAACCCGTGTTTTTTGTAGAAGCTTCAAGCATAATTTCAAGGACAAGCATCTTTGGTTAATTTTCAACTACTCGTATTATACAGTGAAAGATAAAGCAATAGTTAATAATTGATTTCAGTCGAACCTTTGATTTTTCTACGTGAAGCCATAGTTAGTGGTTTAGTGGAGGATTTGTGCTTAGACATTATTAGTTTTTACAATCATGTATAATCACATAGTATACTTGTGAGAAGACTGTATGGCACTGTGGTTTTGGATAGATGGTTATTAAGTGATGATCGATTGTTCTATGGGGTTTTCTTAATGCGATTTGGAGATATAAAGAATAATTAAACCCTTTTATTACTTATAGATGTGTTGTATCTGATTTTCTGTCATAGACTATATTGCATGAGTTTGGCTCTTGTGCTTTGAACTTGACAGGCACAACTGTATGATTTCATTGAGCGCTGTAGATACTACTCGTAGTTGTTTGTGGCATTGGCTTGTTGCATGCTATATGACTATATGTATTTCCTAGAGGATGCTTTAGGGTATTGGGAAGTGTTGGTTAAAAAGTTGTAGTTTGTTGGCGATGCTTTAGGGAACGGGATGTATCTTAATGTTGAATGTCATCATCTATCCTGCAAATTGCAACTGACTCGTCTTTCTAACGTTAATTGTTTGCATGAGCTTGCACATGTATTATTTACCTTTAATGTTCTTAAACCTTTTATCTAGAATAGGACATAAATGTAAATGGGGACAGAAAAAAAAACAGTGCATCAGAAGGGATCCAAGAGTTCTTTTAGTAAATTGACCATGTAGCATTGTGGCTTGCTCTTGTTTGACATGATGTAGATTTTCTGGTAAATAATTGTTGTGAATTTTAAGATGACAAACTTTGAGATAAATTTCACGTTTTTAGTTTAAGTGATGGGTTGATTGAATAAACTGTACTTGTAGTAGATATTATTTTTCTCAAGTTCATCTGTATGTCTGATTATACAGTTACAGAAGATAAATGATGAACAGAAGAGCAGAATTCGTAAACTTGAGCGTGCACTTCAAGTGGCAGAGGTACTTTTTACTGCTTCATGCATGACACTTCTACTATTTATTCTTGGATATGTATGGTTTATTTTGGCGTATTGTTAACTTCCTTTCTTTTTATCTTTAATGCTATCAGGAAGAAATGATGAAGGCTAAGTTGGAGGCCACCTCAAGGACTAAGGAGTTGATGGAGGTAAAGATTGATTCACTTCTGTGTTGTTTCCAGTCAGCCTGCTTTACTTTCTAGTTGTAATACTAACAGATTTTCTTAAATTCAAGGTTTGTATTGACGTTGTTCTTTGTGGTGCTTGGTGAATGTTGTTGCTTAACCGGTGCTGTCTCTTTTTGTTGAAAAAAAACAGAGATGCAATTAAGTTAAAAATAAATTTTCAGCTTCTAAGGTCACTTATGGTTCGTTGTTTTGCTTTTCTGCGATGCAAGGGAAGGTTTTTTTTTTTTTTTGGGAAAAGTATCTCTAGAATGGACTTTCTTGTCTTTTGCAAAATTGTGGTTTTGGTGTTAGACTTTGACTGCACCTATGGATTAATGGAGATAGTCTTAGTTGCGTGCACCTGCTTTCTTTTCAAAGGGATATGGTATTGTTTTCTGTTTAGGATGTCACTAGCCACTTCATTATTCTCTTACTATGTGCATGTAGAAGAACTTGTGGTTTAGCCCTGTAAAACGAAAGGGTATTCACGACACAATTTAGGTTTGGAACTTATATCAATATACATGTAATTTCTTTTTCCAGTTCCAAGGTTGAGGCGATGTTTATATGATACAGGCAGTGACATAATTTCCTTCCAAAATTAACCTTTGTGTTTTCCTTTATCATTTGCAGTTAGCACTTCCCTATTTCTATCCTTTTTAGGCTCCTATTATGTCCTGTTCATGAAAAAAGTTTGAAGACAGTAGAAATAGTATCGTAGAAACATCTGGTTACTCTGGCATCATAAGTTACTAGGATGCTTCTAAAAGTTACTGAGATGTGTTCCCGAAACAGCTAGCTAACTGGTTTAATACAACAATGTTCTTTTATGGTTGCCTCAAGGATGTTGAGAAATTTTAATATTTTCGTCAAGGGGTTGAGTAACTTGGTCTTCCTCATAAATGAAGGATTTTGAGCACTACAGACAATGAAATTAAAAGCTTGTTAGCTACTTTGTGGAAGAATCTCTAAGATGTATCCACTTTAAGGATCTGATTGGTATTTTCGTGTTCTTGTAAATGCACTAAAGAGAACTTAGCATAAATGGCGAGAAAATTGCTGCGAATTGTTCACATCTAAGTCTTCTTAAAAAAAGGTTTTTCTGTTTGATAACCTGCTTGGAGGCTTGGAGCCAATTCAATGTTGTTTGGTTGACTTTGATCTTATCAATGTGTAGGTGCATGGTGCATGGCTTCCACCATGGTTCGTGGATCATGTGCTTCGTTCGTGGGTAAATTTTGTAGTCATTGTTTCTCTTTTATTTTTATCGCACATAAAACGTAACCTATTTCCTCTGTTATAACTACTGACTTTTGTCTGCTGTAGTCTTTCATAGAGATTGAGTGGAATGAGCATGGAAAACCTGTTATGGAGGTTTTGGTTCAGAAGGTAATGCCATGATATTCAATTTTGCTATTTTTTTTCCTTTTATAATAAACCGATATTTTGTGCTAGTTCTAGATAGTTATGTAGTCCGTAATTTTTAAGAAAGTCATTCAGAAGTTAAATTTCACCAACTCACTGCTTGAATATATCTTTGCCAGACACTGGAGAAGAAGGATCAAGCTGAAAAGTGGGCAGAACCTCACGTTGAAACTATCAAAACTGTAAGCCACCTAAACGATTTAGTCTGTTCATGGCAATTGTAATGTATGTTAATGCGGTGCATGCATGTACAATATAGTCTGTTCTCATAAATATTTTCTGTCCGATTGATTGATTTTTGTGCATGCGCTACAACACTTGTTTTGGAATTTTCTCTATGCATCATATTATCATTTGTTTTCACTTTATATCTAACTCGGACACTCATAACCTGGTCGTTGGATTATGAAGAAATTGGTCCCAGCTGTGAAGGAACAATGGGTGATGGTAACAGAGTATGTTGAACCGCATATTCAGACGTTGACAGCTAAGTCTGCTGAGGCATTTGAGGCATCTAGGGATGCTGTGAAGCCACACATCATTAAAGTACAGGACTTGGCAGACCCTTATTATCAGGTATTCTAAGTCTTTTTTTTTGTTTTTCCCTGTTAATCGTCCTTGGATAGTGTAGTAGGCTAAGACAGTTTTCTCATGATAACAGGAAGTGAAGAAAGTAAGCAAGCCATACATTGATCATGTTGCCACTGTGACAAAGCCTCATGTCGAAAAAGCAAGGACTGCCTTGAAGCCGTATACTAAGAAGGCAATTCATGTTTATGGGAAATTTCTTGAATCAGCAACTATGTATCATCATCAGGTATGTTTAGTAATTGTGATTTTTTATCTGTTAGGTATCTCAGGTCTTCATTATAACAATATAACTTAGCTATCTAGGTACTACGAAAGGTGAAAAGCTTCCTTAATTGGCCGGAGGAGTGAATGGCAGATTGCCAGCCGCCAGGTTGCCACTTGCGATGAATTAAGAGAAGCAATTTTCTTAGACATTCATAACTGAAGTTATGTGATGGATTCATACTTTGTGGTAAATAGATGTCTGAGATTGCTGACCATATGAAATGTGATGAACGACCCTTAGGAAATAGTGTGCTTTCACAGTCCTAATGAAATAATACTTAGATCTATGTTAGTGCTTTATGCTAAGTTGCATTGTCATGACTAAATTAGGTTTTCGTGATCCATTCCTGTTCCAATTTCCTGCTTAATGGGCGAGAAATGGTATGAATTAAGATTGGCAGATAATTGAACTTGCAATGCACTTCTATAGAACAGAGTTATAAATCAACCTGTGCAGTTGTGCAGCCGTGATATTCTTGCGGTTTGCCAATAATTGGAAGTCAAGGATATTTATAACCTCATTTTAGAAAATTACGTTTACAGGAGTAGAAGTCATGTTAATGTGCTTGGTAGTTGTTCATGGATGGCCATCCAGTAAGCTTATGAAAATTTTGATGGTCTTCGTGAATAAAGGGTAAAAACGAGAGGTCCGTTTGTTCCTTCATTGGCTAAGGACAAATTTTAGTGCCCATTGCATTTTTACCTCATGTGGCACAATGCATCTAGAAGTGGCAGCTTGGGTTGTGATGAGTATTCTCAGTTATTGGTTTATTTAGTTCACATGTGCTATTCTTGTGTGCTTGTGTAACAGTGTATTAAGGAATAATCTTTCATGTCACAGTGTCACACCTATGGCGGGTTAGAAGGGTTCAGAACTTTAGATAAGATACCATGTCCATGCAATTTTTATGAGGTTCTTTTAGAAATTAGCCTTATCCTTGTAATCAAAGAAGTTTGTTTCCCTTCGAGCCTAGGTTCAATAGGGAACTAACTTCCCTACTGCTTACAACAGAATTGTAAGACATTTTTCCAAGAAACTAAAAGGTCATTTGACTTGGAACAGATGCTAATCTTTTGTAACCTTTCGTTGAAAAGAAGGGGTAATGCATTTGGGTGGGCCTAATAATGTAAGGGGTTGTTTGGTATGAAAGTTGGAAAGGGAGTGGAATGGAAACAAATAAAAAGGGGAAAAGGTAATATTAACTATTTCCATTATTGGGTGTTTGGTATGTAATAGGAAAGGAATAACTTATATACGATTTCCTTACTTAATGTTTGGTAAGTAATAAGAAAATGAATACTCCGTATATTTTATAGGGTATTCTACATTTATATATGAACAATATAAAGTAAGAAATCATAATAAAATACAAATTAACAAGAAATAGGGAGTAACACCTTTGAAGAACAACAATTTTTTTTATGAAGAACCACAATACTCCCCCGGTTTATAGCCCCAAATCCCAATACCTGTTTTTTATCAAACCTAACCCACTTTTTACATAGAGAAAAATAGAATTCAATTACTTTTTATATATTTTTTAATATTTTTTTGGAGGAATTATTACAAGGAAGGCAAGCAACCGTGTTCTTTCCCCCATTTTCATCTCTTTCTCTCTCCTGCTCTCACCCAGTTTGCCTGCCCACCCACCCATCCACCATTGACAACCACCTCCGCCCATCTCCACCACCCCGCCCTCCTCACCACCGCCAACTATGCAGACTCAATCGACTCCTCCCGGCGCTCACGCGCAACTAACTTCGGCGATCCATTCCGATCCACCTCATCAATCCTCCGCAACAACCGCCGCCTCATGTGCAGATACGGAGGTCACATAGTGCCTCGCCCGCACGTCAACTACAGTTTCAGTTTGGGAGTAAGCTCAAAGGAGAGAGTGATGAGAGAAGAACGAAGGAGAAGAAGAGAGCAATAAGGATTTTGAGGGGAAACGGTAATTGTTACCGTGGCCTTTGGAGCAGTAACGAAGTAGGGGAGTCAATTACCCCTCAATAACGGTAACGGTTATCGTGTACTCCAAACCAAACACCTTGTAATGTAAACAGTTATGTGAATCCGTTTCCGACTCTAAAAATTGAGATACCAAACATCCCCTAAGTATGTAACGTGGGGAAGGTAAAAAAGGTTACGCAAGACATGTGCCCACTGTAACCGGGGTTTTTGAGTACGTGATTCTTCCACCTTTTTTTCTTGGTTGTTATTTCCATGGCCGACTAGGTGTTCTGGGCTTACCATTTATTTTACTATATTTGCTAGCGAGTTTTCAGTAAAATTTGTAGAGGAAAAAAAATTAGTTGTGAAAATATGGTCTTGGCCTCTTGGGAAGTCACCATCTTTGACATGCTTTTGGGTTTGAAGGCAGATAGATTATTTCTTAATTTCAAGACCTGAAATTTTGTCGCAATTCTGCTCACTAGTAAATGCTGCTACTTATACCTTGTTGTAAGTTGCAATATTTTCCTTAATGCTTAGGCAATTTTTTTTTTATTCTCACTTTGTAATGCATGGGTAGGTCCAAGCTGCAGTTCATGAAAAGCTGAAGCAACACGAGGTTACAAACTCTCTAGCAACAAAGGAGTTGGTTTGGTTTATGGTAAATTCCATTCTCACCTTGTTGTTTCTCAGTTTGCTGGTGCACACATTTTTTTTTAAAAAGATCTAATTTTCTTGTAATTCCCTCCTCTTAGGCCTCTGCTCTTTTGGCTCTTCCTGTCATCCTTCTATCTAGAATCTGCTCAGCGCTGTTCTGGTAAGTATAAAATTCTCATCTATTCTAATTTTGAACCTAGGAAAGGCAGACGAAATGAA
Organism: Spinacia oleracea; assembly: GCF_020520425.1. NCBI lineage: Eukaryota > Viridiplantae > Streptophyta > Magnoliopsida > Caryophyllales > Amaranthaceae > Spinacia > Spinacia oleracea. The sequence goes on along the minus strand of NC_079487.1, from coordinate 118,810,648 downwards.
GATGTATTTATAAATAAAACTTTGATTTTCCTTGGACTTGGTTGGTGCAGCAAAAAGTCAGTGAAGCCTTCTCGTAATACTCATGGACATCACTCACGCCGCAAGGGTAAAAGGGGACATTCAGACAAGTAGATTTTCAGCGTCTAGTTTGCTTTGCACTTGTGGCACATCTGAGGTACTTTGCTACCGTTACATGTAAATTTGTAATATGCTGTTCTTAAAATATTAGTTCATATCCACAAGTTGCTATTCTCATAGTCCATATGAATGATATGACTAATCTTGTAACCAATGTATAAAAATACCTCAAAGCGCACCAAGGCGATAAGGGTCTTGCTGCGCCTAGAAGCGCCTTGGTTGTGCTTCGGTGCGTCTTATTGAAGTGAGGCGCATTGTATAAAGTTACCTTGAATGTGCCTCGCTTAGAACAAAGAAAGCTCTTAACCCCGTCGCCTCAGTGCCTAGTGTGCGTTTTCATACCCTGCTTATAACTCTCCTCCTTGTTTGTGTGTATATAGAAAGTGAGTGTAACTGTTGTATATGCTTTTGAGAATTTGAGGAGCGTTACAAGGGTAGTCACAGGGTGTTACAAGATAACTTATTATGGTAAAAGAGGTGTATTGACGGGACAAGACTAATAAGTCGTGTTGTGAGGACTTGTGAACCATAATATTACAAAATTCGATCACTCTTAACAAGATAATTTTTGGACAAACCGGCCTAAGTTCCCATAAATTTGACGAAAGCGAAGCGATCACCAACTTAGTAAAATTCAATATTCTAATATGCATGCAAACCCTCCAAAAGTAGTATCATGCTAGGATTTTCTATATGAAAACGATCCTTGTATTGAATTTACCATGCTTGAAATCATTTCCATGAATGTTTCGCTGATATGTGCTAGTTTTCTCTAGTGCCTTGCCCTGTCCCTTTAATATCTGCATGGGTAACATTTGTTTTATGATTATTAGATTATTCTTCTCCTTGCATAAATCACTTTCTTATCAAGCATTTTGTTGATATCCAAATTATAAATTCAACTTTCTCATTCGTTTCTGCCATTTTTTGTTTTTGTTTCGTATTGGCAGGCTGAAAATAAGTTTTTGAAGATTTTAGAGCCTTCGTTGTACTGCATCAATCATACGCTGAAGGAGGTTACCGTGCTAGACACAAATTTCTCCCTTTTGTATTGCTGATTCTTTTGTGAAAAATGTCCATCCAGTAAACCTATGTTGATGGTGGAGTCCGAAGCTGTACTGTGAACATAATAGGTTGCTTTTTGAGTTTTTGTCTGGATAATGCTATTTCTCTTGTTCTCATATTTAACCTCTTGGTTGTAACTTTCTCCTACAGAGTTGCTAGGTTATAGTAGTAGATAGCGTTTTGTAGAGATTAGATGATTACCACGGTCATATCCGTAATAGCTATCTGCCAAAGGACTAGAATATCATCTGTTGTATTATGACGAGACTAGTATTTCTTATTGGGTAATTTTCTCTTGTCAACCAATCTGTTTGAGCTGCAAATCAAATTGTAGTTTCTATAGTCTCTTTTGTTTGTTTTTTCTTTTTCAATTTCCAAAATACTCTTCTCATTATTCAAATGGTGAAAGGATTTTGACCCATTTTGTTGTTTGTTCGAATGCTTTGAGTTGCCCTTCTCGAAAAGTGATCAATTAGATACATGAAAGGTAGTTCTAACTTTTAACTTGATCACTTGTAAAATATACAATGTATTGTGCATTTGTGCACAATGAGCGTTATCATGCAATTGCGGAAAAAAGTGCTATAAGTTTTTCGTGCAAGATAAGTTGGTGACTCGGTCTACATAATGAGCAATTTCAGTCTAACTTTTCCCCTTCTCGTGTGGAGAGTCTCCTAATATTCTCCTTCTTATGTTGACATAAGAATAAAAAATAAAAACAAAAATAAAAACAAAATAGGAGCATAGCTTTAAGGATTTCCGTTTTCTTTAATTGGCTTCCAAGTAAAGTTTAAAATAATTTTAGAAGCATCTGTAATCTTCATGTTAGAACTACCCTTCCATAGTTTCATGTATTTAATTAGATAAATCCCTTTCATGTATGTAACTAGATGTACTTTTATATAATGAACGTTATTCTAAATTTCAAGTGGACGAATTTTATATTTATGTACATTGACTTATTTTTCTTTGTTTTTTCTTTTTTCCTAAAAGGTAGATATTGTTATGTACGAACGTAAATATTTAGATACTTGAAAATTTCTGAATTTGATGTTGAAATTTCAGCAACGTATATCAGATTCAAAACTGGATTTCACATCCAATCCATGCTCAATTGTAGTATATGTTGGTTGTGGTCTTCAGGTCTTGTAGGGGGATAAGTTAAGCTAAGGTCGCAACATACGACCTTTAAGTTGTGTCACAATTATGACATGGCATGTTTGTGTCATGATTTAAATTGAATACTAAAATATTTAACTTATATAATCTATAGTACATGTTTCAATAAAGGTAGGAAAATCTTAATATTCTAATTTGTTTTCTTCTTTATATCGACTCCCTTATTTACATATTTTCATAGTAAAAATATTGAATTGATAGTAAAAATATCCCGATGACACATAGCTTACGTGACGCCTATATGTACCAATTAAACTGCGATACGTAGGATTGTGACAATTAAATGTTGTCGCAACTTGCGACCTTTATCATCAACCTATGAAATAAATTGTTGAGGACAAAACTAAAATAAATATAATGCAGTTTATCGAATGGAAAGAAAACACTTCGTATAGGTTTTAAACTCTATTATAGGATTATTCTACCTAATAAAGTTACAATAAAGATAAATTTTAATTAGTAAAAATCGATTTAAATCAGTAAAAACAAGAAAAAATTAGCTGAACTAAACGCAGTAGTTGAGAAGAAAACAGTATCCTAAATCTAGCATGAATATGAGGCGGTAGTTAAATTGAAACCCCGCGTAAACGTGACGACTGACGTTTCCACAATCGTGGGCGTATTCAGTTGGACTCTTCTTCCCCTTTCTTTTTTCATGGTGCTTTCCTTCTTCACCTAAAAATCTCCACTCTCTCTCTCTCTTTAACCTGCAAGTCGGGCCACTAGTACTTCGTACACAAGGCAACCACAGCACCACCAAATTCCCCTCAGTTTTCTCTCTCTCCTCCGTTTCCACCTATTTTCTTCCGCATTTCGTCGCTTTTTCCGAGGTAAGTTTTTTCACACCTTCGTCTTGTCGATTTTCAAATTCGCGATCATCTTTTTCTTAAATATATATTTTTTATGTATTTTTTTGAATTTTATTAATTTTGTTATTGATTTATCGAAATTGAGGTCATGAAATTTTATTTTTTCACAACTTTTTTTATATTAAGTTCTGTAATGTCGAGCTTGTATTTTTATTCAGTGTGATTGTATTTTAATGAATTGCAGCTGAATTTGAGCAATTTACTTGAATTGCAGCGAATTTGAGCAATTTGTGTGAATTGAAGTGAATTTGAGCAATTTCTGTGAATTGAAGTGAATTTCAGCAATTTCTGTGAATTGTAGCGAATTGAGCAATTTGTGTGAATTGAATTGAATCGAATTTGAGCAGTTTATGTGAATTGAATCAAATTTGAGCAAATTACGAGAATTGAAGAAAACTTGAGTTTATTGTGGCTGTTAAATTATGCTTACTTGATAGTTAGGAGCTGTTTTTTTTGAGCGACTTAGTGTTGGTAAAAGTTTCAATGTTGATGCTAATTTTGTTGTTGTAGCTCTAAGAGATAAAAAAGGCAGTTACTTTGTATTGTAAAACTATTTTAACTAGGTGTTTGATAGAGGAGGAGGAGAATAATTGTAAGTGTTTTTGGTCTTTATTTATGCATTATGATTTACAGATTTAGTGTGTGGCACTGCGCCGGGTGATGTCTTGATTAATGTATCCAGTTTCACTTTGTTAGTTTACTTTAGTGATGGAGAAATTCTCCTATTTGTGTTTAGAGTTTTTCGGTGTAATGACTTTGAGAAATCTCCAAGTCTTTTGGAATTGCTGGTATTGTTTTGTCAATAATCTGATACAGTGAGGTTTTACACCAGGGACATCTATTGCTAAGAACAGATTAACAAACGGAATACTTAGAGTTTTCAGAAGAAGATCTAAAATGTAATCATATAACTTCAAGGTCATTTAGGTCAATCAAACTGTCTTCCACTCTACCCCTTACAGCTCTGATGTGACATAATGCTGTACATCAAGCTCCATGGACAGTGATTGTAGTATTGTAATTACAACAGATGCTTGCAACCAGAAGTCATATACTTTCTGCCTGTGTACATTAAGCACTCTGTCACAGAAGTGTTTGTGTTGTAAGTTATATTGTCATGGAAGATGTAGCATATTTTCGTCTGTGTATGTATGCGTTTTTCTTTGTTGTTGTTGACGTATTTCACTGTTTGCATTCTTTTCCTGTTAATTTGAGTTTGCATTCTTGTCCATTTCCGATGGAGCCAAAGATTCATTTGTTCTTTTGGCTGTGGGATGTAATGGACTAAATCAAAATGGCTCTTAATACCTCTTCGCTTCATTTCCATGAAGTAGAAGATGGTCATCCCGTTGTTGTCCCGTTATCGCTTTTGGGTCAATTGGAAACAACCTCTCTGCAATTGCAGGGGTAAGGTTGCGTACGTCCGACCCCCCTTACCCCGCTGCGGGAGCCTCTTTGAGGCAATGGGGTAATGATAATGATGATGATGTTAGTATTTCCTTTTTTCTTACTAAGAGAAGATCAAGAAGCATCTCCCTTGCATGATGGGGTGGGGAAACATTTATAAGAGGCGCATCAAAGTCTTTACATTGGCCTTCATGATCTACCTGGATTATAAGGTAAACATGCATGCTTACTGGAAAAATTCCTCCTCTCATTTATTCTAGTTCCTTTTCCCTTTCTTAGATTTGTTACGCTGAAATTTCCTTGGTCAAATTATGTTAACAGGCTTTGCAGAAGAGAAGTAAATGGATTAAAAACAAGTCTAAAAAGGATGCTATATGGAAAAAAGCTCATGAGCGCAATGCTACTCGCATCCTCAACTTCATGATACAAATGGAGGGCTTGTGGGTAAAACTTGGGCAATATTTGTCTACACGTGCTGATGTTCTTCCTGAGGCCTATATACGGCTTCTCCAGAAGCTACAGGATTCCCTTCCTCCTCGACCCTTAGACGAGGTAACATTCCATCTACTTTGGTAATTTCTAAATTAACTAGAGTAGGAGAAATTATGGATTTGTCATTTTAGTGGCTTAGGAATAGAAGATAATGCCTTAAAAAGAGTAGCTAATGGATGCGATCATTGCATGTCATATGCGGATTTTCATAAACAATGTGGTGTTTTGGTGATATAATTACAAGTTTCCGACAGAGATTTTAGCAAGGATCTTTGTTGGATTATTGGTTGGAGTTCAGCTTTGGATGGAAAATGACTATCTTCAAAATGTTTCAACTTTCAGGAATTCTCTTTAGTGAATTTGTAATATATAATAGTATCAAAGAATCCTTTTTAACTCCTGGAAGGTTTACCTTTGAGAGGCCCAAAATTGGTCTAATTTAGGTTCTGTCAAAGATGCTCTTACTGAACTTTTAACCAATCCAGAGTTCCAGACCCATTATTTGTCCTTGATTCTTAATTATCTGATTTTCTTTTCTTGTTCTTTAGCACATTTTTTTTTTTAATATTTTGTGGAGAATCAGGGCGGTCCTTATCACATATAATCCTTTCTCTTCCCTAAAATCTTTTTATCGCAATTATCTAACCATTAAAAAATGTTTGGAAGATGGAAGGCTCTTGGCTCTTGCACTATATAAGAAAGTACTAAGGATAGGAGGAAAGTACCACCTTTTCCAATGAAAAAAAAGAAGAAAATTACATATTTTTTTAAATTCGTTTTATAATACGTAGTACGTCATTCTTTTATTTGTGGTTGATTATATATTGATTTTTCTTCTGTGAGTTTTTATTGAAAATAAAGTAGTTGAGAACCAGGTGAGATCGTGACAATAAGGAAAATGTTGTCACTGAATGGGAACTAGCTGGCGCCCATTCAGGGGCCACCTCATGTTGGATATTTAGTATTGGCTTTAGTTGATGTGTGATTTCAGGGAATATACATTTCTAGCAGTATATGAAGAAATATTTGTCTTATGATTAAAGTTTATGCATCTAAATTGCTTATGAAATGATTGTTGACCTTAGAACTTTAGGCTTCTACTTTTAACCCTTGTTTATTTCTGATTGTATGGTTTTCTCTCATTCTTGACGACGTAATATGATATATATCTTTTCCAGCATTTAATCACTTTGACACACCTGGGGAAAAATGAGGTGAAAAAAAATCAGAGATTGAGCTGGATATGTTAGGCTGTCAGCTGCAACCAGAACTCAAACGTACTTTAATTAGTTAGACAAGTTGATAGGTGGAGCTAAAAGCTCTGAAAATACTCCGTATCAAATATTTTCACTTTACCTCTCTGGCTCTCTCTTTATTGAGATAAATTTGATCACATTAAGTGTCAAAATGTGTAAGACTTTACTAACATGGGAGTAATGCGATATAATCTATGTTTTGGATTGTTGTTGCTTGTTATCTGTGAAAAAGAAAATTTACCTTGTACAAGATGGTTATGTCCTTGTATATTAAGTTTTTGTTGACTTTTATATTGTGTTATGTTGGGATTTTGACGTGGATATTTTAGAGTGGAGCTCTGGCTGTTGTTATTCATCTGCCCTCGTTGAAGCTACTTGGTGTACTAGAATCGTTGCAAAAACTTTGGTACTTGATACATCTATACCATTTGGTTAACCTTTATTTTTATTTTTATGTTTTTCCACACAGGTCTGTCATACTATTGAGAAAGAGATGGGAAAATCTGTGGAGGAATTGTTTTTGAAATTCATAGAAGCACCTCTGGCTACAGCATCAGTAAGTTTAAATTATAACTGCCCTGGTCCTTTTTTCTCATTCCTGCCCCAGATAAGTTGTTATTTTTCAGAGTACATTTTCTATACGGACTGTGTTCCTTCTTTTTAATTTTATTTTTTATGTAAATATTTAAAATTTCAACTTAATGCCCTGTCAATTTTTATTTTTATTTTTTCAAAGGCTTTCAAAACTTTTAGAAGTTTGTTAATGGTAGATATTCTTTTCTTTGTTTCTCTGGCTTACTTTTTCTCCCGTGGGGATAATGACTTGTAATGATGGTAGATGGTTTTAGTATGCATACTTGAATTGAAGAGATATTCAGATGACGTTCTGTATGTTATTACCATATTATGAACTTCATTAAGCATTATATATTTTTCTCTTTATGAACACTCTGTTCGACTATTGCCATGTTTCTTAGGTTGGCCTGTGAGTTTGATGGATTTATTTATTAAATACAACTTATTCTGTATATATGAAGTCATCCTTCAAATATCACGCCTCTTTGTTAAGATAAAAGTGGCGAGCTCATTGCTTTATGTTTTTATGCAGATAGCACAGGTTCATCGTGCAACACTGAGAAATGGGAAGGAAGTGGTGGTCAAAGTTCAGCATGACGGTATTAAGCATGTTATATTGGAGGTTCTTATTGCCCTTTCCCCCTTTCTGACTTTTGCATTAGACAGCAGAACTAAAATGTAAACAAGAGAAGATAGCCACAACCTATAAGCTATTGGTGTAATCTTTGTTCACTCATAGGACTTGAAGAATGCGAAGTCAATTGTTGAATGGATAGCATGGGCTGAACCTGTTTACAATTTCAACCCCATGATAGATGAATGGTGTAAAGAAGCACCAAAAGAACTTGATTTTAACATTGAAGCTGGTACTTATTTTTCCTGTAGCTACAAATTGTTATCAAGTGCTGTGCCACAGCTTTTCTTTAATCTTTAATTTATTTTCTTAAATTAGTACTCCGTATGTTTTCATAGTAGGCACACTTTGTTTACTAATATTATCCTCATGACTGTAGAGAATACCAGAAAGGTGGCCATCAATCTTGGTTGCGATAAGATAAACAATGATACTAGGGGAACCAATGGCATTGATGTTTTGATTCCAGAAGTTATACAGGTAGTAATTTCTTGTAAGATGGTATATTTGATTACTTTGATACTTAAATATATTGGCAGTATCACAGTGAGGGTGAACAATATATTTTACTTCCCCACTTTTGTGAATTACTCCCTCCATCCTTTAATACTCGCCCCACTTTCCTTATAAAGCTGTCCCTTAATACTCGCCTCGTTTCTATAAATGGCATACTTATACTTATATTATATCATTTCTCTCATTTAACCATGGACCCATTTATATTCTTATTTCCTTAAAAAGCATTAAAAATTAAACCCACCCCCACCCCACCCCTTTATTTGACACTTTCCCCACTGACTATATTAAAAAAGTACCCCACTATCAACTACCACCTAATAAATTACTAAGTCAATCAAATTGCCTAAAACTTTGTGACGGTCAAACTGGGGCGAATATTAAGGGACGGAGGGAGTACTATCTTTTAAGCTTTTTTCTTAAACAACTACTTCATTCTCAATTTTGTTTGAGTACCACTACCAAAGTACCAATTGACGGAATCTGTAAGAAAACGACCCAAATTTCCCATTCCTTCCAATTTCTTCACCCATTACTAAAAATGACAAAACTATCATTTCATTGTGCTCACCATCAACCTTCTTTGCGTAGGCTAAAAAGTGACATTTTATATATACGGTAATTTTATACTCCCTCCGTCCCAAAATTATAGCCCTGTTTTCTATTTTGGGCGTCCCAAATTTATAGTCCTGTTTCTATTTTTGGCCATTAATTTTCACACTTTCCCATACACTATATTCCACTTTTCCACTTTCCCGTACACTTCCCCACTTCCCCACACACTAAATTTCACTTTCCCACTTTCTTACTTTCCCATACACTATATTCCACTTTTCTTAAAACGCGTGTTTTTAGTCAAACTGGACTATAATTTTGGGACGGAGGGAGTACTATTAAGTATAAACGTTAAATATTCCTTAAAATAATATTTGGTATATATATTTATAAATATTATTAATATTAACAAAGGTAGTATAAATATATGTCTTTGCATTGCTGAATTAGCCTTTTTAAAAACCAAATTGAACTCGTAATATGAAAACAGTAATAAAAGAAGCATTAATACACCCAATTGAAGATCCTTTTGCGGATGTTTCAAATTTACCCCTACCTTAAATACCCAAACTTAGAGTTTAACAATGAATTTTTAATTCCTTAACCACAAATTAAAACAAATTCAAGCTTGATTTACTTGTTAAATTAATCATTCGAATATTCAAACCTCATACATTTCAATTTGATCCTTGGATTCTTACTTTTAACCCCCAGCTGGTGAAATTCTGTAAAGAATTAAAAACTCCTCCAAATTCAAATGAACCCTAAATTAGAGATTGAAACCCAACTCCTCAAAGGGCTAAAAATGCAATACTAATGATTCTTCCGAAATTTACCACTGATTCCACTCTCTTTCCAGTTTTATTGCTTTTTTATTTGGATCTACAGTGAAAGTATAAAGGGGATGATGGTTGGTAAATGCAGAAAAGAAATGAAGCAAAGATATAATGTAGGCCCCACAAACGAAATGTTGTAACAGTTTCCGCCAAATGTTAGTGTTACTGAAACAAAATTTGGAATACAGGTAGTTGTTTACAATTTTCCTTATTCTCATATAAAAAGGAACCTAAAATATACTTCGTATGAGAAAGAGCACTAAAACAATGGGATACCCCTGGGAGAACTGTTAAGTGGATGTTAAAATGGGATGCCCCTGAGACTTTTCTGGGAGAACCGTTACAATCCTTCAGGAATTATGAACTTTCTTTTAGATGATAGAATCAAGATAAAACCAGCTCAATGAGGTCATCCCATCAGTTAAACCTCAAAATTCAGTTCCCATCTTGTCTTTTTTCCGAGTTATCACTAAAACAATGACTCATTTCTCTGTTTTTCCCCCACTTTCATCATTGGCAGTCAACAGAGAAAGTGATAGTTTTGGAGTATATGGATGGGGTTCGCTTAAATGATTTTGAAGCTCTGCAAGAATTGGGTGTTGATAGAAAAAAACTTGTGGAAGAAATCACACGTGCTTATGCCCACCAAATCTATGTCGATGGATTCTTTAATGGTGATCCTCATCCTGGTACGCATATATCCCTTTTGCTTTCCGTCCTTGCTGCTTATCATTACCATATGAGGCTCATTGCCACCAAGCATGCTCACAATTAATATGTGAGTATTTGCAAATGCATTTACGCTAACCCAACTGTCCAATGTTTCTGTGCTGGATAAATCAGGAAACTTTCTTGTGAGCAAAGAGTTTCCGCATCGTCCAATTTTGCTAGATTTTGGCCTCACGAAGTCACTTCCAGCAACCACAAAACAAGCGCTGGCAAAGATGCTCTTAGCAGCTTCAGAGGTTAGTTGGAGCGGTTTATGTTAGTTAAAGTGATTTTTTCCCCAGTACTGATGATCGATATTTGTTTTCAGCAATCTTGTTTCTGGAATTATAAGCTTTTAGGCTCCAATAGGAGGCAAAAGCTGTTTGTAATTCAGAAAGTCATTAAAACAGTACAAGTATGATGTCTGTGTTTTCTATCAACAATAACATGCATATACAGTATAAAGCCTTGAAAAGGATGGACGCAAATGTGTAGGCACTAGGATATGAGAATTAATGGCATAACAGCGACATTTTATCTTTAGGTGAACCCTTTGACAGAGGTCCTGGAAGAAGGTTTGCTAGGCAGTCTAGAGCTGACCTGAACATTTTATTTTGAGATTTATGACGTGCTAGCTGGTGTCAACAATATTTATTGAATATAGGACTCTGCTTAAATACTCTATGCCTTACAAGGATGTTTTGCAGTTTGAGAGATTCCTGTCATAGTTCTGGACCTTCTGATCTCATAATTGGTTTTTGTGATGTCATTTTTCTAGTTTAAAACTTCTTTCCTCCTCTTATGCACTTAACTGAACTCCAAAAGAAAAATGAGCCTTTCTAGAAGTTCTTTGGATATACCAGTTTGATAGAATTACGAAATGATTGATGCTACTATGCTAATAATGGCAGGGGGATCATGTGGCACTTTTGTCTGCATTTGCAGAAATGGGACTTAAGTTGCGCATGGATTTGCCTGAGCAGGCAATGGAGGTGACAACGGTCTTCTTTCGTAACTCAACTCCTGCAAGCGAAGCTGCTGTGAGTATTGGATTTGGTGTCAAGGTTTCCGGTTTGCTTTTCTAATCTACTTTTACTAAAGCCGAGTTCTCTGTACAGGAAACGTTAAAAAAGTTCTCAGAAGAAAGAGAAAAGAAATTGAAGGCCTTACAAGAAAAGATGCAGCTTGGTGAAAAAGAAGCTAAACGATTTAGTCCTGTAAGTTTGGTCTAAGTTTTTATTGAATGGTACTACTCTATGACTCTTGTCACACATGTATGTAAACATTGTAATGGCTGTTTCTAGGTTGATGCCTTCCCTGGAGATATAGTGATATTTACACGTGTGCTGAATCTTTTAAGAGGTCAGTCTGTAAATGCCTTAATTAGATAATTTTTGTCATAAAGTTTTTTGTTTAAATAACGTCTTGAGAATAATATATGTGGTTTTCTGTGATACTAATTAAACATTTGACTTCAAATTAGGTCTTTCTGCCACAATGGATGTCCGCATTGTCTACTTTGATATCATGAGACCATTTGCCGAGTCTGCTTTGGGAGGGTGTGTTAGTCTCAAACTCTCAACCGAATGTGGATGTTTTTATTAAGTTCATTTTAGTCTGACATAGATTTATTTACTTGTCAGAATCATTAATATGGGACCAGCAACAAATACGCAATGGCTCTGTGACACTCCTGTGCATTCAGATGTGGAGGGAAAGCTGCGGAAGCTCTTGATCGATCTGGGAAATTCTGGAAAGATACTGGGAGTTCAGGTATGTTGTTTAATGTTTATGCATATGATGCTTCTGCAAAAATTTTCACAACCCTTTTTGTGCCCCTTATGGTGTTGAGCTTAATATACGGATTGTCTAGCTTTTTTTTTTACTGGATCAATGTATGCCCCCCCTTGCTTACAAGATGAAATATGCTCACAAGTAAGATAAAGATAAGATACGTAGTAGTTTTTCTTTTCTTGCTGCTTTCTCACATTTGTCATATGTGTTCCTGTTTCTGTGCTATTATTTCTTCTTTGCCTCATTTCATTCCGATGGGCAGGGAAAGAGACATTTGAGCCTTTGAGGAATAAGAAGTTTGGAGGATGGAGTTTTTTTAATACCTACTTAGCCGTCATATATCACATGTTCACATATTATTGGAAAAATTTTGTCCTAAAACTCCTAATTCTAGGCGAATGTAGTTACTATCCAAAGAAAAGAAGGAACTTTTAGTTGAATTGTCTATTCCTGGTACTGACTGGTTTTATTTCCAGAATTGCCTGAAAATTGAATAAGGAGAGGAAACTAGTGACAAGATTTCGCGTGTATGTGAAAATAACATACACTATCATCCTTACTATACTAGTTATCTGATTTGAGTTGAAAACAACCAAGCAAGTAACAAAATTATTGAGTTGATAATAATTACAATAACTCTAAACTAATGCAACTAAGGGTTTCACCAAAAAAAAATGCAACTAAGGATATAATCAATGTATCTAATAAATCCCTACCTCAATAATCAAACGATAAAGCTATAGAAAAAAAGATGAGCCTTTTAGTTGCTAATAACCATTTTTGAGTATTAATGAGTTCTATAATATGCAATGAAACCTAGGCTCATGGAATCATGCACTATTAAAGACATTAGAACGACATCCTAAAGTTACTAACAACCAGATCAACTTATTTCCAGTGGAGAAATCATGTCCTTATGGAGATTCTCACAACCATCTAAATCCAACTCTTATTGATAATAAAGACATTAGGTTTAATCAATACTAAGTTACTTCTAACCTTGCATCAATAAGCTAAAGCAATAAGATTTAGTTAGTGAAGTTAGGGATTTGGTGGAAAATTTTCTTGATTAGGGTTTAAGTAACCCTAGATTAAAGAACTACTCACACATAAACAAATTGACAAAGAAAATAGAAATATTGAGGAACAGAATAATTGCAATTAAAAAAATAAGAGAGGCAGACAAGAAAATACTAGGGATCTGTTCTCTTCAGCTAAAATATGGTGTTTTGTTCTGCATGTTATAAGTTCTGATCTGATCTATTGATTTGTGTAAACTTTAACCACATTTTTATGTTAAATATATAAGAAGAAAACATTATCAAGTAGGGTCTTGTTAGATTCGTCTTAATGGGTATTTTTCAAAGTGTCTATATGAAACCCTATTACATAAGCCGACATAAGAAAGTTGTAAGTAAAAGCTGCTTCAGCATCAGACATGCACGGACGTGCCAGACTTCTTGCTTCCAGAACCTATTGATCTCTGAAAATAGGAGTGGCACGGACGTATCGAATCCTACTGATCTTGAAACGAAGGAATGGCACGGAAGTGGCACAAGTGGCATGTATATGCTCCTTCAGAAGTTCAGAATTCAGATACCACTTTCCAGAAGCGAGTCAGTAGTTTCTGCCTCCAAGGAAAAGGTTCTGAATGTTGTGCCTGATATGGCACGGTTGAGGACCATTTGCTTGCAATTCCTTTCAAATTTCCATATGTGGGGCCCAAAATTTGCTCATAGGATTTCGTGGCCTGTGCCTCGTTTATCATCGGCTCATTAGAGTCACTGAGAATCCAATTATCCTTGAAGTTCATAAAAAACACAGGAATAACCCTTGAAGCATCATGGAACTTAAGTAAGCGGAAATCATGCAAAATTAGTTCTTAATGCTCTAAAAGTATATTAAATGAGACTGAAAATGCACCTAAACATACTTCTCTGACACATGATGCATGTTTACAGTTTAGAGGTTACATGTGTCTATTAACATGTTCTGCTACAAAGAGGTTGCTAGTTCATGATTCATGAACTTCCTTTTCTCTCATTAAATTTAATTATTGATGTGTTATTTAAGAGCCTTGATTCATCTTTTAACTGGCTGTGGATCTGATAGGATATGATTTAGAGTTATTTTGATCACAAGATTTAGCAGAGAAGTTGCTGGAACTTGCTGCCACTTACGTTGTTAGATGTAGTCACATACTCACAAGTCTTCCGTTCTTAGGCATGTAACAGTGTCTACAGTGAGGAAAGCATTAGTTATGACTTATGAGTTGTTTTGTATTGAGCAATTCTTTCCCCTTCTTCATCATTTGCTTTACTTAATGTTATACCATCAAATCTGTAAGGCTGATTTTATGCTTATGTTTTCCTTTGAGTCTTCAATCCATTGACATAATTGAAGCATCATTTTTGTTTTGATTTGAGGTTCCTGCTTCTGTCGTGCAAAAATCGTTATATGTCTCATTTGGTATAAGTAAAAAATAGGGATGGCATTGGCAATAGTTCATTTGGTACTTTTACATGGGATATCCCCTGCAAATGTCCAGATTGCGGATCTTCTTTAGCAAACACTTGTTCTTTATTTTTATTTCAAGGTGTGGGTGCAAGTGTTAATGAAAGGGCATGAAGAAACGCAAGTGTTTGCTAATGGTGACACATCACTAGGACATAAAACATAGAACATTCAGTATAGAACCATGCAAAAATTCTGTACCATTACAGGCTTTACAGAAACTATGAAATGAGATCATCGATGCAGATGAATAGTGTATTCTTCTTAAAAGAATGTGTTGCAGGTGTTGGAATGGGATTTTTTTTGTTTTTAAATACTACCAGTTACAACAAACTGTTGACAACAAATTAAGGCATTTGAAAAGTTCCCATCAAATTTTTATTTAACAACATCAATTTTCTGCAATGTCAATTAGATCTGTGCCTACAAAGATGGGGAAGTCATCATTGACACTGCTGCTGGAGTGCTTGGGAAGTATGATCCCCGACCAGTTCAGCTTGATTCGTTGTTTCCTGTCTTTTCAGTGACGAAGGGTATCACAGCAGGATTGCTACACTGGTTAGTCGATAACAGGTACAAACCTTACAATATAAGTAGTGCTGTGCTTATCTTTGCATCACTATTATGCTATAAAGTTCTGAAGCTATAGGTTGACTAAATCTGGTAACTGGCGCGTTATTGATTCCGCCTTTTTGTGTTTTGTTCTAGATTTTGGAAATTATAAGCTTTTTGATGCAGGAAACATAATAAAAAGTATTTGGGGGTTGGAGGTGGGGGGGGGGGGGTGTAGAACAAGATTAATGGAAAAGTCAGGGGTGAAGAGATGAGATACTGAAGAAATAAGAGTAAGAGGGAAGGCTTAGGGTATTATTGAATGATCAATAGAGTTTCTGGAGCTTGCAATGAACTCTCTGACCCTGAATTATATAGAAGCCTGAAGTAAGGCATTTCAGAAGTCATCAGTGGCAGGATTTGGAGAATAAATTGCATAGAGAAATTTTAGACATTTCTAGTTGAAGGAAAAGGTCAATTTTGTTTCCTTAAAAAATGAATTCTTTATATATCAAGTAATTTTTATTTTGGACGGTTTTTTAAAGATTTGGCAAAACATGGCCACAGAAGTCAATTGAACAATAAATGAGGGTCCCTGTCGAAAATCAGAAGAAATTTTTTCTACCATTTATAAGTTTACAAAATATAGGGTCATCATGTAGAATTTCCCGTTATTTTTTTGGGGAAAGGAGATAGAGACATAACATTGAAGGCATGGTTTTGTGCTTGTCTGAGACTCTCAGGAGGCTGTGTCACTGTAAATGAAAATCCCAACACTTGCTTTTGCTTGTTGTTGTCTCTTTATATAGCACTTTTCTCTCCGCCCCTTTCTCCATTTCTGTCCTGGTGGATTGAGGTGGTTAGGGAGTGGGAGTTGAAAAAGAATAGTCCGACTAGTGCTAAGTACTCTGCATTTTGTAATCTAATACTTGTATTTTCTCTGACTACTTAAATGTTGTTTTCCAAAATGGGAAATGTGACTTCAGTGGTTGGATAACCATTTTGTGATAAAGACCTACTTAATAAAGGAGACTCCGAGTCCAATGCATAATTTGAAAATGAACAATAATAAAGGGGTTAATGTTGTAAGTTCTTTGACAAATCTTTACCATAACGATTGAACTTACGGAAGTTTCTACAGATTAGTGTGCTTGAGGATGGTTAAGTTTCATACTTGAGTTAGCTTGTTTGTCTAATAAAGTTTTATCCGTCATTTCTTGTGATGTTTAGCTGTCCTGCAACTAATAGTATCAGTCCCTGTAAGCAAATGAGCATTGAGTTTTAGACTATCTATAAAGCTACTGAGTAAAAGCAACAACAAATAAAGCTACTAGGTGTAATAAAGATGTATAAAGTAAAGAGGGCATCTGAGTCCAAGGAAGAATCAGCCAGATTCACAAATGTCTAACCCCTTAATTTGAAAATTCAGGAATTTGATTATCTTCCTTTTTAACAAGAAAGATATAAAGTCTGTAAAGTTTTCTGCTGGATAATTCTTTTTGCTTCTGATCCTTCAGAAAACTAAGCTATGATGAAAACATTGCTTCTGTATGGCCTGAATTTGCATCAAACAATAAGGATGCGATAAAGGTATCATGCTTCTATTCTCAGAGGCATCTTTGCTTTAATATTGTTTCCTTTCTACTACTTTGTTACATACATTCATTTCCCTCTGCAGGTTCATCACGTTCTTAATCATACGTCTGGTCTCCATAATGCGTTGGCCAACATCATGAAAGATAATCCATTGTCGGTATCGGATTGGAGTGAGTGCTTGCAACAAATGGCTCAGTCTACTCCTGAGAGCGAGCCTGGTCAACTACAGTTGTATCATTATCTCTCATTCGGATGGCTATGTGGTGGAATTGTTGAGGTTTTGATCTTGTCATTTACTGTAATTCTTGGCATATGCTAATTTGCTTTTCTTTTGCATGCTGCCATTAGATATCAGAGCAAGACGTCAATTGGCTGTTTTATCTCAGTTTTATTTATGCAGTGAGGTTGGGGGGTTGGTTTGTTATATGGAGTGCAAGTTGATCAATGCTTTTATCTTTTTTGTTTATTTTTCCATTAAATATGAACTGTCTCAATCTTTATTTATCCTAATCTGCACAGGTGACTTTTTGTGTGATGGACTTGCAAAATGCCCTGTCCCAGTTCCGGACCGAATTACACAACCCAAACTTAATTGACTAGAACCAAGCAACTCAAAAGTTCATATAAGTATAATTGATTTATTTTTCATAAATACAACTCCCCTTGTTTCTAAATAACTGTCGCTTTTACTTTGACTGTTAAACTCCCCCATTTTCTTTTGATGTTGGTGTACACTCTTGTTTCTTGGAGTGGTGAGTGTAAGAAAGATGTGGATAAAGTAAAGAGAGATGTAGTAAAAAGGCAGGTGAGTATAATTTTTAAAAAATGGACAATTTAAGAGGGAATGTGTGGAAAGGGTGTAAACATTGTGAGGATATGGGATAAGATGGTAAAATGCGTGTGCCAACAATAGAATAAAAGTAAGAGGGGGGGACATCAAATAAAACACGTCAAAATGGAAAGTGAGTACACAAAAAAAAAAAAAAAAAACAAAGAAACAAAGAGAGTATATATATGTTACAAATCCGTTGGTATAAAGTTATAATTGTATTAATGTTTTTAGAATACCCAAATGTCAAAGTTGGTTCTTGAAAACTGTATTGACATTTATATTTTGGAACAGTGAGTAGTAAGTTAATATCTAAGGGGCCGAACATGTTTCAACCCGAATCAACTCGAACTAAACTGAAATCGAACTGAAAGACTCATCATTCTTGTATGATTAGGAACTCAATCTTATTCTGAATTACCTGTTTTCAACCTGTATCTTGTGATTTAATGTAGTGTCTATATGCACTATACTATTACATTGATTCTGTTTATATCGGACCAATTCTGTTTACATTGAATGTGCTTTTGGTGATCCTGATTCCTGAGTTTGCTATCCTCTTTGCCTGACTCCATTTTGGGTTCTACTTTTTGATATAATCTTCATTCGATATAGTTGTATTTAAAACATGTATTCCTGATTTAATTTAACATTATAATTTTGGATTTATCAGCGTGCATCTGGGAAGAAATTCCAAGAGATTCTTGAAGAAGCATTCATTCATCCACTAAGTATTGAGGGCGAGCTGTATATTGGCATTCCCCCAGGCAAGTTGTTAACATTCTTGTGTTTGAGGATTCTTCTTTTAAAGCTTGTTGCGAGAATAAAATCTAATTTGCACTTCAATTAGATTAGAACACCAGAGTACCAATTCCAATTCCATTGACGTTTTTCTTTTTTCCTCTTCTCCTTCTCCTTTGCCTTTATTCTTAATTTCTTTCATTTCTCCAGTCTAATATTTTTTTAGTGCAGGAGTTGAAAATCGACTAGCAGCACTTACACTAGATACGGATGATCTCAAGAAACTCCCTGACTTGGATGCACGTTCTGACTTGCCTTCCACTTTCCAACCAAGCCAGATTGCTCAGGTTGCCACTGCACTCCCAGCCCTCTTCAATTCTCTTTTTGTTCGCCGTGCTATCATACCTGCTGCCAATGGACATTGCTCTGCGCGTGCTCTTGCGCGTTATTATGCTTCATTGGCCGACTCAGGAACTGTTCCAAAACTTCCCTCCTCCTCACCTCGCCTTGGCAGCCACGTCCATATACCAAAGTTTTCCTCTGATAAACTTCACAAGAAAGAAAACAACACCAGTAAGAAGCGCCTAAATCTGTTTTCTCTATGCAGAACCATGATGTCTGAAAATTTCAACCATGAAAAAGGTAAAAATGTTGTCAAGGGTCCTAGTTATGATAGGTTCCCAAGTGACGAGCCTAGTAGCAGCAACAACAGCAATGGCAGTCACGTTGAACAAAACATACTTGGTCACAATGTGAATGGTGATGATCATGAAAAGAAGAATGAGAAACTTTTTAGAAATCCTAACATTCATGATGCCTTCATGGGTTTAGGAGAATATGAGAATTTTGCTTTGCCTGATGGAGATTTTGGGTTAGGATTTAAGCGGATAATTTCTGCGGACGGATCCATTATTGGTTTTGGTCACTCGGGTATGGGTGGGTCAACCGGTTACTGTGACGTAAAAAACAGGTTCTCAATTGCCATTACATTAAACAAAATGTCATTTGGAGGTGTCACCGCAGACATTATTCAGCTGGTTTGTTCAGAGTTGAACCTTCCTTCACCCAAGTTGAAAGGTGCTGGCGTTAGGGAAGGAAATTCAGAGCCAAATTTTGAAAGGCCTTTGATTAACTGATAATTATTTTATATATCTTCAATAATCATTATTATAATTTTTTTGTTATGGTCTTTTGTAATGCTATTTCATGTATATTTACAGAAGGTGAAGACTGTACCATTAGCAGTTGTATAAAAATGACGAATGCTGCAAGCAAAGTATATGAATTATTAATAATATTCTTGTATTTATTTGATATGAAGATAAAAAAAAAAGCTAAAAATAATTTGGTCTGATAAGAACCTGAGCAAGGGGGATTGTCTTCACCTTATTGAGGTTTGTCAGTGGTCATATTGGTGTTCAAGGGGGATTGTCACAAAAAACAAGCACTTGGTATGCCTTGGAAAATTTGCAAATGAAAGGAATGTCGAATTGTCGATACACATATTTTGGTTAGGGTCTTATATCTTAATAGTTTGAAAAGTTTTACGGTTTCACCTAAATATTTCATCATATTACACTCAACTCTTATCAATTGAATACATAAATGTCAAAATTTTGATACTTAAAACGTCAAAACAAAATATTTCATCATATCACACTCAAACCTTATCAATTGAATACATAAATTTCAAAATTTTGATACTTAAAACGTCAAAAGTAATTCCAATCAACTCTACAAAGAGTCAAACTGAATTAATTCATCCTTTAAGTTTTGGCTGGCCACCCTCCGCACTCCAGACACCTACTTCAACACCCACATTAAGCCTTGCCAAAAATAAATTAAAATAAATAAAATACTCACATCAACTCCCATTATACCTACCATACACCCAAAACACACTAGCATATGCAAAACTCTACATTTAAGATTGAGAGATATCTTTAATTCTTACCAAATTAAAACCAAATTAAAATGTGAAGTAACTCACATTGTCAATCGAATTAGACCAAAGCCCAAATCAACATTGTGTGTAACGACATTCTTACAGTGTGTTTGATGACTTGATACAGCCATACAGGGTATTAAATACTTCATTAATAAGGAAAATTAAGATTATGCTATGTTCACTTTATTTTCACTTATTTTAAGAAAAATAAGTTCAAATAAGTTGAGGAAAAATAAGGGTTGACCTAGACAGTACATACTGAAATAAGTTTTCATAAGTTTTAATAGGTTTACTTAAGTTCAAATAATTTCAAAAAAAGTAAGTAAACAAAACGTACTTTTTTTGAGGGAAAGATTAGGCTAATATATTAAATCGAAAGAGTACATTAAATCGAAAGAGAGTCTATTAGTACATAGGATGAAACCTCACTCGGGGAGTGGTTCTCCCAACATTGTTCATTAGCAAACGGTACTACCTTTGCAAGATAATGGGCAACACTATTTCCATCTCTTTTGACATGAGACCAATTTAGAAAACCAAATTGCAACTAGTAGAGGCTATGTCCTCCAAGACACTATCCACTAAAGAAGTAAACAAAACGTACTTTTTTTTTTAAAGGAAAATTAATTCATTAATAAAGATCATACGACATCTACAAGAGAAATATAGATTTAACAAATACATGACAAATTGAATTAAATAAAGGTTTCCTTCATCAAAACTACGGTCGTTGAATGAATCTTGCACTGTAGAACGTCTCCCGTATATAACGCTGGAACATGCATGCATTCTTTTCAGAGAGAGGGTCTAACGATAAACAAAACGTACTTTAAGTAAGTATATACAGTAGAAAACTATATACTCGTTGAGACAGAAAACAATAAAAAGTATTCCAATTTTTGAAATTTTAAATGTTAGCAAAAAATAATTAGAACAACTTATCTGGATGTTACGAAATACGAACTGAACAATTATCGTGCCGTAGCCGAACCACTACTCTAAAAGACAATTGACGCTATCCCGATGCAGTAGAACGCTTGCGGTTGTTTTACAGGGTTAACACGATACCAAGGATTAATTTGAGAAAGACAGAGAGTGAATAGTTTCTGGCCAAAAAGAATATATGTGGCCCACAAAACCCACGCTCGCGAACCAAGAGCCCCCAAGGGCCACGGCCCGAGCCCAACCCGGCCACACATATGTGTTATGTGTCCACGCGTGCCACTCTCATGCTTTCTTAAACAAGTACTCCCTCCGTCCCTTAATACTCGCACCGCTTTCCTTTTCGGGCCGTCCCTTAATACTTGCACCGCTTCTATAATGGAAATTTTTACCATTATTATATTTCTTACACTTACCTACAAACCCACCTACACCCCTACTCCCTACAAAAAATCATTTAAAAATACACACCCCCCACTCACCACTCCCCACCCCTCACATATTTCCCACTAACTATATTAAAAAAATACCCCACTATCAACAAACACCCATTAAATTATTAAGTCAATTCAAATGTATTAAACTCTGCACGGTCAAACCGGTGCGAGTATTAAGGGACGGAGGGAGTATTGTACTCAAACCCCCAAATATAAACCAGGAATAAAGTTGGTGTTTTTATCAATGCGGAGCTTTTTCCCTTTTCACTTTTCCCCCTTTTTTTCCACTTTCAACGAGAATTTCCAACATTAAATCTTGCAACAAAGGAAATGTTAATTTGAAATGTTATACTATAGTCAATTTGTCACTCAATATTGTGTAAGGATGACAGATTTCCAAATTTCAAGTCCACTTCTTAAAACTAAGAGTTCCACCCGACCATCCCCAAAGGACATTACCAACATTTGGCATCTTAGTATACATAAACCCGACAATTAATTAATAATTGTGATTAGAAAATTAATAATTAAGGATATGAAACGTACAAAAAAAGGAAAAGGAAAAGGGAAACAACTTTAGCTAGAAAACGCGTATTGGCAGCTTGCATTTCATGTATCTTTCGCATTTTGTACATTCATGCAAAGAGATGGTGCCATGGTGGTGTACGTAGTAGATCTTTTATGATTTGTCTAATTTATTAAACCGAACCACTATCCGTATCTTTAAATAACAATTATTTAGTTTTTTGAGGGAAAAAAAATTTGAATTGAAAAAGAATCTATTTATCGGGTTGGGTACACATAATTTTTGATAGTCGGAGTTTCAGAATCGGAAAATGGATTGGGTTTCAGGTTTTTTGATTTTGGGTAATTTTGCGCAGTCATATGATCTATCCTAACCTCAATGTTAAATGATACTTTGTAGTTTGTACTACGTATGATCGTTAAATATAGTTATTGATCGAGTTTCAATTATTAGCCTAAAATGTTTTATATACGTGTTAAATGGATTTTTTAAAATACTTTTAATTTTCAAATTCATAAAAATATGGTGCCTTTATTAGTATGCATGCCAACTTTTAAGACTGTACTTAGCATTTTTTTTTTCTTTTTCCAGCTAAACAAACACAAACTAAATATCAAGTACTTAGCATTTTAGATAAGTTATAATAAACTTGAAAAAGGATGTCAACTTTAAATGAATATTTACTGACTTGCTCCACTCGTGTAAACGGGTGAAAACCTGAGTTATATGGATGGAAATCGGAAGATAAGTGATGGATGAAGCGGCCGGGCAACAAATTGGATCAAATTTGGATGGTATCTACTACATTTATTGTTTGGGCTCCCAATTGATTCTCAATTGGGCCACTAAGTCCAAAGCCCAATGGCTCTAAACAACAACATCAAACCTACCAATGGCTGCTCAGCCATCCATTAAGGCCCAAGGCCCAATAGCAATAAATGACCTATGGGCATTTATTATGCAAACAATATAAATAGGCCGCCAAGGCTCACACCTCAAGGTACGTCCAATTTATCGCCTTAAGACTACTCTTCTAGAGAACTTCTCTCTAGAATCCGAGCATCGTTCTTACTTAGGCATCGGAGGGGCTTTCCTCGGAAACACCCCCGAGGCTAGTGACTTTGCTCTTGTGCAGGTGAATTCGGACTCTACTCATTCAAACAAGCAAGATCTTCAACACATACAAAAGGGCCTTCATTCGAAGCCCATTGTTTCCATCTTTACAACACCGGAACAATTTGGCGCCGTCTGTGGGGAAGAACACTTCAAAGCCTTTGAAAGACATCAATCACCTCTTTCCGCGAAAATGGTGAATGATGTTGTTAACAACAATGACGACGATATGATGGTGCGGTCAGATTCAGAATCTGACCAAGAGGGGCACCCTCAATCGATGGCGAGGTCACAGCCAAGCAGAGCTACGACCGCCACAAATGCAGGACCTCCGATTCCAACTAGGGAAGAGCTCACTGCGGCCATGACCATCATGCAAAACTTCCTCTTCAATGAGAAGCAGCAAGGACTGGCAAATGACCGCAGAGAAGAGAGGAGGACCAGGCGAAGGCTGAACGAGCCACCCAGTGCGGAAGTGTCCAGACCCGAACGAGAACTCCTTCCCTTGACAGGTACACACTTGACGTCGAGGTGGATGGAAAGCACGTGGGACACCCAAAAAAGGGCACAACAGCAACCAGATTGGTTTGCGAGACCATCGCCTACTCCAACAGCTCTCCAAAGCGAATCAACTACTCGTAACACTCGGATCCGAAGCTCGGTGCTCAGCAGGTTGAGGCCCTCGGTCCACTCAAGGTTAAGACCTTCGATCCATACGAGACTCGGGGTAGGTGAGTCGAGCAGATCTGGCGAACGACCCGAGGTCAGTAGCCGAGAAAGAAGAAGAGACAAGAGGCATGATCGAACCCCTAGCCCCCATCGTACGCCCGAACGTTCTAATCACAGAACCTCGGCAAACGAAGGCATCAGGGCCAGACTCGGGAAAAGAATCATGACTCCTACGTCATCCCCTTTCTCGGACGAGCTGATCATGGAAGAAATACCGAAGGTAAGACTGCCAGCGCACCTAACCTACAGCGGAATCACAGATCCGAGGGATCATGTCATCTCCTACGAGCAGCAAATGTTCTTGAGTCCCTACTCCGAAGCATGTTGGTGTAAATACTTCCCAACCACGCTAACCGGAGTGGCGGGAGAGTGGTTTAGATCGCTGCCGAAGGGATCGATCAAGAGCTGGAAAAAGCTGAAAAAGAGATTCTGCACACAGTTCGTGAGCAACAATCGCCCCGAGCGAACCACAGCAGAACTGACCTCAATCCAACAAGAAAGAGACGAAAGTCTGAGAGAATTCATGGCCAGATTCATGAAGGAATCAAAAAACATACCAAACTTGCAGCCAGACGTGGCCATCTTCGCCTTGAAGCACGCGCTCCAGGAAGGGAAGTTCCGTGACGAACTCTCAATGAAGAACCCCTCCAGAATAGCTGACGTGCTCCAAATGGCTGATGCGTTCATCAGAACCGAAGAGTTCAACAAGGCCGCTGCAAGATTGAAGGGATCGTCGGATCCGAGAGACACAAAGAATACCCAGAGCAAGCCCGAGGGCGGCTCAAGGAAGGGGAAAGAGAAAGTAGGAGCTAGAGAGATGAGCCCGAAGAAAGACGGGAGAAGGGGTGAACTTCAACCCAAATACACCAACTACACTCCACTAGCTCTGCCCCGAAAAGAGATATTTAGCCTCAACAGAAATGATGAAAAGTGGAAACTACCGGGGAAGCTCAAGTCCAACCCAGCTCGGAGAAACAAGAACAAGTGGTGCGAGTTCCATGATGACTTCGGTCACCACACCGAAGAGTGCAACTCACTGAAAGACAACATTGAGGACCTCGTTCGCCGAGGCTACCTGAAACAGTACTTGTTAGACCGAAGGGAGGAAAAAGAAAAGGCCGCCAGTGGCAAACAGCATGAGCAACCCCAGAAGAGGGTCTACGAAGCAACAGGACATAAGAAAAACGACATCCTGGTGGTGTTCGGGGGGCAGAAGTCTGGCCAGGCCAGCAAGAAACACCTAAGAGCCCTCTCCCATCGGGTCAACTTCAGCGCGGTTGGAGACAACCAGCCACACCCCCCGAACATGACCTTCACTGCTGATGATTGCTTCGGAGTCCAGTACAAACATGACGATCCTCTGGTCATTTCCATGGACCTCAACAACCACAACGTACATCGAGTGTTAGTCGACGGAGGAAGTGCCGTCAATATCATCTTCAGAAACTGCTTCGAGCAGCTGATCCTCGAAGAGCCAGAGGAAGCACTGACGAAAGTCAGTTATCCTCTGATCGGATTCAACGGATCCGCAGCTATCCCTCGAGGAAAGATCACCCTGCCAGTCACAGTGGGCGAAGGCCAGGCAGCAAAAACCCTTCGGGACGAATTTTTGGTGATGGACTGCGACTCCGTATACAACGTAATCATGGGGAGAACCATGATTCACAAGATGCAAGCAGTCCCCTCCACATACCACCAGCTGATGATATACGTCTCGGATGCAGGATTCGCCGAACGAATCAGAGGTGATCAAGAAGTGGCGAGAAGAACCTGCCACACTGCTGTCCGAAAGCCCAAACTAGGGGACGGCCCCGAGGAAGAAAAAGGAGCTACGGGAGAGGAAAGCGAGGCAAAAAGGAGAAGAGCAAGCACGAGCAGCTTGTCTCCCGCAGAAGTTGATGCCCGCCCCGAAACCCTATCTCCCGAACCTGATCAAGAAATGGAGGATATCTTCCTCGAAGAGGATTCAGACAGGAGCGTCCGAATAGGCAAGGGCCTAAGCTCGGGGCTCCGAATCGATTTGATCCGATTACTCAGGGATCATAAAGACATCTTTGCATGGTCAGCAGCAGATATGCCAGGGATAAATCCGAAGCTGATTTGTCACAAGCTGGACGTCAACGCTGAAGCTCGGCCAGTCAAGCAAAAAAAGAGGAACTACTCCTCGGAGAAAAACAAAGCCATCGCCGAGGAGGTGAAAAAGTTGCAGGAGGCCGGATTCATTGAGCCATGCATGTATCCGAAATGGCTGGCCAACGTGGTGATGGTCAAAAAAGCGAATGGCTCCTGGCGAATGTGCGTGGATTTCACAGACCTGAACCGAGCCTGCCCCAAAGACTGCTATCCCCTGCCAAGGATAGATCAATTGGTTGACTCCACCAGCGGCCATGCACTGCTCAGCTTCATGGATGCCTTTTCAGGCTACCACCAAGTATTCATGCACCCCGATGACAGAGCAAAGACAGCGTTCATCACAAGCGCAGGAGTGTTCAACTACAAAATGATGCCTTTCGGCTTGAAAAATGCCGGAGCCACCTACCAGAGGCTAGTTGATCACGTCTTCGCCGACCAGAAAGGGAGGAATGTGGAGGTCTATGTGGATGACTCCATCGTAAAAAGCATCAAGGAGGAAGACCACGTCAAAGACTTGGCAGAGACCTTCGGAAATCTGAGGAAATACAGCATGAAGCTGAACCCAAAAAAATGCGTCTTCGGGGTGAAGTCAGGGAAATTCCTCGGATTCATGGTGAGCGAAAGAGGAATTGATGCGAACCCAGACAAAGTCCAAGCGGCATTGGATTTACCCGAGCCGAAGACCAAGAGAGATGTGCAGAGGCTAACCGGCAGGTTAGCCGCACTAACAAGGTTCATATCAAAAGCCTCGGACAAGGGAGCCCCCTTCTTCAAAGCACTGAAACCAAAGAACCTCCCCGGAGGAGAAGCAGAACCAGTCAAGAAAAAAGGGGTCCCGAGGAAAGTGGATCCCGAACTGATATGGGAACAGGAGCAAAAAGAAGCTTTTCAGCAACTCAGAGCCCACCTAGCTCAACTGCCGACACTGGCCAGACCAAAGGAGGGGGAAACCCTGTACCTATATGTCGCAGTTAGCCCTGAAACCGTCAGCGCAGTGCTTCTTCGGGAAGAAGAAAAGAAGCAACAGCCAATCTACTTCACCAGCCGAACACTCACAGGGGCCGAAACCCGGTACCCACTCATCGAGAAAGTCGCATATGCAGTAGTGGTAGCTGCACGAAAACTGAGGCCATACTTCGACTCCCACCAGATCACAGTGCTAACTGACCAACCGCTCGAAAAAGTACTCGACAAAATAGAGAGGTCAGGAAGATTGGCTGCCTGGGCCTTCGAACTATCAGAGTTCGGCATCAAATATCAGCCGAGGACAGCAATCAAAGCACAAGCATTGGCAGACTTCTTGGCCGAGTGCTCATACCAGGAAATGTTGGATGATACGAAAAGCACTTGGGAGGTCTTCACTGACGGATCTTCCACAATAAACGGCTCAGGAGCAGGAGTTGTACTGATCCCCCCGACGGGGAAAAGCATAGAGTATGCATTGAAGTTCGGCTTCAAAGCAACCAACAACGAGGCCGAATATGAGGCCGCAATCGCAGGGATAGAGCTTTGTTTATCCCTGGAGGCCGAACATGTTTGCCTCAAAACTGATTCCCAGCTTGTAGCCAACCAGATCCGAGGGGAGTATGAGGCCAAATGGCCCAGCATGACAGCCTATTTAGCAAAAATTAAATCCTTAACGTCAAAGTTAAGATCCTTTGAAGTCATCCTCATTCCCCGAGGACAAAACACGCAAGCAGACGCACCGTCAAAGCTCGCAAGCTCAACACTCATCGACCTAAACAGGTCGGTCCACGTGGAAGTTCACCAAGAGAGAAGCATCGACTTGCTACCCACCACAGTATGCAGCTTACGTACCGAACCTAGCTGGATGGACGCAGTAGTTGCATACAAAGAAAGGGGAGAACTTCCCGAAGATAAGCTGCAAGCGAGAAAACTGAAAAGATTCAACAAATGGTTCATCATCAGCGCCGAAGGAGAGCTCATGAGGAAATCATTCTCTGCTCCGCTGCTAAAATGTGTGGGTCCAACAGACGCTGACTACATCCTAAGGGAAATCCACCTCGGAATATGCGGAAACCACATTGGAGGTAGGACATTGGCACATAAAGCCCTTCGGGCTGGGTACTGGTGGCCCACTATGGTTTCCGAGGCAAAGCAGATGGCAAGGAAATGCGAGAAATGCCAAAAGTTCGCACCAGCCATCCATCAACCAGCTCAAACCCTACAATCAACACTGTATCCCTTACCATTCGCACAGTGGGGGTTAGACATCATTGGTCCCTTCCCCTCAGCGACGAACCAGAAGAAGTGGTTGATTGTAGGAGTCGACTATTTTAGCAAATGGATCGAAGCCGAAGCTGTCTCCTCCATCACCGAACCTCAGGTCCGCAAGTTCATATGGCAGAACATCATCACAAGGTTCGGCATACCAAGACTGATGGTCTTCGACCACGGGAAACAGTTCGACAACACCCCGTTGCAAAAGTGGTGCAAACAGTTCGGCATACACCTAGCGTACTCGGCAGTCTGTCACCCACAAAGCAACGGGCAAGCCGAAGCTGCTAACAAACTCATCCTCAATGCACTCAAGAAAAGAGTCGAGGATGACAAAAACAAATGGTTAGAAGAGCTACCCGGAACGCTATGGTCCCTTCGGACCACTGAGAAAGAAGCTACCGGGCAAACACCGTTCCACCTTGTATACGGATCCGAAGCTGTAATTCCTGTGGAAATCGGAACAGAAAGCCTGAGGATCCAGGCATACAACAGGTATGATGGGCTCCAAGGAGAAAGCAACAACCAACTTCTATCCGAAGCTCTCGATCTACTGGACGAAGCTCGGAACGATGCAAGGACACTCAACGCAGCCTATTTGCAGAGGGTCAACAAGCATTACAACCGAAGAGTCAACGCCAGACCCCTAAAAGTCGGTGATCTAGCACTCAGAAACGCCGCCTCGGTTCAGAAAGGACGGATCCATGGCAAACTCTCAGCCACTTGGGAAGGACCATACATCATCCATTCCGAAAAAAGGCCAGGCACGTATATGCTGAAACAGTTAGATGGAACAATTTTGAAGAACCATTGGAATACCGATGTTCTCAAGAAATATTTTGTATGATCTCTGTCTGAAAACCAAGTAAGTTGTTTAATGAGAAGAGGAAAGCCATTGGCACCATGAGTTTCATTAAACTTATCTCTATATTTATTGTCCCTTTATATATACATGCAGCCTCGGATCTGATCAATCCGAGACTAAAAACAGGATTGACTTTGCCCATTCCTTGATAAAATGCAAGAAATGACCAAATCATACACTTCAGGGAATCGTCCAGAATCCTCGGATTCGCGGTACCCTAATAAAATTTGTTCGCAACAAACAGTCGCTCGAATCAAGTTATAAAACTCCGGCTCAGATCCACGGATCGCCGAAGGCATAACTAAAGAGGCAGACTAGCGATCTCTTGCCCAGGTTTCCGAACCACAAGAGATCGGAAGAACAATCCAAACCTCTGAGCAGATCGACGGATTTGAAGAGTCTGGAAACTAAAGAGTCTCTTAGCAGATCTACGGATTTGAAGAACTCGCAAAACTAAAGAGTCTCTTAGCAGATCTACGGATTTGAAGAACTCGCAAAGCTAAAGAGTCTCTTAGCAGATCTACGGATTTGAAGAACTCGCAAAGCTAAAGAGTCTCTTAGCAGATCTACGGATTTGAAGAACTCGCAAAACTAAAGAGTCTCTTAGCAGATCTACGGATTTGAAGAACTCGCAAAACTAAAGAGTCTCTTAGCAGATCTACGGATTTGAAGAACTCGCAAAGCTAAAGAGTCTCTTAGCAGATCTACGGATTTGAAGAACTCGCAAAACTAAAGAGTCTCTTAGCAGATCTAAGGATCTGAAGAACTCGCAAAGTCAAAGAGTCTCTTAGCAGATCTACGGATTTGAAGAACTCGCAAAAGTTAAAAAGTCTCTTAACAGATCTACGGATTTAAAGAGCTCGCAAGATCAAAAGGTTTTTAGCAAGTCTACAGAAAGAGGAGCTCGAGAAATCTACGGATTTAAAGACCTAAAATTGCGAAAGAACAAGTTGAAAAGAAGCAGCCAAGTAACAAACATTCATTTTTTATTCAATATTTGGGGAGAGTACAAATACATTGAAAACCTCAAAAATTGAAAACAAAATGAAACAGTTAAAATCGGCAGCCATCAACAGACAATACCGGCCTACCGAAGTACTAAAGAAAACAAAAAGAAATGAGTACAACGCAGCGCCGAGGCAAAAGGGGGAAAAGCAAGCACATATTCGGAAGTCCTCAACTGGAACCGACCGACTCTGAAGAAGACGACTGCCCGAATCCCTAACTCTTGGGAGTCTCAGGAGCGGCCCCTAGGGGAGCATCCTTCGAAGAACCCCCAGCAGTAGTATCACCCTCGGAAGTTGCCTTCTGGGCCCGAGCCTCTGCAAGAGCAGCTTGGCGTTCAGCTTCAGCTTCATCTCGATCAGCTTGGCATTCCACCAAGTGGTCCTCGGCCTGCATCCATAGGGGAACTTTCTCGTTCCAAGGGAAGTGAGGCATGTGCTTCGCAAACATGCGCCGAGCACCCAGGATGCCGTTCCAGTACTGCTCTCTACACTGATCAGCAGTGTAGAGGTCGACTCGCTCCTGCTCCAACTTCCGAATATAGTCATCCTTTTCCCGAAGCTTCAGCCGAAGGACATGCACCTTATCAGCTTGCTGCTGGATCAGCTCCCGATGCTGGACAAAATGGTGGAGCCTTAACTCCGCCTCTTTATGCTCCTTGTCGGCCGCTTCAAATTTAGACTTCATCTCCTGGAAGAGTCTATCTTTTTCCTCAAGTTCGCTAGCGAACTTAGCGGCCATATCCTTCTTTTCCTCAGCAAAGGAAGCGATCTTCTCAGCATCCTCTTCAACTCGGAAGATGAGCTGGCCAACCTCGGCCCCAATCTTCTCAGCAGACTCTCTAGCCTCGCGACTATACAGAAGGTATAGCTGCTTGACTTCCGTAAGCTCGGAGAGGAGTTGCCCAGCCTTCTGGTCCAAAATGGGAATATCACGAGCATAAGCCTCACGATATTTCCTCAATTGTTTCTCCTCAACCGAGCTACACTCGGAAGCGAACGAGGACTAGAAAACAGCCTGGGAACGAGAGAAAGATGAGCAAAATAGGAAAAACATAAAACAAAAACACAACTCAAAGAGAAAAATCTAGCAAATTACCTCGTTCAGATAGTACTGGGCCATCATAGCCGGATTCCTCTCTTCGGCCCCAGGAACCCTCCACTGCGGGTTAGCACGAAGCAGATTCTCCCGAGCAGCCTCGGGGCCCACCAAGGATCCCACGTGAGCCAAGGGGTCCTCTCCCAAAATCGGAGCCCTGGCATATCGAGCCATCGCCTCCCTTACTTCTTCGGGGATCCGTTTTAGCGGAACATCCGAACAGGGATCAGCATGGATCAGCCTATCCAGGGCCGAGGTAGAAGTAGAACCCAAAGTTGAGTGGCGCCTCTTCCTCGTCAAACCTTGCTCGGGCTGCTCCTCCTCTCCAGCAGAGGGAACCTCCTTCTGAACCTCGGGGACCGCAGCTTCGGGGCCCGAGAGATCTATCATCTCCTTGTCTGGACTCTTCTCTCTCTCGAAGGGAAGATCAGCAGACTCCTTCTTCTCCCCAGCTACCTCAGGGACATCCGAACCAGGAACAAAATCGGCTTCAATCGCCTCCATCACCTCGGTGATATCCTGGATTTCGATCCCCAAAGCAGCAGATGGTTTCAGTGGAGAAGGGATGATATCTTCCTCGATCAGCGGCTGATCCACGGGCGGCGGTTCAGCAACCACCACACTCTTTAACTTCTGCCCTGGCAAGGGCATGAAGTGAAGAAGATTCTTAGGAGGAGGCATGACTTCCAAAGCCGCTTCCTACATAGCAAGCGGTCAAAGATTAGTTTCCGAAAAAGGGAGAAACGGACCACAAAAGGCTCCAAGTTAGAACAAATACCTTCTCCGAAGACTGAGAAGCTTTCGCTTTCTTCGGATGCGCAGAAGGCCTCAAAAGAGTGCTGCCCTTCCTTTTGCGTTGATCCTAAAAAGGGAAGACCAAGGGTCAACGAATATAAAAGAAGAAAAAGGAAGAAATAGAGAAAAAGCGGGAAATACCCGGTTCCTAGATAAAGAGATATCTATCCGAGCCGGAGATGAAACCGAAGGAACGGCACGCGGCACAGCGTCAGTCCCAGGACCCTAAAAAGATGGTCCAGGACCAAGACGATTAGCCGACGGCCAACCGAAAAGAAGAAGACAAACAGAAAATCGAGCCTATAAATGAACACTCACCGGGTCCGAAGTTGTCTTCAACTCAGGAAGCACAACCTTCATAGGAACAGCTTCAACAGAGGAGGCGGAATCCCACGGATCAGCTCGAACTTCGGATATCCGAGCAACCCCCGAAGGAGACAACACGTAATCCTTCAGACGAGGATTACGAGGGTTATCTTTTCCGAACTTGTACTCGGGAGCCGGGTCGTGAATAGTCTTCAAATCCAAAGAAATGCCCAACTTCTTAGGATCAATGCAGCTGAAGCCGTACTCTGCAAAAACAAAGCACAAAACATGTCAGCAAAACGAAGCAGGAAAGAGGACAAACTCACTGAAAAAACGGTCTCAGCCGAAAGACACCTACCCCTGTCAAAAATCCTGCTGAGACCGGCAACAGCAAGAATGTCCTCCCTCAAAATGTAATTGAGATTCGGGAGCCAGCTAGACGGCAGTCGATGATTATCCTCTTGAGCCAAGAACCACTGGAGGAGGTCCACATAGTGGCGATGGTTCCGATCTGGAGCTGCCACACTCCTCATATCAGGATCAGGAGCCACGAACCACTTCGGAGGACGATAAAAGTTGGGATGCTTCGGATCCGTCGGCACACGGACGAGCAACCACTCCGTCTTCCAATTGTGGTCAGAGCTAAGGTAGGGGTACGCCGTGATGTAGTTCGGATCCCCCCTCTTTCGGGACTTCTTGTTGACAATGGTCCACCAACCATACCCATCACCCTTGGAAGCATGGTTGAGAACCAGATCGTGAAGATCCCGAAAAATAGCGACAGAGCAAGGGAAATTGACGAAGTCACACACCCATCTAAATCCGATTATGTGCCTCATAGATTTGGGTGTGAGCTGGGCCAAACTAATGTTGTACGACACCAAAAGCTCGGATACGAACGGATCAAAAGGAAAGCGGAGACCATTCTCCAAGTGGTGAGTATACACGGAAATGAACCCCCTCGGTGGATGAGTCACCCGAGGACGCTCTTGTTCAGGAAGCTCGCACCAGTACCCCAAGGCATGCTGAATTCCGTATAGCTCCTCGGCCTTCCGATGATAATTCCCTAGCTTCGCTTCCACCAACCAGTCACCGCTGACCGATTTCTCCAACGGACCGTCGATCTGCGTGGTCTCGTGCAAAATTGAGGCATACTTGCCCTTCGGATCAGCTTCCGTCCAATGAGCTGGAAACTCGGGGTAACGACGACGAGCACCCGAAAAGCCAGCTCTCTCACCAGAGGTTGCGCGTTCATCTTCGGAAGCATCCCAACCAATCGAACTCCTCTCCAACGGCCTCGCCGAAGGCCGACTCCTCGAAGTTTTCGGTAACCTCCCCGAAGGCACGTTCTCTCTCTCACTAGAGGAGCCAACGACGAACTTGCTTTTGCCCCTATTCTTTGCCATGGTCGCGAAATCTCGATCTAGGGTTTAGATTGAGGGGTAGAAGGAAGAACGAAGAAAAAAGGAGAACTCAGAAACAAATTACCTTTTTCCGAAGCGGAATTCGCCGATAAAGCGAACAACACAAGTTCCCGAAGTCTAAAGTTGGCCGAATTTCGTAGATCTGAAGAAGCAAATTGCACTGCGATCGCCGGAATTTGGAGAGAGAATGGGTTTGAAAGAAGGAATAAAAAGTTCAAAAAGAGCAAAGCACCCAGTATTTATAGAAAAGAAAAGGGCGCATCAACTTCCTCAACCCACGATCTCCACGACACAGTACAACTCCCAACACTTGTCATCAATGCAAATCATCCCTTTTCAAAAAAGAGAGGGAACTTTCGGACTTCTGACAGCTGGAAACCCACCCATTTAATTCTAAATGGACCGGGTCTGGGGGGCATGTTGTTTGGGCTCCCAATTGATTCTCAATTGGGCCACTAAGTCCAAAGCCCAATGGCTCTAAACAACAGCATCAAACCTACCAATGGCTGCTCAGCCATCCATTAAGGCCCAAGGCCCAATAGCAATAAATGACCTATGGGCATTTATTATGCAAACACTATAAATAGGCCGCCAAGGCTCACACCTCAAGGTACGTCCAATTTATCGCCTTAAGACTACTCTTCTAGAGAACTTCTCTCTAGAATCCGAGCATCGTTCTTACTTAGGCATCGGAGGGGCTTTCCTCGGAAACACCCCCGAGGCTAGTGACTTTGCTCTTGTGCAGGTGAATTCGGACTCTACTCATTCAAACAAGCAAGATCTTCAACACATACAAAAGGGCCTTCATTCGAAGCCCATTGTTTCCATCTTTACAACACCGGAACATTTATTAACCATTCACCCATCCGTTTAATAAAGATTATTAAATATATTCAACCAAAAACACTTAATTTTTGTGGCAAAATAATTTTTCAAACCATTTGTTGCTATTTTCTATTTTTAGTTAAAATTACATTACAAGAATTTGTATCTTTAATGACAACCTAATTACGACGGGTCAAAAACCCCGTCGCAAAAACCTTTTGCGACGGGGCTAACAACCAAACAATGACGGGAATAACCGTCGCAAATGTCTTTTACGACGGGTTTACGACGGATTTACGACGGGATTTTTATTAACGACGGCCCCCTTTTATAACGGGTTCGCGACAGGAAATCCCGTCGTTAATGAATGATTATTGGCCTTTTGCGACGGGATTTCCCGTCGTTAATAGTACAATTTCTTGTAGTGAAAATAAATAAGTACATACTGCTTTTTAAAATTATAGAATACTCATCTGCGACTATCTAATCCACCCACCACCCCTTTCTTCCAAGGGTGACGTATGGATGGGTGCATGTGATTGGTTAAACAAGTGGCAGATGGATACGGGTGAGTAAGTAGGAAAGCGGATAGTTACAGCCTGCGGTCATATAGAACTGCAGCCATGCAGGTAAAACTCCATCCAATCCAAATACGAACCATTGACAAGTTGACATTCACAAATCCGAAGAACAAAAGTAATGAAGTATTTTATAATATAGTTGCATGAACAAGTGATCGACATTAAGTTATGAAAGCATAATACTCCGTACCTCCTTCAAGGAAGGTAAGAGGTTGGAAATCTGAGGTGCATGGGACAATTAATGGTTGTCACTAAACACACTGACAATCAAAATGAAGGCCATTCACAAAATAATAATAATTGTTATTATCATTCTTTATTATTAATTAATCTGTAACTTTGTGATATTCTGACTTTAATTTGTTGATGAGTTGTTTTTGCACCAATTTAGTATAGACAACATGTATAGTTGGATCTCCACTTTCTATGTCAAATTATTATTATTATTATTATTATTATTATGGGAAACCACCAAAACGTTACAAGCTTAACAAGCTACAAAGATCAAGTAAACTACAAGAAGTTGGTGGGGAGCCGAGATACAATCTGGGCCCCCACTCCTCTAGCTATGGCGAACCCGATCCTGCTGAAAATGTGGGCAGCTGCCCGTGCCCCTATGTTTTGAGCCCCGGAGTACGTCTGGACCCGCTTCAGCAACGAAACAGCCCCTTTCTCTAACTCCCCAAAAGAAGAGAAGGAAAAAGGAAAGAAACCGTAACCCAAAGCCCTACAACGTGCCGCATACTTAACCTGCTTCCGCTGCGCAGCAACCGCCACAACCCGACCCGGAACGAAGTCTGACAACCCAGATTGCGTCATAGGTGAAGACCCAGTCAAGTCGACACACACATCTACACCGCCATCCCAAGAATAAAGCAATATATCTGCAGGACGAAGAGCTCCATCACTCTCACTAGTCAGCCCAACATCAACCTCCTTTCGAGCAGAAATCCCCGACCGATAGCAAATATCCAAAAGGGTATCACGAACAACATTATGTCGATGTTTGATACCCACGATCCCAGCACAAGACACGGCATGATCCCCATAAATATCCCCATCGAAAACCCGAGAGCAAGCAGAACACGGCGTCGAATCAAAGAACAACGGAATACCCAACCGATAGCAAAGAACCGAACGATAAGTCTTACCGTTCATAGTCTGGCCTAAACCCGAGATGGGGACTGCCGCAACCAAGCTGAGGAGTGATCCCCCTGTTGGGATTTCCAAAGGGCAACATGACGCGAAGATAAGGAGTAGGCGGATACCGCATCAGCAGTAACCTTCGTGAAATATATGTCTGCCAATTTCTTCATGAGAGTTGGGGCAGTGATTTCACTAGGGCTACTCATAAGGTCGCTCTCCACGGTCCTATTGAAAAGACCAAGAGCATCATCAAAGGCCGACCCCGGACCATCAACACCTGAAAGCCGAAGAAGCGAATCCTGCAAACCAGAAGACTGCAAACGGGATGCAAGAAAAGCATAATGCCGAACATCACCAGCTGAATAAACACCCAATCCTCCATACGAATAAGGCAAGGTAGCAAGACGCCATTGCCAGTCACCGAACCCAGGTCCCGAAGCAGTCACGATACGCTCTAAAGAAGCCCGAAGAGCCACATCAAAAGATACTTGGGCCGCTTCAAAAAGATGAGGTGGACAAGTGCGCATAGCAAAATAGAGTTTAGAAACTCCAGTGCACGCACGAAGAAGCAACAACTCACACTGGGGATCATTAAGCTTAGCTACAGCATCCATCAACACAACAGTCTTCGACACCCGTCGCGAAACCAACTCCTTACAAAAAGAGGAATCCGTACTGACTGGACCACCAAGCAACTTAACACCAAGCGCGGGACGAGCAATACCAGTAGGAAAGACACCCTCTAGACGACTGCGTGGGTCCTCCGAAGGCCAGAAAACCTCTGTCTTCTCAACATTAACATGGAGACCTAAATGAGGACCCTCCTCCAAAATCAACTCCAAGACCTTTCCAACCACCAAACTGTCACCAACGATAGTGCCATCATCCAAGTACCACGCCTGCAGAGATAGATCAAAAGAGTCCCTGATTCGACACACCAATGGATGTAGAACCAAAGAAAATAGCAAAGGGCCGAGAGGATCCCCTTGCTGCACACCTTGACAAGACCACAAGGTATGCTCCCCATAATACAACCGTGCTGGAGAAGAGTAGCAGAATTCAACCCAACGCGAAAGAGCAGGACAATGTAGCCGAACCTCACGCAACAAAGCCGAACGATCAACCAAATTGAATGCATTCTGAAAATCCACCAATAACATAGAGAGGCCAACATCGGCCCCACGAGCCTCAACCAAACGATTGACAGCATGGAGAATAGCCTCACCACCTGCTGGAACCCCAACTCCAAACTGAAGCCCCCCAAAGTAGTTCCCTAAACGCGGACCAATCATAGCAGCCCCAACCTTAGAAACAAGACGCCTCCAAACAGTGCCCACAGCAATAGGCCGAATACCACCACCCGGCTTAACAAGTGGCGTAAGAGGAGCACTAGCAATATATCCACCAAGCTCAGCAGGACACTTTCCAGCAAGAAAGAGATTAACTACCTGAGTGATAGAGTCCACCAACTCATCAGAAACAGCTACAGCAGCACCACCCAAGCAATCCAAAAGGTGTTGAGCACGCAAGCCATCTCTACCGCACGAAGTACCACGCGGAAAGCCCCTAATCTGCTCCAACACAACAGCGGAGGAAGCAGTAAGGTGATGATCAACTGGGATATCCGGAAAGGTAGGTTCCGGAACTGAAGGGTGCTTTGCTTGCAAATCAGCAAGAGTAGCATCATTGTAAGGGGCAAGACCTGAGGACGAAAGAACTCTAACGGCAGCCGTGTAGTGACCGTCAGAAATTTTTCTCTTGCATTGCTTAATATTACGCTCCGCCAAATCATGGTCGTCGTCAACATCCAATAGAGGGGGAGACACGCTAGCCAATGTGTCCATAACAAGCTGCTCAGAACCACCAGGCACACCCCAAGAACGAATAGCAGCGGTGATACTCTCTTCCTGACGACGACGCCTAACACCGGATGAACACTCACGATTACTCCGCGGAGAAAAAGTCGTGAGGACACAAAGAGGTAACACGAGCAACTGAACCCAACAAGCGATGTCATCTGATCTGCAAATCACCTTATCAAGCGCCCCTTTCAGAACCCGCGAAAAACCCAAACGACATTTGGGAGGGATGGATTTCACAGAACGCAACCGCTTAGACAACAAAGAGTCTAGAAGAGCAACATCAAAAGAAAAATGATGTTCCCGAGGCGCATCAGAAGAAGGCAGCTCGGAAGTAGGAGCTAGGGGTTTTTGAATACCATAGAGAATAAAACGGGGAATACCATCCCCAGAATCAGGAGGGTCCACAAAAACAGTACTAGAACCACTGCCATGTCGACACCTAGTACGATGAGTATGAGTCTTGTAACAATCTCCACATAGCCAAATTCCCATACGACGAAAGGTCACCTCAGCCGAAGTAAAAACCTGCAAATTGGTAGTAAGGGAATGACGGGTAGCATCCCGCACACCAAAGCAACAGTGACGATCCCGTAAGTGAGTGAGCAGAGAACTCCTCACCAAACCACGCCCACCTCCATCCTGGCACCCGCTAAGTCCCACAAAAGGGCAATGAAACTTCTCCACGGAAGCCGCCATATCAAAGCACTTCAACCGCACTGAATCTGAAACCTCAACCAAGAAACACAACCTCACAACGCAACAACCACGCAATGCCACCAAACACAACGCAATTCACAAGCACTGACCGCTACGACAATCAAGAATAACAAGAACGCAACCCACACTACTTCACCACCACAATAACCCTAACGCCAAAGCACCGGAAAACACCGCAACACCACAATAACCACCGAAACACAACACACCACACACCACAAAAAACGTCCGCAGCACACCGAAACAGAGAACCGCTACCACACCGATCGAAACAGAGATGACAATACTGCCCGAAGTAATAAACCCGTGCAAATGCTTTAACCATGCACGTTGCACATTGAAAAACCTCCGATTACACCCACTGCGAAAACCTATGCGGAAATACCAAATTGAAACTGCCACCCACAGCGAACGCAACACACCCACAGCGAATGCAACACACCCACAACGTCGAACCAGAACCTCCACGCCTGAACAAATCACCAAAAGGAACCCACGAATGGCAGAGAAAGAAGTCACGAACCTGATCGAAACACCAAAGCCCGAATTGAAACTGACACCCAAATTGACGGAACTGATCGAATCCCCAACCTGAAACCCGAAATGAAACTGAACTCCCGAAATACCTGCAACCGAACCCACGAAGCTGAAAATGATGCCGCAAAAAACCACCGGAAAATGCCTGAAAAACCCGACAACACCCGAAAACGCCACCAAAAACCACCGTGAAACTGCCTGTAAACTGCCTGAAAACGCCGACCCTTTACCGCACCCTTCGCCGGACCGAGCTGCTGCTACCTTCGCCGGAAAATGAACGTGCTAATAACCAGCCCTAATCGCCATAACCATTATTATTATTATTATTATTATTATTATTATTATTATTATTACTACTACTATATATTATTTTATTTTTACGGGAATGAACAATATTATTAATAATCAGTCATACGGTATTAAAATGATAAAAATATCTTTGCATATCACAGATTCAAAGAAAATATACGTACTTGTTACAATCACATGCAACAATTATTATTCTGCATCCTAAATCACAATTCTTACTCCACCGCTTCTAGCTTGACGCGAGCAGTGATTTTCTATGTTTTCACATCTTTCTAAGTATAGCCCTTTAATCTGCGCACGAATTGTGACGAGTTTCGATAAATCCCAAACCTATATGAATCCAAATCAGCTTCCCAATTATTGAAACCATAAAAATAAAATTCTCGTCCATGGATGAAAACCAAGAACCTGGGAAAATCTAGGAAAAACCCAAGAATAAATTGGGAACAAGCCAAAAATAAATTGGGAACAAACCAACGAAAAAAAAAAAAAAAAAAAAAAGACAAAACATAAAGAGAAAACAATGAAAAAACAAGAATAAGGGCCAAAAATTAGACTATTTCAGATCTGAACGGCAAAAAACTAAAATCTTAAAAGAAGAAGAGAGAGAAAGGGGAGAGAGAGGAGGCATGAGTAAACTAGCTCCACTTTCTTCTTACTATATTTTAGCTCGTGCGATGCACATATTCTATTAAATTGTTAAGTTAAAATAAAACTCTTATATATACCAATTGCTATATTTTATACGGAGTATATTA
Organism: Spinacia oleracea; assembly: GCF_020520425.1. Taxonomy (NCBI): domain Eukaryota; kingdom Viridiplantae; phylum Streptophyta; class Magnoliopsida; order Caryophyllales; family Amaranthaceae; genus Spinacia; species Spinacia oleracea. The sequence continues at coordinate 118,770,097 of NC_079487.1, read as the reverse complement.
GATTAGATTAGTGTTTGAATTTGGATTGAATTTCAGTTTATTTTTAATTTTAATTATTAGAGTGTTATGAAGTTGAATATACGTAATATTACTAATTAATTTATAAAAATATCTACATGGCACCTAATTATTTATCTACATGGCACTCAAATTTCATAATTCAAAAATAATTTTGAAATCTTATTTTTCATTGGCCGAAACCATTAAATTTCCTACATGGCGCTCTAATATTGGATTAATGTTTGATTTTAGGTTGAATTTTATTTTAGATTAGTGTTTCAATTTGCATGAACATTATTTAAGATTTATTTTTTAATTATTAGAGTGTTTTGATTTTGGATGGAGTTGTAATGTTGTAAATATTAGTAATTAATTAATTAAGGCTCTGTTCTCTTCACCTTATTTTCACTTATTTCAGGTCTGATAAGATAAGATAAGATAAAATAAGATAAGTTCAGGGTCAATAAGATAAGATAAGATAAGATAAGATAAGTTCAGGGTCAATAAGATAAGATAAGATAAGATAAGATAAGTTCAGGGCCAATAAGATAAGATAAGATAAGATAAGATAAGATAAGATAAGATAAGGTAAATATTACATAAGGTTATACTATAAGTTTCAATAAGATAAGGGTCAATAAGATAAGATAAGGGTTAATAAGATAAGATAAGATAAGGGTCAATAAGTTCAGATAAGATAAGATAAGATAAGGGTCAATAAGATAAGATAAGATAAGATAAGGGTCAATAAGATAAGATAAGATAAGATAAGATAAGATAAGATAAGTTCAGGGCCAATAAGATAAGATAAGATAAGATAAGATAAGTGAAATTCAGGTGAAGAGAACACTACCTAAAATATCTACGTGACATCTAATTAATTATCTACGTGACACTCGATTTTTTTAATTCAAAAATAAATTAGAAATGTTATTTTTCATTGGTCAAACCATTAGATTTTCTACGTGGGCTCTAATATATCAGCAAAAATATCTCAATTTAGTGAATTTGCGTATTAATTAGATTTGTATACGTGGCTTTGAATTGTGTGTATCAATTTAACGGCTTAAGTTATTTGGTTCAGTTTCATATCGATTTGGATCATATTCAGCCATATTATTCATGTTTGGGTCGAGTCATGTTCGAGTTATATCATTTCAATTTGAGAGATTGACCATACGATTCAAATATGGTAAAAATAGGTATGATTGAGTGACCTTATTTAATGGACTCGAAATTTTAGTGATTCAATTAGAGAGACAAATGAGTGACCTTATTTGACTCGAAATTTTTTATATAAGAAAATACCCGAGGTTATTTTATTAAATATACTTTTGATGTCCCCTGTAGAAAAGAGTAAGTATTTAATAAATTAAAAAGAAAAAAAAGAATATCAGTTAATAGCCACAATAAATAACGTCATTAAGGGGAAAAATCAGAAATAAATAAGAAAAACTACAAAAAATTAACTTAATGATAGTAAAAATTACGTAGGCCCAACCACAAATTGCGTCACTAATGAAATAACAATTAACAACTGGTAAAAATTCAAAATTAAAAATGATTTTTTTGTACCAAATACTTAATTACAATTAACTTAACCCACCAAAATCAGGGCCAGAAATTAAAAAATATTTTTTTTACCAAATACTTAATTACAACAAACTAACCCACCGCAATGACACAAAAATAGTAAAAGAAATAAAAAAAAATCAAAAAGTCAATCAATTACCCATTAATTTTCTCTCTATAATGTATGTTTGTTAATGTTAAATTGCTAATAATTTGAGAAAAGATGACAAAATCCCTTATTTCTCTCCATTTTAATTCATAACTCCTAATGCTGATCTCCATTTTAATTCATAACCCCCTTAATTATCTCCATTTTAATTCATATAAAAAAAAAAAAAAAAAAAACTATGCTTCATTCCAAATGGTACGTGGAACGACGCTCAATGGTGCAGTCTAAATAATCCACTCAACGACATTCTTTCTCTACTTGATCGCTATCAAAACCTAAATTCCGAAATCCTTTTTTCCAATTACTCTAAGAAAAAACTCAATCAATTTCCGATTCTTTTTTCCAATTTCTCTAAGAAACACACTATTTGTTAATTTTCTTTACTTTAGTACTACAATTTAGATTTTTCGTCATATAATATGTGTAGGCATTGTTTAACTATATAAATGCTTTTAACTATAGATTTTATCTAATTTTTCTTCGTATGAACCTTTTGAACTTCTAGCATATTATTTATTGTGATTAGTTGTCATAACGCAATTTTTAATTTTTATATAATCTCGCACGCATATCGTGCATATAAGACTAGTATTATAAAAGAGAGGAGGAGGGCGGTTTGGTGTACAGAATCTATATTGTTCCTTGGTATACATCAAGTTAGCTATACCTAAATAATAACCACTTTACTCGTTTTAAATTCTTTAAATAGATAAGTAGAATCTGATTTGGAATATAATTCTGTTCCGTGTTACTGTAATAATAAATTAATAACACATTTTTGCTTCTACCAGTTACAATTGATTTACATAAATACAGCCATTAATTGGTTAATTATCTTGTACAATAGAAGTAATTAATTAATGTAACCTCTAAGTTACCAATATTCCATTTCTTAAATAAAGATTCACATCAATTATATGAGAATATCACATGACTCATCTTCATAAATGTACATGCCATTTATCTTGCACTATCACAATCATAAAACTATATCATATACACAAAATCCAGTTCATTCATGTCCCTCTCAACAAGGCTAATTAATTGAATTAATTAATTCTCCTAGAATATTTTGGTAAACAAAATAACAATTAAGATAATGATAAATAATTGTACCATTCCTCAATAATTGGGCATTACCGTTGTTGAGAAAGTGTAAGGAAACACCTCTACATTCCCACTATATAAATCAAGTGAACTTCCAAACCAAAAACCCACTAATCATCTTCTAATTCTCTAGCTTAATTTACTTAATTCTTCTCCATTTAATTTTAACAAATTTATTTTATTCTTTGTTTCATTTTTATTTCAATATGTTAGGCATTCGCAAGCTCTACCAATTGCTTGTAAGCAATGTTGTAATACCTTCTCTAGGAGTAGTCCCTCACTCAAACGTCCGAAACTCGATTTCCAACCCTACCCTCCCAACCCCTTGCAAGATAAATGCGGTTCAAGCCCACGAGTCGAGGGCAAAAGCGTTAATAACCGTGTTTGGCATGGACAAAGATGGAAGAATAGCTAAAGAGAAAGCGTGCAAGGTGGTTAAACAATTAGGGTTAGTCAAGGAAGAAGAAGAAGAATCGAGTTTCGATATATTAGAGGAAGAAATCGAGGCGAATGAGGTTCTCAACGAGCTCGAGGAAGAAGAGAAGAGAGAAAAACAACAACTTCTTAGACAAGCTTTCACGGTGTTTGATGAGGATGGTGATGGTTTTATTGATGCAAAGGAGATTAAGAGGGTTTTGGTGTGTTTAGGGTTGGATAATGGATGGGATTTGAGTGAAATTGAGAAAATGATTAATGTTGTTGATCTTAATCTTGATGGAAAAGTTGATTTCCATGAATTTGAGTTGATGATGGGTTAATTTTCATATTCAAATTAATTTGTTACTTCTTTTGTTATTGTAAGATATATCACAAGCTTAACATAATTTTTTCTTGGTCAATCTACAAAATATACTTGGAAAGAAATGGGTATACATGAAGAAATGTATATCTCCAAATTAAAATAATTTAATGAATTCTAGCCATAGTTTTTAACTTTGATGAATAATTCGTGTTGTTGATTGATATGAATATGCATGTTTAATACTGATCGAAAAGAATATTTGAGTTCGTGATTGAATTTTATTTCACTTTTTAGTTACTACTAGCAAGATTTGAAGCTTGATTCTTATTATCCCCGGACCCCAACTAGCTAAGTGACTTATTCGGGTATGTGCTTATATCCCTAGTTTTTTTCATTCATTTTTAGACGATAATTAAGTAATTAGCAAAAGTAATGCATCAAGTTTAGTTTACATGTATTGTGATTTATAAACTTGTGCAAGTTCGATCATGTGCAACTTCTGCTAAGACAGTTGTACGGAGAATGAAGTAGCTAATTGCATACTCCGTAAATGCAATGAGGAAAATCAATTGACATTATCCATTTTTACCATTTCCCCCAAACATTATCAATTTTATGATTTTTATACTTCCTATGTTTATTATTGCAATTCTTCTAAGTAATTTGTTAATAATTTGTACGGCTGGTAATATATAAGGTTGCCCGTGATTTAGCGCATTGTTTACCTTTGGGTAATTGGTAGAGAAGTTTTTATTTTGAAATTGCCGTCGTGTATCCAACCCTTGTTGGGGTTTAATTTACTAGTAATTTATTAATGAAAATTAATCTCCCTTGAAAAAAAGGTAATAAACTATTTAGACGCAGTAGATCCCAGTATGTATAAATTAATAAGTAAATTAAAAAAAGGATCCGTTGTGTTTATGGTGAGTACCGACAATCACAGGCATGAAGCATCCAATTTTAGCTGGAGATCGAAATTCATGACACGTTCCAGTCTCGTCCTCCTCCTCGTGCATAGTTGTATTATTTGTGCTTATTCATACAATAATTATGTTCCGTACTGTTTGAAAGGTGACATATACAACCATAATATACTGATATACTCCGTATATAATACATTAGAGCTTATTACAACATAGACTATATAATTAGGGTGCAAATCAAGTGTGTCTTGGCATAATGGAAAGAATTCCACCTTCCAACCAAAAGGTTGGGGGTTTAATCCTTACTAGGGGCACTTTGAGGGAGGGTTCCCCTTATCACTCCCCCCACTCTCAAAGCGTCTAGCCTGCTAACCCGGGCGGGTTGACCCGTGCGGGATTCCGACCCGGTAGGGCTATTCATCTTACCTTGCAAAAAAAAAAAAAAAAAAAAAACAAAATAGGGTGCAAGGTGTGACATATACTATACTCAATGAGTGACATAAATGGTTAAGCTTGTTGTGTCTTATCTAATATATAACACGTAGTTTTATCACGCATTGCATCCCGTCTATATAGTATCTGCACCGAGTTATAGTTGGTGTCACTGAGATCAATTTTTCCTACAGTGCAATGTAAAAATATGTAAGCTAAAAAGCCTAAAAATAAGGTGATGAATGAATTTTAGAGTAAGTTATCAATGATAGGAAGGGCCGTAAACATATCAACTCTTATCCTAAGTATGTACGAACATTAGTAGCACGTACGTTGTTGGCGTAGCTTGATAATTTGAAGCGTCACATACATTTTTCATTACTTGCTTGAATTGGGGACTTGTGGTCATTTGTGGACTTGTGGAAGAGCTGGTGTTGCACACTTGCACCCCTCTATTCATCTTTATTGGGCCAAAACTAATGAGGCATTCAGAACTCTGTGGAGCATTTGCATAAATAAGAAGTTATTGGGCCAAATTATTTTATGGTATAAGTGACGGGCTTGAAGTACTCCAAAGTATCTTGAATTTCGGCCCAATTCTCTTCTTTCATACTTGGTATTCTCATTGTTGTTAGAATAAGGGATTGTAAAACTTAGTTTCATGTGCAACTTGTTCAACTGATTCACAATTTATAATAAGCCAAGTGAACCATTAATATATTGGTTCAAAACATCTTATGCTACCAACAAAATTACAAGAAAAAAAAAAAAACTTACAAGATGAGCAACAAACTAGCTTGACTTACAATAAGACTTATTCGATCAACCCCCCTGAAACTTGCTCTTTTATACCAAGACCTTGTTCCTAGAACACAAAAACCATCTAGGAGTACTTACATGCAAATCCGATACTCTCAAGTCAACGCCAAATACCATTGACACTGCTCACACAGCTAACACCCCCACTAACAGTACAATCACTCCCTATCCCACTCCTATGCATCACATGATCATTTGAGTTCTGCCATGAAAACACCCCTTCAAAAGACGCCTCTTGCCCTTGCACCATGATTGTTGGTGTCATGTTTGTCAACCCTGACAAACTTTGAACACTTGCTGCAATCTGGGGTAATGTACTAGTCTGAAGAAGCTGGTTCCTTGTTCCTCTTGTAACCCTGTCTTCAGCTAATTTCACCTGAATTTTTTTATTTTTATCATCTTAATATTTTAAATAAATTCTAGTTAGATTAAGAAGATTAAAGAGCTTATTTAAGTTCCTTGATGTACATACCTTGGCTCTGAGTGCTTCGACATCTGACTTAAGCACGCGGTTGTTTGTTGTGGCTTCTCTGAGCTGCTGAGCTGCTGCGTTCAGCTGCTTGAAGAGTGTAGTGTTTTCTACACCGAGTTGTTCAACCTGTATAGCACACAACATTTGTCAAATTCTGAACTCGTGTCTATAATTAATACACTTTTATAACAGCTACATATTTCATTACAATTCTTTCCCACAAAAGTTGAGAAATGACAACTGAACAAGTCAATACTAGGTAGAGTAATACCTGAACTTCCAAATCTAGAAGATGTGCTTGCTTCCTTCTTCTGGAACGACGAGCAGACTCCCTATTAGAAACCATCCTGAAATACATAATTTCATTATCAGGCGATCTGTTAAACTTGCTATATTACGGAGTAACATGCACATTATATACATGATATATAGCAATACAAAATATATAAAGTAGTACGGAGTACTCTGTACCTTCTAATACGCTTTACATCAACACCATCATCGCCGCTCTGCTCACACTGACCGGCTTCAGTCTCTTCTTCATCATCTTCAGAGGAGCCACTTCCTTGATTATCTCCTGCTTTTGGCTTTATAAGAATTGAGGTTGGACTTCCAGCTATACATACAAACACAATATGATCGAATTTGTTTAAGTACATTATTACACCATTGTCACTATATATGCAACATTAATTATATTGCAGTGCACAAATTGCTTCTTAATTAATATTCATACCGCAGATGGATGATTGCGAATCAATGGTCGCAGAGAGACAGGGTTGTTGCGGGGCTAAGTCCTGGTACCATGCGAGTGCTTGCTGATCAAATCCTCCACCAACTGTGAAATTGTTGATTATGTCCTGCTTTATTTATGTACACAAATTAAACTGGATGTCAAAATTATGACAAAAATTAGCTATGCATAAGAAAACATGGCCGTATTAAACGAACATATTAAATATGGAAACAAGAATTGTGGTATTTGCTGGTTATGAAAGATTAACTAGATATAACAAGGTAAGAAATCGTTATTGAGTTAAAAAGATCCATTTTTCTGAAAATCTACTACTCCATTTCAAAATTTGAAGGGGTTAGCTGTAATGTAAGTCAGTCACACGTACTATCTTAAGATGTTCGAAAAAAAGTTGTCATAATTTCTTAAAAAAGTAATGGTTTATGATTGAAACTTCTAATAAGAAAAACATATTCATTAACATTAACACACCTATTACAAACTGAATACAAGTACGAAATCATGTTATTTTCTCGTAATCTAACAACTAAATTCTGACGAAGGGATTATATGATTCGGAAAGTGTACCTTGGAGGCATGAAAAAATCTACAAGAACATGCAAGTACAAGCTTAAATAGTGGAGGAAAAAGGATATAGAGAGAAGAGACAAACAAGAACCAAAAGGGTGTTAGTGTGTTACCACTAATTACTCAATTTATATAACCCGTGTATTAAAACTCTCTTTAAATAGAAGTTTGATTTATTCTTATTTTCCAAGTAAATAAGTTAAATTAATTAGCATAAATGAACCTTTAATGGTTTTAGGGTGGGACCCAATTTGATGGTTGATTCCGCATCATAATTCATCACTCTAGTATCTTTTTTGAGAGGCTTAACTTTAAAATACCCTTTACGTCATTTTCACCTAAAGAATCTCCCCTTCTTTTAATTTTTTTCTTTAATTTCTTGTCAATTTCTTCATTGCTAAGGTTCAAAATTTTGTCCAAAAGTTTGAAATAAAAGTTAAAAACTATTACACTAAAGCATAGTACTAGCTACTTTAATCTTTAGCACCATGGTGAAGTCATTTAGCATTTTGTTAGAATAATTTAGGAAACTTACTCAATTACAACATACATAGCACGAAGTATGAGTTCGATCGGGATTAGTATTATTACAAACTAGTAGATTAGCCGATTACATATCGTGTATTCACTAATATTTTTAAAGGATAGAAAATGAAATAAATAAAATAGAAAGTATATTTTTCAATAGATAAACGGTTTATTAAAAAAATGATAGAAACTATAAAATAAATAAAATAGAGAGTATTTTTTTAGGAAAAAGTTTCTGTAGGGAAAATTTTGTACCAAGAAGTGACATGTATTGCTTTAAGTACTCTAGTTAAAATAAGTGATAAAAGAGATTGAAGTGGGAGAAGGGAATGAACTAATATAGGAGGTATTAATTCTATTGAATTACGAAGTATTATGATAAGATGTATTTGCGATGTTAGATGTTCGTGATTTCCTTAGATCCATCAAGGCATCAATGAGAGAGGGCTCTCGAATTACGTAGTATGATTTTGTACCTCAATTCAAAAACACAAAAATTGTTACGAGACATAATAATGTGACAATAATTTTCAAGACAAGATTATACTTCGTTTAATAGGCCACATATTTATTATTACATCATCCAAAGGTAATAATTTACATATTATCTATCACAATTTCTTCAACTTAAAAGTTTCAAAGAAACACGATATATGCCGATGTGGTGGAGACTGGAGATGCAAAAATATAATCAGCTTGAGATCGATATTAAAACTACGTATGATTAAAGATTGAATGTAGTAATATCATAGGGAGTAATATCATAAGGTCGGATATAATAAATCTTAAATTCCGTAAGGAATACTCATAAATCTTTGCATTTTTTTAACGAATTCTCGTAAGTAAGTAATACCGTAACACGTTTGAAGAGTACACAAACGAAGCTGTTAAAATATTAATCTAGAAAAATCTAGATAATACACTTGTAAAAATATAATAGTGAACTGTATTGTGTAGGAACATCTAGAAATATAATTGTTAATTATAATCTAGAATAATCTTAGGAAATATCTAGGAGCTAGACTAGAAAAATCTAGTAACTAAAATGTCTAGAATTATCCTAAGAAAATTCTGGATGATGAGGGGAGTAGAAAAATCTAGAAACCATAATACAACTATAAATATGTTGTATGTGCATAAGTTTAGGGTGAGTCTAATCAAGAGAGCTCCCACAAATATATGAGGGGTAGAAACAAGTGTTCTACCAAAGCAAATAGGGTTGTATAATTCTTATTAATGTAATCAATGATGAAAATACAATTTTGTTATATAATTGAGATCCATCAAAATTTCCGCGTGCGTCCTCAAATTTCCATCAGTTATCTATCAATGGTTCATGTTATTGTGTCCAAATCACCAAGCTTGAACACCTTTAAATCTTTAATACTTAGGACTCTTTTTTAGGGAATCTTTAATTAAGACTTTGATTTTGATAAATCTGCAACCAAACCATGATTTAATATACTGTATAATTGTTCACAAATTAATCTATAGCACATTTTTTACCTGTTAAGATACAAATATAACCTTCTTTATTTAAGATCTGGTTTATAATCTAATAATCAACAAGTACAATTAAGTGTAAAACAAGATTAGCTGATCAGTATTTTTGAAGTATGAACTTGAGTACAGTACTTCTAGATCTATATATAATTGAATTGTAAAGTTAATTAGGGATAAATTTCCAAGAGTTACATGTTCCTGGGAGATTTTTGGTATAACAGGCGTACCAACTCACTAATAGAACCCTCTCAAAAGCACATCCTCTTAACAAAGTATACGGATTTGAGGAATTGCGAGAAAAGAAAATGATTTTTAGTAAATAAATGCGTATAAATAAATCTGAATTTAACTTATCTAAACAGTACTTAGTATTTCGGACTTAACCCTAATTAATGAATTCATAAGATAGAATGATTTTTTTTAAAATACATGAAATTCATAACTTAAAGTATGCTTAATAATTATTATTTTTTAAATATAACCTGTGATGTTAAATTAAACAGATGCTACATACCTTAAAAAAAAAAAAAAAAAAATAGATGCTATATACGAGGTTGTAAAAATTTGACCGCTAAAATTACATCGTACTGTAATTTATTATATTCCACAGCAAGAGAGAGAAAAAAAAGAAGAAAAAAAAAAAAGAGAAAACAACAACGTAAAACGGTAAAAGGCAAAAAGAAGACAAAAAAAATAAAAAAAATAAAAAATAAAAACAAAAAAGAACACGTGAGACGCACGTGTAAGAAGTAAGCAGAAAGTACAGCACTCGGGACTAGAGTAGCAAATGATTGAATACACCGCCAACCTACCATACATCCCATACACCTTACTAAACCTACTATAAATATCTCGTAAACGCCTAACAAAAAAACGTTAGAGAACATTAACAAAAACAAAAGCAAAAGTGAGAGAGAGAGAAAGAGAAAGATTTTTGGAGAGAGAAAATAAAAAAGAGATGAGATGAGAGAGAAATAAACCTGATTATTATTATTCTTAAATCCAAAAGTATCAAGATGATGATGATCGGAAACAACGGCAGCCGTTGGATCAACAAAACCGGCGGTATGATCATGATCATAAAAGAGGGAATGATGAGGATGATCCACAACCGTTGGATTATTATTGACGAGTGCGTGCAGGGCAAGCTCAGATGGACTGCGTTTCATGTGGTGATTACCCGCATATAGTGTTGGTTTCTGGTGATTCATGGTGGGTGGGTTAAGGGTTAAGGGTTAAGGGTTAAGGGTAAACTTAACTTAAGGAAGAAGCTTGTTTTTTCAATTAAGGGGGGAGGAGAGAGAAAGAGTTAGAGAGAGAAAAATTTGTAAGGGGGTGTGAGAGGACAGAGAGGGAAAAGGGGAAAGAGGTAAGATGGTAGAACCATTGATATAGGCCTAGGACTTTGGAATTTTTCCATTTTTTTAAATTTTTAATAAAATAAAAATTATAAAGCAGAAATAAAAGTTAAACACGTAAGTTTGGAGTTAAAAGGAATTGTGGACCTCACATGATCCTGGCATGGAGCAGCCTCTTTCGATCTCCCGCTATTGCTTTTTACAAAGTTGGAATTAATTGCCTAATAAGATGTGAAACGTTATTAAGTTATACTACTCGAACTCTTTATCTAACGTATTTTAAATAATATAGTCCGTATATTAGACTTTAAGATAAAATATGCTTGATCAAAACATGTAATTAACGTCAAGCTTCATACTCTAAATTAAACACTCTAAGATTATATGAGTTTAGCCTTGGAGGTATTCGAGTGGAGGTCCTCATATTGTCCTCGATCAAATTAAATGTGTACTCAAATGAAATAAATTCATGTACATCAAGGGGGTTTTTTCTAGAAATAAAATTTGAAAATGTGATTGTCCACAACGTAAGTTACAATTAGCGCATAGATTGAATATGTAAAATCATGTATTTTTAGCTTAAGTACAAACATTTACATTTACAAGAATTATTTGTTGGTTCAGTGATGATTGGGGCTAAACTTGGTATGGAGAACTCGTGTTCGATCCCCGGCAACAACAATTGGAAGGGAACTGGAACCTAACCACCCAGAACTCGCCCCAGATCCGGATTAGCCCTAAGTGTGAACCGGGTGCTAACACCCAAAAAAAAAAAATTGCTAAAACAATTTCTTTTATGAACTAGCTGAGTTTATGAGGAAATTTGACAAATTTAATTAAATGAATTTTTTAATGAATCGGTCAAAAAGTCGAAACCAATGAATTGCTTGTGAATGATGCTTGATTAGGTCACATAATAACTAAAGATTGCTTAATGTCATGTACGTAGGATTAAAATACTATTACATTATTAGAAATGCTATATGATAGGCTAACAAATTTTCCTTACGTAAATTTACCTTTTCCTTCTATAATGGTGATTAAATACACAATATAAAGTGCTCAAGTTTAATTAGTGATAAAATTTTAAAAAAACTATGAAAATGACAGAAATAATATTTATTTACCAAGTGCCACTTAAATAATTAATTAAAAAGTAGAAATAATTGTTCAAGTGTCTTTTGATGGAGATAATTAGCGACCTCAAGCGCAAAGTGATGACGGATGATCGATTGTTTATCAGCCATTCAAATTAAATAGAGCCACATTAAAATTAATTAACATATACGGAGTATATACTTTGACACGATTAGATCAGCATAATTATATAATATGACCAACAATAATATTTTTATTTTTTATAAGATAATATGACCAATAATATTTTGGCTTAATTTCTAAGAATATAAAAGTTAAAAAGCCTTTAAAGAGTCTAATCCGGTAGCTCTATAAAATAAAATAAACGGATATTTTATGAAATACCCCCGAGTTTTGAAGTAATTCACCAAATGCCCATCAAGTTCCAATAATTCACCAAATACCCCTGACAATTGACTTAATGCTCATAATACCCTTACTTTTAACGGTCCGTTAGTCTGCCGTTATCCTAGTTTCATAATTCATCAAATACCCCTATTATCAAACTTATTTCATCAAATGTCCCAAACTTAAAAATAGTTATTCTGATGTTTCAACGGCTACTTTTTTCGTTTGAAAAGTAGCTGTTGGTCTTGCTTGGCTATAAAAACCCACTTTCTGAATGTTTCTTGTAATTTAGATGTTGTTTTTCTTTGCTTTGCTAATTGCATTAGATTTGTGTCATGAGTTTTGTTTCAAAATCATCATCCACACACAATGAGTCCACATATATTAGAGTACCTAACCAATTTTGCTATTGTGATAGGAAATTTGTCATCTGAAGCTCCGATACAACACTCAATCCACAAAGGTTGTACTACAAGTGTAACCCTTGCAACAATCTGAGATGGTGCAAGGGAGTAGTTGAGCAAGAAAACAGGGGGCAGCAACATGAAGGACAAAACAGGGGAAGCTTAGACAAAGGAGAACACTACAAGAAAAAGGGGTTATAACAACGCCCTTTTACGCAACAGTTTTACTGGTGTTGCTATAGCCTGGCTTTTGCAACAGTTAAATAATTATTCATTTGAGTAAGCTTTCACATTAGAAAAGTGTTGCTGTAGAAAATTGTAGCAACGGTTATGGATTATAAATATTTTATTGTAACAGTTTATATTATTATTTGTTCTTTTTAGTTTTTCTATGAGATATTGCAACACTTATTGATCAAGAAACTAAAATGTGTTAAAAACATTAAAAATAAAAATTAGGTTAAAAACATTAAAAATAAAAAACAGGCTAATTTTTTCAATAGAGGTCTTTTTTTCCTTCCTCCCTCCCACGTACAACATAAAATTTTCTCCCTAAACCCTTTCATCTTCTTCGTTTACTTTTTTCTATCCGTTTCATCCTCTTTCAACCTTTTTCATCTTCATTCTTTCAAACAAGGGGATTAGAGATTGGGTATGTACACAGGCGATTTGATATTTACATTGGCGATTGGCCTCTGAATTGGAGTTTCAAAAAGTTAGTGATTGGCGTTCTAAATTGGAGAAGTACAAGGTTTGTTTAAATATTTCTCTTCAGGTTTGGTCTTAAATTTCCCAATTTAAGCTGTATTTTATATTGTTAATCGACTATAGCTGGAGATTTGTGTGTGGTTTTAAGGCTTAAATTAGGGTTTCTTAATTAGTGAATTATTATGATTTGATTTTTAATGAATATCCTTGTTCTGGCACTTTGATTTTTAATGATTTGATTTTTTAAATCTAATTCCAGAATTAAGTTTGAATTTTCTATGTATGTCATTTTGATTCTAATTTCTTTACCCTATTCGATTGAATTCATGGTCATCCTGGATATGTAATTTTGAGACTGTAATCTGTTCATTCGTATGATTTAATAGGGAATTTTCTTTTTTGAGTCCAGAATGTCAATCAAGTGTATGACCTGATTGTTTATTTTTCTAATTTATGAACTTGCTAGAATTTTTGAGCATGCTAATTTCACTAAAATGCCAAAAACTATGGGTAGACTTGATGAATGTTTATAGTAAAATGATTGATATTGGTAAATTTATGTTCTGAAAGTTGATGCACCTACTATGTAGAAGATTATGAGTATCTTCGTGCTGCCACTTATTCGTTGATGTTTACTATTTTGATTGTTTATTTGCTTAGAAGTTCTGCATAAATCTCTTATTTTTTGTAAAGTTAGTTGGTGGTGGTTTACTCCACCTGAAGTGAATTTTGTTGAAAAAGAAATCTTTTATTTTGTCAAAAACAACTTTTGACATGTTTCCTTTTTTTCCCATTTTCCATCTTTAGTTTTTTCATTTTACGTAAAACATGTCTGTAGCAGTATTGCAATATTAGACTATCCCCGATTGTTTATAACTTCATGTAAAAAGTTCCACAACCCTGACTGGATCTACTATGGACCTGTTTTTTCTTCTTTTCCTTTTTGCAACAAGACTCAAATGGTGTTTCTGTTTGTTTGTTCCAGGGGGGTCTTAATAGTTTTTGTCAAAAAATAGATATATAAGTATCTCATTATTATCTCTTTTTGTCCCTCTCTCCCTTGGATACGGTCCCTAGGTGTTTTATTTTCTAGCTTGATCTCATTTGCAGCCACGACTTCCTTTCCATCTTCAAAAATTACTCTTGCATTTTCGAAGTTTGAGACACGAACCAAGGAACACCTATGTATTAACAAAGAGCTTGAGTGATCTTGCATGTATGAGAGTCTGTACATTCTCTTCCATAGTTGAATATAACATCTTCTCCAGCAGTACTAATGAACATTTCTTATAGCAGCCATGTTCTTTGTACTTTAGTCAACAACCTCCATCTTACCGTCCTCTTTTGCTTCTAGTGTCTACAAAAATTGAGCTCACAGCTCACAGTAACAGCTCCAGCATTTATGCTGACAGCCAGCAGTTACCGAGTGCTTGAACAACTCTCAGATGTTCTTCCTCAGTACCTGAAGCCAAAACACCCCCTCCATAACAGGAGTAACAGCATGAGAGACACCACCAACACCTTGGATAGCTTCATCAAAGCTTCCTTCCACCATCAAATCAGCTTTGGCGATTCTGAGTTTCTCTTTAGCTCCCTACATTTCCCATAAAAATCCCACCTTCTCAATATTTTCTATTCCCATAATTTTGATAACTGGACATGTATGATTTGTAAAAAAGTATAGTGCGTCTAGAATAAATATCATACAAATACAGATGTGTTAGGGAGTTATGAACCTAGGTTTCGGGAGTGATAACTACAGTATGTCCCCTTCAGAGCAGTGATTCTACCAGGTTTGCTGCTATGAGCCCGTATCACCAGTCACACAATATAACGACATCTTGATCTGAATGTTGTTTATGCCTTCCTAATTCCTATAAAGCTATTTATGTTCATCAAATATGATGTGGTCAGGTATATATGTCATTATCTTAGCGTTCTAACACCATTTATTTTTATTTTTAAAGGTTTAGAGTAATTATATTTATATGTATAGTTAACACGAGTAGGTTGATCAATCAAACGATGCACAAACGACACTATATTAGTCTATGTTAGATATGACACAGAAGAGTTCACAACATCATTTAATTTTAAAATGAAAATGAGCTCTAATACTATGTTTTGTGTATATATTGTGGTTGATAGAAGAAAGAATTCCTCCAGTTCTCACCTAGATGAAAATCATGAGATAGAGATGGTAGGACAGGGCAAGGCCTGATAGATGGGTATATATGTTAAAATTATCAAAGATATGGCCTGGGCTTCCTCTGAACCAAGAGATGATCGATACTCGAGGTTTATGGTAAAAAGGTCTTTCTCCCTCCCTTCTAATTTGTATATACTTCTTTGTACCTTCAAATTTGTATATACTTCTCATACCTTCTAATTTGTATATACTTCTTCGTACCTTGATCTTTATACTTCTTCAAGGAATAGCTATGATTGATAATGCAGGTACATTTACTTGGTGATTAATAATAAGTATTTGATAGGCTCTACAACTATCTTATATAAACTATCGAGAGAGGGTTTATTTACATTGTCTAAAGAGCGAGTTCAAACAGGAGAGATCTTATTCCAACCTCAACTTGGTGGAGTGTAAGTATTTCTTCATAATATGTTATCTATGCCATGTCAAATCCATCGGCAGAACTCAAGTCCATATGGAACTTAAGTATTACGGTGTTATTTTGTGAAATGAAAATTTGTATGGTAAGGACACAACAATAGGTAAGGAGGTATTAGATTCTCGAGCCTAGTTTCTGAAGAAATTAAACAAAATATCATAACCTAAGTTAAATATTTTTTACAATTCTGATTTAAACGAAATTAGGGCGAACCCTCCAAAAATCAAGAATTGAGGCTGGCATGTTCGAATTTTTCTCGTCCATATTCCCAAACCCAAAACTCTCAATAGGATCAGTTCAGTCTCGGCATAGGGCCTCTTGATGGTTGTTGTCTGAGAATTGAGGACTATATCACACCCCTGTGTGTAGGAATTGTGTGTTCTCTGCTTCTGTTTGTATACTTGAAATTTTGGACATTAAAATCAGCTCATTTTGCATATCAACACATAAGTATTTTCAAAATAGACATTCATATCATCCTTTCACAGAGGTTTAAATTAGATCAAAAGCTAACGGCATATTGTTTATTGTTTCAAAATTGTTGGTGTTGGATTGAAATTATTTGTCATATTAATTTGTAACAGGTTTTGATTAGTCCCATTTTTGTGAATAGTTCAATTTTAAATGAAACCCTGCCGGATTTTTCACTTTCTCTATCGTTGTATGTTAATGACTTTTGTAATAGATAAAGGTCTACAATGGGAGTCTTTTTTTTTTGGCAAATACAATGGGAGTCTTAATGAATTAACATTGAGACATTGGGTATTGGAAAAAGTTGCCGTTTACCCATTATTCTCAAGGTTTATATTTTGTCATTCATGTTAGCTTATTTTTCTTACGTATTTAGATTTTATTCATTGATGATAAGTTTCTTATTTAAATGTTACACTTAATTTGTTTGTTTTGCAGGGTGGTGCATATATTCAAGAATTACAAGCTACTTTAAATATGTGAAGAACTATAGGGTTGTTGGAACATTAATGTTAGATATGTCTTAAAAATTAGAGCTATCCGTGATTGCAACATTTTTATTTATTTTAATTGATGTAGTTTTAGAACCAATATGTAACTATTGAGATAATTGTAATAGATATTATTCTTATGAATTTAATTTATTTGAATCGTGTACATTTTGTCATGAGAATCATATTGTATGTCATTCATCTTTATTAAATTTATATGGATAACTGAATCCATTTGAGAACGTAGCTTTAAACCAATTAAAAGCGTTGTCATAAGCTCAATTGAAAGTGTTGCTATAAACTCAAATGATCGAAAGTGTTGCCATAAACTCAATTTTAAGCGTTGCTATAAACTCAATAGAAAGTGTTGTCATAGATACAATTGGTTGTGTTACCTTAAGCGTAAGTAAGCGTTGCATTAGTTTTCAAACTTTAAACAACAACAAACTAATAAGTGTTGCCTTAATTTGGTGAAAACTGTTGCCTTAAATGTGTAAATGTTGGCTTAAGTTGTTGAATAAATGTTACCATAGGTTAAAAGTGTTACCTATAAAAAGCGTTGCTATAGTTATTTATGGCAACAGTTTATCAGAACTGTTGCCTAAATATGAAAAACTATTGCCATATACTTATAGCAACGCCCCCTATTGGTAACGGTTTTTAAACCGTTGCTATAGGCTTATTACAACGATTAGTTGATCTATGGTAACAGTTTATTGTCGTTGCTATAAATCTATTTTGTAGTAGTGGAAAGTACTGAAAATGGGGGAAACAGTAAGATGCAATAGGACTTGAAGCAAATGAAGAAAAAACTGATACTGTAATGTCAATACAAGGCATCTTACTTTGATTTTGAAATGAAGAAAGACTAATCCTATTTATGTCATGGTTTGGGATGGACAGGCAGAACTTATGACTCAGGAGAGCAAGCAAGTACTTTTAGCAAAGAAAGGTCAAGACTTCAGAGAACTCTTAGCAAAGAAATTGGGAGGCAAACAACATGTGAAAGAAGTCCGAGGGCAGGGTCTTATTGTTGGTATAGAGTTGGATGTACAAGTTGGTCCGCTAGTTGATGCTTGTCGAAATTCAGGAATGTTAAATTGTTAATATTAACTGCTGGAAAAGGAAAATAGTGAGATTGGTTCCTCCACTGACCATATTAGAACAGGAGCTCGAAACAGGTTATGAGATTCTCCTCAAGTGTTTCCCGTCTCTGGGTTGAAGCAGTGGAGTTGAATTTGTGTACGATGAATCGGTGCTTGACAAATTTCTTTGTGACATCAATAGATTCAAAGCTCATAATTGGCATCGTAGCTGTAAATCAGGAATAAGTTTCCTACTAGTTTCTCTTTGGATTATGCCTTGGGTTTAATGTACAAATTTTCAGTTCAAGATATCCCACTCGTTAATCAGAACATTGATTTTCTTTGTTGCTTGGATTCATTTCATAAGTATCTTTCTCCCTTATATATTATAAGGCTTAGTTTGTTATTTTGATACCTATAAATTGCGTAGCTTTGTATTGAGTGGAACACACAATCAACATTATTATTTTCTCTTCGTACTACGTTTGTTCAAAATTAGCCTTTAGATATTATCACGACTTTAGTGGATCAAGAAGGCATAAGCAAACAATAAGCAACGACTAATTTTCAAACGAAAAAACTAGCCGTTGGAACATCAGAATAACTATTTTTAAGGTTGGGGCATTTGGTGAAATAAGTTTAATAATAGGGGTATTTGGTGAAATAAATTTTTAAAAAAGGGGCATTTGGTGAATTATGAAACTAGGCTAACGGCGGACTAACCGTTATCAGTAAGGGTATTTGGGGCATTAAGTCAATTGTCAGGGGTATTTGGTGAATTATTGGAACTTGATGGGCATTTGGTGAATTACTTCAAAACTCGGGGGTATTTCATGAAATATCCGAAAAATAAAATAGTACTTCAATCTTCTTTTAATACTCGTCTCGGTTTGATCGGTACAGAGTTTTAGTTAATTTAATGGACTTATTAATTTATTAGGTGGTATACCGTAGTTGATAGTAGAATATTTTTTTTTAATATTGTTAGTGGGAAATGTGTCAAATAAAGGGGAAAGGGTGGAGGGGGGTGGGGTTGTAATTTTTAACATTTTTTAAGTAATAAGTAAGAGTACAACTGAATCCATGGTTAAGTGAGAGAAATAATATAATATTAGTAAAAGTATGTCATTTATAGAAACGAGACGAGTGTTAAGGGACAACTTTATAAGGAAAGTGAAGCAAATATTAAGGGACGCGCGGAGGGAAATAGCTCTTGTGACTTTGGAGAGCATGTCAAACCTTACCGTCCTTACCCTGTTTCACATATATCTAAATGCGCTTCAAAGTTAATGTTTCGTACTAGTTTTTCTATACACGTCATACGTGCTTATAATTTTAAAATGCTCGTATAATAATAATTGATTTTATTCTTACCCTGTTTGTTGATATTTTGTGGGGTTATTATTTGGTGATTTGATTTTTTGTGTATAATTTGTTTTACTTTTCCAATTTAAGTAAGGGTAAAATAAATAATCACTTGAAAGCCACCAAGAAATAACCTGGGTCTTGAAAGCCACCAAGAGAACCGGTGACAGGCACAAGCTTTTGATGATGTATTTTGCTGAATGCATCTATAGCATTTGGCTGCAGAGAAATGAAATGGTGTTTAATCAGACTTGTAGAAGTCAGTCTGAAATTCTGCATGATATTAAATTCAGAGTTGCTTGTAGGGCAACTGATAGTCAGAAATTGTTGCTTCTGAGTTAGGTGTTGTTTTTGTTTGGGTTGTTGCTCTTATTTGTAATTAGTGTTCTGGTGGCTTGGGCTTTCCTGTTCTAGCTTAATTTGGCTAGTTGTATTCTTCTCCTTTTGGTAATAAAATAACTTTATTTGTCAAAAATTAAAAATAATCACTTTTTTGATGCCGCCTTAGACGTTTCTTTATATAATAGAGATACACATTTTTTTAAATGTACATAAAAAATAAATGTGTTTTAGGTAATTTTAGTGAACACCAAATTATACATCAGTTTGCAAGTACATACAAGTATGATTATGACTTTATGATATCTATCATGCGTGGTTGATGTTAAATGAGTTTTTCTGTTTCTTTTTTTCTTTTTTTTTCGCTACTGAGCAAGAATAATACAAATTTCAAATTAGGGGTGACGATTTGAGCCTGTGAGGTTATGATGATCTATCGTATATAGTTGTTTGGTTTTAACAACCACTATACCAAGACATCATTAGTATATAATGAGTAGTTTGAAATTACGTTTGAAGTTTTTTTATAGGAGATCTAAATTTTATTTAGTCCTAGCAGTACGTGTTTTCACAATAATGTTGGACATTTGGTTTGTTTACTTTTTGGTATCAGTCCAATCCTTTCCATCAAATAAAAAAATAAAAACAAAAGTTTGATGAACTAACCAAAATCTTTTCCCAAAAAATACAAGAAAACTATTTTTTAAAAAACATACAAAAAAAATCTGACAATGACCACATTTTATGTTAACATCTAATTTTTTTGTATATAATTACCATCTACGCATTAATTAATAAAATGAATTTGTTAACTAACACCATCGTTTGCCGAGTTTTAGACAAGATTCAGACATTTAGACCTTAAATCTTTTGAGAAGTACATCATATGTTCGTATAGGAGAAGTAGAAGTGCTTTATAGACTAATCCTTAATTAGTAATTAAGACTATATACATGACTCTTAATCTAGACTTGGTTCATCACGTACTCCATCAAACGAAACTTGGACTTATTGTGGGACATTATCCGCAAATCCGGTTTAACCCTTAAAAAAAATAAGATTATTCTCTATATTATGTTAATTCTTACTTAAGATTTAAGAAAACAGAGATTAAAGGAAAAGAAAGTAGTGACCTAAAAGGCGACATGCAATAAAGTAAAATAAAAAGAAGGGTAGGGATTGTTCCACAAGATGGAGCACCATTTAACAAAAGATGTTTGATTTTGACGTACCACCGACCACATAGGTTGCACTTCCATGCAATCAACTCATGTGTCCATCTACTTATAAATACCCTCTTCGTATTTTAATAGGAGTTATATTTAATTGATACCGAATTTTAGATAATTTGAGTTAAATTTAATGAACTAATTATAAATGGGATAGAGGGTTAATTATTTATTGTAACATACTTCAAAATATACCTTTTGATCCTGTTTGATTTCTCTCCAAATGTAATTTCACATATCAACTATTTATAATTCATACAACTTTAAAAATATTTACGTTTTAAGTATTACATACTCCCTCCGTCTCTTAATACTCGCATCGCTTTCCTTTTCGGGCCGTCCCTTAATACTTGCACCGCTTCTATAAATGGAAACTTTTACTAATATTATATTATTTCTCTCACTTACCTACTAACCCACCTACACCCATACTCCCTACAAAAAATCATGTAAAAATTCACATCCTCCACTCACCACTCTCCACCCTTACATATTTCCCACTAACTATATTAAAAAAATATCCACTATCAACTAACACTCATTAAATTAATAAGTCAATTCAAATGTCTTAAACTCCGCACCGGTCAAACCGGTGCGAGTATTAAAGGACGGAGGGAGTACGTGAAATATTAGATTTAGTTGGTAGGGTTATACGGGTTTTACACTTTTACGACTTTTACATGAGTTATAATTATGGGATAAGTTTGATTCATACTCCTAGATATGGAATTTTAAGAGCATGCATGGTTTACTTAGCTTGCAAGAGATATCGACCTAAACCCAATAGGCTATTTTTTCTAAAAAAAATAAAATATTTATGGCTCGTTCAGTATCACTACTAATTTTTAATTTCTAGTTTTATAATAAGAAAGTAATGTCATTTAGCTAAAACTAAGAACTCAAATTTGCCAACCCTATAACAATTACGAAAATGATAAAAGTCGCAACTTGCGTCCTTTAACATGTGTCACAATAATAACATGACATGCTTATGTGTTATGAATTAAATTGGAAACTAGAATATTTAACTTATATATTGTGTTATACATGTTACCAAAAAAGTAGGAAATCTTAATATTCTAATTTACAAAATGAATAATGTAATTTTTTTTTTCAAAAAAATATTTATGATTTGTATAGAAAATATTTGCTTCCTTCTTTGTATCGATTACCTTATTTACATATTTTCATAGTAAAAATATTGCATTGATAGTAAAAACAAAAGGTCTTGCGCGCACAAGGTGTACAATAAATTTATTGTACACCAAGATAACTTTTATGTAGTTTTTTGTAACTTTAACCTACTTTTTGTAACTTTTATATTATAAAAATAAAAAATTGATAGATAAACATTTTAAAGGGTTAAATGTTTAATTTATACATTATTAGTATTTTGAAGAAATAATTTTTATTCAAATGTAAAAATTTATCTCTAAAAAAAGATAACTTTTACCTATATAAATATAACTTTTAATCATTTTAAGTCAACTTTTACTCTGGTGTACAATATTTATTGTACACCACTTATAAATAAGAAGTTGTGTAGTAAAAAATTGATGACGCATGACCTACGTGCCGCTCATATGTACCATTTAAAATCCGACACGTAGGATTGCGATAACTAAATATTGTAAGAACTTGCCACTTTCATCATCAAAATGGTGATCCTGAAAATTGACAATAAAAGAACTAAAAACTATTTTGTGTGATTTTCATATTTATTTGTTTTTATTATTCTAAGAAATGGAAATCTGGAAACAAAAAAATGATAACGAGCAAGACCTTATTTATTTTATTTGTTATTTGTTTATTTTCCAAAATTACTTTAATGAAATAAATCAAAGGGGAAAAAGCAGGAAAAAAACAAAACAGACCGAAAGATGAGAAAAGTTAAAAAGACTAGCTCTTGCTTCTTTAACTTTCTTTTAATTTATTTTCTTTTTGAGTTCTCTTCTTAATGCTTTTTCTCTGCTTTTTTTGAAGTTTGGAGAAAAGCCACCTGATACTTCTTTAAATAAGAGGAATACTTCAATGGCTCCAAGCTAGGAGCCAATTTTTTTAATTCAAAGTTGGTTGTTTTCCTCTTGCAGCAATTTCACAATAATTTTGACAAATGTAACAATTTCAGGTGCCCACTTTGCGAATTGCATCCTTTTAAAAAATAAAATTAGTATGTTGTCCGAGTTATACCTCGAGATGCTACTTTGAATAATATATGTTGTTCGATTTTTATTTAACAAAACAACTTGTGTAAAAGGAAATTGTTTTTATGTGCCGCGAATGGAAAAAATATATATTCAGAAACTACAAAATTAAAGTTGCTAGTTATTTCTTTAACAAAATTTAAAGTGTATTGTATAATGGTTGCATCGTGATAAGAGTAGTAGAATTGATCACTCATCTTTAAAGTTAAGTATATTTATATAGAGTATTACGGAGAAAACACAACAAATACTTGGCTAATTTGGTAAGACTTATTATTATATACTTGTTACTCACATGTTCTAATATTTGTATTAACATATTTTTGTTGTAATGATACTTGCTAAATATGGGACGTGACATCGTTCTAGTGCTAAAACAGGGTGACACATGACACGCATTGTTATAAACGCCATTTAATAAATATATAGATAGATGGTAAAGCCTTAAAAGTATACTTACTACGTATTTGTTAATTGACATAAGCCTTAAAAGTTAAAAGTATACTCATACATACTCATTTTCTGGAAACATATGCCTGAAAATAATGTCATCTCGATTTTGCCATAATTCAATTTAATGAAAAAAAGGTGCTCTGCGACTCACCTAGTCATGGCCCGGATGATGTCCCGGATAGACGGGTAATATGATATGAGTAATTTATTTTAAAATTATATTATTGTGATATACTATTTCCATTTCATAATGTTCTTCACAGTTATTATTTGTACAAATATTAAGACAAAACAAAAGAGTGTGTAAAAAAGTGGGTGAATGTAATAAAATATGGATAAAGTAAGTAAGTGTAAAAAAGTGGGTGGATTATGGGGAGTTTGGTTCGCAGGGTAAAGGAAATGAAATCAAAAGGGAAAGAACGAGAATGAGAATGAATCCCTTTGATTTAGAATATCGTTTGGGGAACAAAGAGAATGAGAAAAAAGCATAGGAGAAAACCAGAGGAAGGGAAAATTCCTGAGCCGGAGAAGAAGGCGGAGGAAGGAAAAACCCCAAACCCCAGAAGCTCCACCAACCTCCTTCGCTGCCGCCTCTTCTCCCCCACAAACCTAGCCGCCGCCTCTTCTCCCTCGCCGCCGCCGCCTTCCCCTTCCCTTTCTCACATTTTCATGGAAATTTTGAGGTTTTAATGGTCTAATTCGACCATCAAAACACCAGATCTTGAGTTTTTATGGTCGAATTTGACTATTTAAAGGCATGATTAAGAGGTTGCGTGGATGAAGCTAGCTCGAAGTCACCATTAATGGTGAAGCTCGAGCAACGATGGTGAAGCCATTAATTAACGGTGAAGCTCGAGCGGGGACGGAGGTAGTGGAGCTTCCAGAGCAGGAAGCCAAACCGACGATGGAAGGTTTTCCGGCGGTGGACGGTTTGGCGGCGGCAGAGATGGTAGTGGTCTAGTTGTGGGTTGAAGATCTAGGGTTAGAGGAGGGAGAGACGGGGTGGGGAAGTGAAGGGGGGAGAGGAACGGGAAAGTGGGGGGGGGGGGGGGAATGAGTCTAGAAGGTTTTGGGATAAAGTCAATAATAAAAAAGGGTAAGGGGAATGAAGAAATATGCATAACAAACTACAACAAAGGGAATGATATCCTCCCTTTCCCATTCCCTTTGATTATTACCCCCAACCAAACGACCCCTAAATGTTGTGGGGATAAGAGGGGTAAGATAGTAAATTTTTATCTCAAGATAGAATAAAGTACGATTGAAACAACATTATGAAACGAACTAAAACGGAAAGTGTAAAGATCATTTTGAAACAGATCGAGGTAGTATCGATCAATTACTATTTTTATTTTGATGCAAAAATATCGATCAATTGTGAGTTATTGAAATTTTATTATCAATACTGAAGGTATCAATATTGAAGTAGCATGTTTCAAGAATATGGTACCGAAATGTGAGATAAATTCCAATGTTAATTTTTTTGTGTTGTGTTGGAAATAAGGCTTTTAACTATCAAGAGGTGAAGCAAAAACTTGTTGAGTTACATTCATATATTGAGAGCGCAAAATATGTTCATTCCATTTTTTTAACGTAGAAGCGAAGATAATATATTAATTAAAGGTCAATTTTGTTAGAATATCGGGTATACCAACAAAAACTTACAACCCGGAAAATTACAATACGACACCACAAATCGACTAAAAGTTCCAAAATATATCAAAAAAGACCAAAATGAACTCCAAGCTTCATGTAACTTTGAAAGTTTATAACTATCCAAGATGGAGAACCAAACCTTCATCTTTGCATTATTTTTTCCTTCGAAGCATCTCCACCATCTTTGCTATCACCTTGTGGGCCACTGATCTTCTTTGTTGTTGTTATTGATGTAGTGACAATGATTGGAATTATGCCGAACATGATCTAAGTTGTCACCACCTCTGCGGAATTTGTAGATGATGATCTTGCCTCCAATTCAACCACAATGCAGCTTGCTTCTGCTGTGTGATCCCGATCCTTCTCTGCAACAATGAGGAGCTATCAATCTCCTTGGTAGGCCAAGTTTAAGAAAGGGGGTGGCCGGGTTTAAGAAGAACTTATGGCCCACTGCCATCAATGCATAATGAGCTAGACTATGTGCAACTTTGTTTTTTGCTCTGGGAATGTGTTTGACCACAAAATACTTGAATCTAGATATTAAGATTGCAACATCACTAAGAACCGGAGTCAATTCATGATGATAGTTCCCATTAACTGAATCCAACGTAGTGAGCAAAGACTGTGCATCAGTTTCTAATTTCAAGTTTTGAATTTCGTAGTCAACAGTCATCAGTAAACCTTCCTGAACTGCGAAGAGCTCTGCTGCCAGATGAGTGATCACATCGAACTTGCTTGAGAATCCCATATACCAATTACCCGTGGTACCTCTAAACACCCCTCCACATCCAGCTGCATTTTGAGTTCTCGAGCTACCATATGTGTTTATGTTTAGGTAGTCATAAGCTGAAGGAGTCCAAACAACTGCAGTTTACTTCATTCTACCCTTGCCTTTGCCTTGCAGAAAATGATTAGTAGAAACATAGTCTACATACTCTTAGAAAGGTTTTAGCATTTTGTACTTGAAAATAGCTACACAGAATAAAATTTTCCAGCTCATACTTTGAGAAAGAGTTAAAAGAATCCAGTCCCACCAACTTAGATTGAAGAAAGAGTGAAGATTAAACTTTGGATTGCACTAAATTCTACTGAAAATATAGTTCCATAAAGTACTTTATTCCCAACAATCTCCAAAAAAATGAATATGATTTCTGAACTTGTATCACATCTAAAACATGTAGGGGACATAAAATCCAAATTTTTTGCAACGTTCTCTGCTACCATAAGATTTCATGGCAACAGTTCTAGATAAACATTTTATACTTGAAGGTAACTTTAATGTTCCATAAATATTAGTTTGCAGGAAATAATTGTTACAAGAATACATACTCCGTATTGAGATTTGTGTTTAATTCTATATTACTCCGTAGTGAACTTGGTGACCGTACGCTCCTTTCTCTCTCTCCTTTTTCTCTCTTCTCTATCATCTTTTAGGGTTTCAGTTTTCTTTGCCGTTTAGGCTGAAAATAGTCTAATCCGACCTTTTTTCTTGTTTTTCATTGTTTTTTCTTTATGTTTTTATCTTGTTTTGGGCTTTTTTTTTTTCCGTTGATTTGTTCCCAATTTATTCTTGGGTTTGTTCCCAATTTATTTGGGTTTTTCTAGAATTTTCTAGGTTCTTGATTCTCATCCATGAATAAGAACTTTTTTAGGGTTTCAATAATTGGGAAGGAGATTTGGATTCATACAGGTAGGGTTTATCATCAACTCGTCGATCAGAACAAGTCGTGCGCAGATTGCGAAGGGCTCTACTTAGAAAGATGCGAAAACATCGAAAATCACTGCTCGCGTTAAGCTAGAAGCGGAGGGTGCAAAATAGTGATTGTTTTGATTGTAACAGTTATGTATTTGTTTTGAATCTGGGGTATGCAGATCTATTTTATCATTGTAGATGTCGAATGGCTGATTATTAATGAAATTGTTTTTCCCCATCAAAAAAAAAAACAAAAAAAAAACTTGGTGACCGTAAAATGTTTGAGATTCATCTATTTAAGCATATTATCAAATTCGATCTTTTCACAAATTTAGAACATGAACTGGTAGTACAAATTCTTGTTTGTAACCCTCTTTAATTAAACATATCGTTACAACTCTAAATGCATGCGATGCGTGTTGTAATTATAAAATGCGTACACAATAATTTTAACATATATATATATATATATATATATATATATATATATATATATATATATATATATATATATATATATATATATATATATATATATAATAGTTGATAATACCGGTTTATGATAGAATCAATATACATATGTTAAAAACAATGGACTTGAGAAACGGGATCGAAAATCTATGTCCATTTTGATGTCGACATAATCATAATGATCTAAATGAGCTCATGAGTCATAGACATGAAGTCCAACAAGTTATGGATTTAGATTAATAAGAGAAAGGAATGTGAAATAGCGTAAAAATGCGGTGAGTGTAAGAAAAGAAATAAAAAAGGGATACACTAAAAGAGTGTATAAAAAAGTGAGAGAGTGTAAGAACAAAGATGATGAAGTAAGAGCACATCCGCTTAAAGGAAGTGTGAAAAATAATTGAGAGGAGAATCTTAATGTTCCAAAGCAAAACAAAAAGTAGTTTCTAGTTTAAAAGTAATAACTTTCAAAATCATAAAACCAAAAATATTGAATGGATCGTAAGTTTTTTAAACCAATTTTTCTTATAACCCTTTGATTTTGAAGAAAATGAAAAAGAGAACGATCACAAACGGGATGCAAGTAATGTAGAAAATCTTTCATAAGCTAGAGTTACTCGCATTTGATTATTTTTCTTATTAATATGGTCCATATGGAAAAGTGTTAGGTCTAACGGGCTATTTTATACTTTTAGACCCTAAGGTTATTCAATAAGGCCCAAGACTTTTAAGTTGGACGTCCTAGACCACCTAATGGAGAAAGCCCAAAAGCGAAAAAAGACCAATTAAGTCAACAAATTCAGGTTAACCAAGGTCAAGTCAAAGAAAGTCAAAATAAGCTAGTCATCTGGCGATGGCACCTTAACCTTTCATGATAGGTGTCGTTTGGTTGTTTGCATTTTGCACCAACAAGAAGTTGATATTTCATCCATTATTTTCTTATCATAAAGGTAATGAATGTTGTTAAGATAATAATATCTCTCCAACACTAATGAGAAGTCAAGTAAGGAGGGGCACAACTAACTGATTAAAGATAAGTCAAAATTAAGCCTGTTAAGTGAATGAGCTAGTTTCAACAATTTACTACATCCGTCCTTTTTTATTTTTTACGTATTGTGTTTTGCATATTCCTTTTTAATCTTTACGTTAGCTACATATATTTCGGTTTATATTGTAACACAAATGCCCTAATACTCAGTAAAAAATCGTGCCAAATAATTATTTTAATTGATCAATCAAATTCATATGGGAATTTAACTCTCACACTTTTTAGTCGGGACATTGAAATCTTTCTTACTTTTTCAATGTCAGATTTTGGATAAAGCGAGAACATTATTTAATAAATGTAATTAGCATTTTTTTAAATGAAAGCTTTATTCACGTTAATCTATATTTTACATTAAAAAGTATTTTTAAAGAAGTTTATGTGCCACTTGGCGCTCTGTTGAGTATTTTATTTCATGTAAACTTCATATATTTAAAAATTTAGAAATGGAATATGTATAACACTTGAATCAGCGACCTCACGTTTAAACAATCAGTGTTTACCATTGAGATATAACACATTACATGCTATCATTGTAAAAAAAAATACAAATAAATGTCAAAAGAGGGAATTGTTTTCAAATAAAGATAGTATAAACGTTGTTAATGCAGTAACACGAGACTTCACTCGAGTTTAAAAACTAATTATGTATTAAACCGCATACATAATATCGAACGTGAAGATGAAAAGGGGTAGAGGGGCAGTAGTGTAGTACATGTCATAACCAACAAAAAAAAAATACACTTAAAGTTTATTAAGAATATCCAAGAAAACTCAATAGACAAACCGTGAAACTAAATAGGGTTCACAAGTCATGTGACATCATAACATGTCGTTAGTCAAAATTTCATGCCTTGTAATGAAAGCGTGAAAGGTTAGCACTAAGAGAATAAGAGTTGATCCTACTCATATGGCAATATATTAACTTACTATTTCGCTTTATCATTACATTTAAAAGCTTTATAAAAAAGGATACTAGATTGCATTGTGCTTTACGAGATGGACCAAAAACATCATATTCCTTAGCAAACCATTAATCCATTATAATATCCAAAAGATGTCTTCAAAATATCCGTCAAAGTTGTAACTTTTTCATGAACCAATTACTTCCACATCCATTACTTTTCGACCTCCTTCTTGGAAAAAGAGCTCATTCAACTGTTTTCTTTTGTTCATGTTTCATTTTCATTATACATTTACTCTGTTTTTAAATGATAATTTTTTTTTTTACTTGACTTTGTTTACATCGCCATAGCATGTCAAAGCCATTCTTGCTGATTTCCTCATAAAAGACTGAGATATTGGGAAATTCCTACTTATTGTTGCAAGAAAAAACTAACAAAACGAGAGAGTAATAAAAGTGGATGTCCCGATGTCCGTACTTCTTTTTATGTATATAATTTTTGGGTGGGAAAGAGATAATACACATGAATATAATGATTCAAGAATTTATGTTTGTTCCACATCAAGTAGTGTATTTCACTTTAAAAAAAATTGCATAAATATCATTTAAATTCCAAAATGTAAAAAATAAAATCTAAACTACAAATTAAAGAGATGGTCAAAATTCATAATGTTTTTTTCTCATTCAAAGTTAAATATATGGAGAAGTATATCACAATTACAATAAAACAATTGAAAATTTCAAACAGAAAAGAAATCTCCATTCATCATCTCATGATCCCCCTTTCCCATGTTAGACTCAAACACGATATCTATATTGTAAAATACAGGAATCAAGGCGACTGAACAAAGAAAAACTAGGATAGGCCCAAAAATCCAAAGCAAAATTGGAAGGGCAGAATAAAAAAGCCTATTTGCCACGGTGTTTAAAACGAACCCTTTCTCCAACAAATCACACACATAGCTAGGTGGTATCTTTGCTGCAATTAGGTCATGTTGAGGAGTATTAATCAAGAAATTAACTTGGTTAATGAACCTAATTGATATAGAGTAGCACATAAATGAGAACAAGAAGATGAGAAGCAAGGTGACATATTTGAGAGCCATCATGAACTCGCCGTGGGCCCCGTAAACGGCGTCGTTAAGAGGCTTCTTAATGCTGTAAGTGCTGCTCAAGATGGCTGCAAGTCCAGAGCATAGGAGGATGGAAGTGGTGGCCATTAGGGTTGATCCCATGATTGTGTTCCTTATTGTTTGAACGGCTAGGATGTTCTTCTTTTCATTATCCTGCATGCAAACGTGTATACCATCATCACTTTTCATGCATGATTGTAAATTAAACAGTGTATAGTTTTGATGTATGAGGTATCATTGTCATCATGTATTGGTTCATTGCCATTCTTGGTGTTACACAAGGACACTACAAAAAACTGTACCATTAACGACGGAAAATCCCGTCGCGAAAGGCCAATAATCGTTGATCAACGACAGAGTTTCCTGTCGTGAACCAGTCATAAAAGAGGGCCGTCGTTAATAGAAAATCTCGTCGTTAATCCGTCGTAAAAGACATTTGCCACGTTTGTTCCCGTCTTTGTACGTTTGGTTATTAGCCCCGTTGGGATTTTTGACCCGTCATAAATAAGTTGTCGTTAAAGACACAAATTCTTGTAGGACAGGTCTCACACATCACACATGGCCTTTATGAGAAAGGAGAAATATACGAAAGGAATACCGTCCATGTATCATGATACATGCAGATTAAAAGTTTCTTAAACTTTTCTACTACTTATAAGTTATAACAGATAAACCACAAATTATAAATTCATCAAAAACAACATTGCACCCTTATAGTCCGTAAAAAGTTATGGTAATTTTTGAGAGTTTTTTTTAAAAGATATTCCATTCTTCTAATTTTTAATACTTGTATACACCTATTTAACACGCTATTTTAGGAGTATTAGAATAATTGTTATACGCTAAATTAACCATTTTCTAACTATCAAAATTTTTTCCGAACAATTTGTTCATTTGACTTACCTAATATCTTTCTCAAAATTCAAATTTTGTGCCAAAGAGGTTTATTCCATTTAAAAGAAAACCGACAATTTTACTTGAGTAACATAGTTTGAAATTTTTTATTGGTATAAAGTAGATTATTTGAATTGATTATGTATTTATGTCAAATAAATATTGTCAATTGTTGCATAGGAAATCCTCCAAGGAAAAATGCAAATTATTAACACAATCAATTAAACATGAAATATGCTATGGAGTACTACTCTCCATTTGATGCATATTGTTATTAGATTACTTAACGAACTCTTATACTTTCATACCAGTATGTCCTATCACTAATTCATTATGTACATATTAGCTTGTGACACATATTATTATTTTTTAATCTAAAAAAATAAGGAATTTCTTACAAGTACTTTGTATGCACGAACTATTCTATAACCAATCAATGAATATGATACCATAATTTTCTTCAATTAATCGACACCAAACTCAAACTTTGTTAAAGAGATTACGATAATATGTCAAAAACATATTTAATAATAAGATTTAATGTAAAAACGGAAAGGCAATGCACTTACGTGACGTGAATGTTAAACCTTTACCGACTCAAGGTAATTTATATGTAAATTTAATCGTATAGTATAGCCATTAGCCAATAAGTATTAGAAGAAGTGATCATGTAATTAAAGTAAAAAAACATACTTGTAGTATAATTGGCCGAGTCATCCATTATTTTATGTCGCAAAAGGTAATGTCCTTAGCTTGAATGAAATATTCGATTTTCATGATTGGACATGGGTGAACTCGATCTACCAGATAACTTATTATACACATGTCCTCACTTTTTATTGATTAATTACTTTACATTTAGTAGTATAAGTCTAAGATCGACTAAGGTATTTTGTATTTTATTTATGTTTTAGGGATGCATTATGGAAAGGTTATGGTAAGGCTAAATTAGTTTCCTAATTATTAATATATGACCATATTTCGTAAGTGTAAATAAGTTTATTAAAAGAACTCCATTAAACTTGTTTAATCATCTAATTGTATTTCAATGAGTACATGAATTGTACGTTTAGCCGCTGCCACCACCACCATTGCTATCAACAATTAATTTGACATACTCACCCTCACCCTCACCCACCCGGCGACCACCACCATCAATCCCCACCGGAAGAAATAGAGGATAATTAGAGGATTGGTGGAGATTATTTATTATTGTTTGTTGGGTGAGAGATAGTGGATTTAAGTTCAGTATGGTGGGGACATCATAAATCGAAACAAATTAGTGATTTTTTTTTTTTTTTTTGTGTGTGTTAGTACTCGATTCACCCTTATGGTTAATTCGGATTCGGGGCTAGTTCCGGGTGGATAGGTTCCAGTCCATTCACAATTATTGTTGCGAGGGATCGAACACGGGGTCCTCCCTATCGAGTTAATCCCCATTCACCACTGAACCAACAAGTAATTGGTATTAGTGAAAATCTTTAGTTACTAAAAAAAACAATAAAAAGTATTAAAAATAATAATTCCGAAAGAAGTAAGTAGTTGATTAGGTTCAATCTAGCTATTCACATAGAGATTTACCGAATGCACACGAAAATCATGTATTGTTAAGTACACCCATTTTGCCCTATTTCAACTACATCCAAGAATGCCGAACTTTAAGAAAATGTAGAATTTAAAATAAATGAACGTAATTAAATCAAATGTCTACATATATTAATTTAATAACAACCTTGAAATTGCTTGCTAAAATGCGTGTAAACAACTACTAGACCGTTATCATGATACGCAGGATATTGGGCTTTTTGTTAAAGAATTAGTTAGCATGCACATGCACTCCTTGCCTTTCATAAAAAATGGTACTACGTTACTCTCGTGCACGCATAAGATTAAGGTATGAGAGCCTCATTTTTTATGCAACATATATACTATGTTTTCACACCATTTGTCTATTTTATCCTTCTTGAATATTGATCTATTCTTATAATTTAATTCAGCAAAACATGAAGCTTGTGTTTCTTATGCGTACGTACGTTATATGTCTTGTTGATAGGCAAAATTGAAAGTTGAAACGTACATCAAATTGAAAACTAACCAAATTTAGCTTACACGTATAATATATGTGACATATAGATCGATGTTCTCATTTTTTCTTTTCGGTTACTACTTACAAAATCATAAAACCGTCCACAATAAATCATATAATGATGTCTCGTGAGAATAGTACATTATTCATACATTTTCCTCCGAAAATAGATATAATTTTTTAAAAAAATAATAGAAAATCAATGAATGGTTAAACTTTTTATGCATTTTCATGACTGAATTTCCTATCTAGAGCTTCTAAGTAAAATGAGTGAGGATTTGATCACAAATTAATTATATAGATTAAACAAAGTAACTAGCTAATTAATTAATCTGCCAAGTCTAGAGTTTCATATATGAAAACATAGATTTAACACATGGGATTCATAATTATTATCACCATACATGCATAGGGACTCAATCATATGTAATGAAATGACATTTTTATTTTTATTGAGTAAGATTATCCACTGAATAAATAAAAGTTTTTTCCCGAATATGCAAGTGACAAGGATAAATTAAGGATTATAACGTACCTTCATAATGGCTAAAGCCCAATATCGCCGTGCATGAGAATTCGTGCCGATGATGGTGGAGAGTGGCTGAGTTCTAACCTTATTCCATAACCATATATGATAGGCAGTCATAATTAAGAAACCAGTAGGCACCAATAGTAAATCCAAATAACATTTTCTCCACTCCATATCTCTAGATTTCTATGTTATGTCTTGTACTTGGAGTTTGAAATGTTATTTTGAATTTGAGAGGTGTTTGAAATAATGATTTATTACCTAGCTAGTTTAATTAGTTTGGGGGTTTAAGTGGAGGTATATATATAGTGAGCACATAAAGAATAGGAGTAGAATGAACGTGGACTTGTTTGAATAAGATGTACAATTTACATAAACATATTAGACATAAATCATAATAGTATGATGGAAAAGACCAAAACAAATAAAGGTGTGACGGCCTTTATATCCTTTACCTACTAAATCACCCAACATGATAGATCAATTATGTGGAACTTGTCTCATTCTTCCACTTTCTTAGGTCGACCATTTTATATCCCAACTAGCCTATTCCTATGAATTAAAATGATCGAGTACTTTACTTATGTATATATGTATGTGCGTGCCGATTCTGAATTATTTATCTATAAAATTCAGTGTGCATTGTTGTAATTAAGGGTGTGTTCTGTTCATGTACATTAAAAGTAGTTTTAGGTTCAGATAAATGAGAATCAAGTCTTGTAAGGTCAATCAGTTCTAATCAGGTCATATAAGTTTTGGTCGACCATTTTATATCCCAACTAGGCCACTACAAGAATTTGTATCTTTAATGACAACTTAATTACGACGGATTAAAAATTCCGTCGTAAAAGCTTTTTGCGATGGGGCTAACATCTAAACAAAGACGGGAACAACCGTTGCAAATGTATTTTATGACGGGTTAACGACGGAATTTTCGATTAACGACGGCCCCCTTTTATGACGGGTTCGCGACAGGAAAATTCTATCAATAATCAACGATTATTGGCCTTTAGCGACGAGATTTTCCGTCGTTAATGGTACAATTATTTGTAGTGTGCTACTCCTATGGGTTAAAATGAGTAAGGTGTGTATGTATATATGTGTACCAATTTTAAATAAATAGAAATCAGCGGACATTGTGATTAAATAAGGGTTTTTTGTGCCTCGTTACATAAAACTATTGGTGTCAACTTGTTTGGTAACACTTCTGCGTTTTTGTTTTCTTATTCTCATTTACGTACAAGGACGTAAAAACTTATAACGACCATTGTAATATTCCACAAAGAAATAACTTTCAAAAAAGCTTCTCGATCAATTAAATAAATATCCTGAAGATGATACTTAAAATTGCATCCGATACTTCAACCGTTATAAACGAGGCTTAGAATCAATCCCTAATTGAAAAGGAGATTTAGGGAATGATTTGGAAGATCGAAGCTTTTTAAGAAAATAAAATGTGTGTTTTAGCATGGAATCGGAAAACATATACGAGTAGTACTAGCTAGCTAGCTAGCTAGCCATATCCTAATTAAAAGGTTCATTTACCAATTGTAACATAACCCTAAGAGAGTGATGGATAGCTCAGTTGGTTAGAGCTTCCATCCCGGTTCCAGGTGATCCTGGGATCGATTCTCATTCCCGCCCTTGTGGCTCATTCGCACCAAAAAAAAAAAAAAACATAACCCTAAAAGAGTGACGAATGTATCTCTAATTGCATATCCTTTTCTTTACATAAGTTTAGGTATTTCCTTTAATTTTACACAAACACCAAAAACTAATAAAATCAACTAGTCTAAGCCCGCGCAATTAGAGATGTACCAAAACTTAAAATGACAAATTGTATCCTAATTAAAAACTTTTCCAATTATAAATAAGGCCTTAAACTTTTCTCTAATAAGAGCTAGCTAAAAGAGAGAAAAAAAGAAGCTAGATTATGCTATAGATGAACTTAATTATTCAATTCCCAAAATGGATCCAACTATATATCATTACTTTTGAAAATTATTAGGTGCATTCCGGTGCACCGTACACACAAGGGTATTTTTATGCACATTGGTGACCCGTACCGCATTTTCTCCTCACATGTAAGGAGAAAATGTAAGAAAGTACACGGTGCACCCGGGTGCTATAATATGCTCTATCATTACTTGGCCTAGGTTCGTTATATTAATTATTTTATAAATCCTTTAATCTACATTGAATCCATTCACTCTCTCCACTTAGGAGCTAGGACAATTAATTATTTCTTAAAATGGGAAGGATCCTTACCTAAGAAACATGCTAATTAAAGCTCATGACCAATTAAACAAGGAGAAAACTAAGCTAACTCCCAGGGACGCACCTAGGAAAAACAAAGGATAATCTAATTATTAGGTAATAAAATATACAGCGTGTCTCCTATGTGACAAATCACACCATTAACTTGATAGTGGGATACGTGCTCGCTACTCCTATAGAGAAAGTTATTGACTGGTGTTACTTGACTTTATATGCTGGTGTTACTTACACATTGTATTCGTTGTTACTTTTCTTATTTTATTGCAGTTTCTTCAATTTCATGTTAGAGCTAACTTGTATAGACTGGTGTTACTAATTGTACATGATCTTCGTTGTTACTTTTCTTGTTTTATTGCAGTTTCATGTTAGAGGTTCCTTGTATAGACTAGTGTTACTTGACTTTCTTTGATGGTGTTACTTATACATTGTATTCGATGTTACTTTTTTTGTTTTATTGCAGTTTCTTCAATTTCATGTTAGAGATTCCTTGTATAGACCAGTGTTACTTGACTTTCTATGATGGTGTTACTTATACAATGTATTCGCTGTTACTTTTCTTGGTTTACTACAATTTCTTCGATTTCATGTTAGAGGTTCCTTGTATAGACTTGTGTTCCTTGACTTTTTATGTTGGTGTTACTTATACATTATATTCGTTGTTACTTTTCTTGTTTTATTGCATGTTCTTCAATTTAACGAAAAGAATTTCTTAGTATAGACTGGTGTTACTTGATTTTCTATGCTGGTGTTACTTTTAGTTATTTCAGTTTATTCAATTTCATGTAAGAAGTTCCTTAATTATATAGACTAGTGTTACTTCACTTTCTATGCTGGTGTTACTTATAAATTATATATTCGCCGTTACTTTTCTTGTTTTATTGTAGTTTCATGTTAGCGGTTCCTTGCATAGACTGGTGTTACTTTATTTTCTATGCCGGTGTTACTTTTAGATTCCGTTAACCAACACAATGAGCTTTTAACGCGTTGGGCTTATTTTATAAGTGTGAACAAACCACACCATCAAGTTGATGGTCGGTGTGGCTGGTCACATATAAGACTCGAGGTAAAATATATGGGGTGGTGCGTATAAGAACTTACTGTCTACTCCGTATTTCAATTCCTAAATTGTATGCATGATAAAATCACGCATCGATCGGTTTAATTAATAATAAAGATAGCTTGATACTATCATTTCTACGACAACAAATTAAACTACAACAACCAAACAAATCTACCAAGCTTGCTACTCCACAAAATTACCAAAAACAAAAATAAGTAGAAAAGAAAGAACCTTAAAATCAAAAGACAAAAACAACAAAGATCGAAGTGACTTCAAACTCCAATTAAGTTCAAATACTATGAGTTATATTACTCGAAACCGCCAAAGACTTAATTGAAAAGCATCAATTTTGGGTTGAAATTTTAATAATATAATACATCAAGCTAGGTTTTGCAAGTGGCAATCTAATAAGTTGTATTAATAATACAAGATTAGTAAACATGAAAAGCTAGTTATAATGTGTTAGTCGGTTTAGTAATTATTATTATCTTCACCAAAGTCCACTAATACTAAATTACTAATTGTATTAATGTTCTTGTAAATGGATAATGAGGTGGGATTAACTTACATTTATAAGGTAGAGGACTAGAGAAGAGCATCGGAGTTACGTACTCCAACAAATTTAATTAACACGCTCTACACCGGTGTGCCCTTTCAAACTCATTTAGACCTTATTGGATAATAGTAGTCATAAAATTCAGTTGCTAAAATAGGTTTTTCTTGTAGTGACCCTTTCAAACTCATTTAGACCTTATTGGATAAGCTTGTATATGATCAAACTTTCGCCTAGGGGTAAAAAAGTCAGTCAAAAATCAGAAGGAGATAGGAAACAACAAAATGACAAGGCAAAGCATAGAGTACGTGGGTTGTTGGTATCCCAAATAAAACGAGGTTACTGTAATGGGGATAAACTGTCTACTTGGAGGTTGTTTTTTCGCATATCAGATATGTGTGGCAACACACATATCAGCTAAAATACAAATAGCTAAAAGACAAAATAGGAAGTACCATTTTGCAAAAAAAAAAAGTACCATTTTGTAAAAAATAGTACCATTCTGTAAAACAAAGTACCATTTTTGTTTAAAAAAAGTACCATTTAATTTCTTTTTTGCCATTTTTTCTATTTTGTCTTTAGCTATGATATGTATTTGCAAGCACATATCTCATATCCGAAAATACTTCCTCGTCTACTTGATCGTTACTTAGTGGAGTACACTAGCATGTAACTCATGTCTACATATATTGTCTTACCAAAACCCTAGCCACCATATACTTAAATTAATTGCTTCAATTCTTTTATTTCTTTATTATATTACTTATCTTCTTTTGTAGTAAACCATGCATGCAATATTGCAATATAGTATGTTATAGAGCATTTATTTTGAGAGAGGAGGGGGATAACAAAAACAACCTAGAAAGTAGAAACAGCACCACGTTAATTAGAGTTCGCATTATTATATAGATTCACTATATTTAACTATATAAGGCTATGAACTTGTATCTATAATCTGTGACTTATCTTCGGTATGGCCTGAAAGGACTCCACACCCAGTATGGATTATTTTGTAGTGTATTTTTCTAGTAATGCGCTCTTTCAAATTTGAGTAAATTGTGTATATTTCATACTATATTGCTTAATTATTTTAATGGTCTCCTAGTTAAACAATCAGGATCCGCCGTTGTACATAATTAATCATTAAATTGATGTAAACTTGGTCACTAATTAAAAATAATCAATGGCATGGGTTGTATGTATTAATCTAATACGTATTCGAAGCACACCCACCATTCTTAAACATTAGTCATATTTAAAAACTTGACACTATTCACAATTGAAAAGAATCTTCTAATTTATTTCCAATACATATTTCAAAATATATTCACGTGAGATCTTGTTTTATTCGTCTCTTTATAATCTTTTAACATACGTGTTTAGAGATATATACGTTTTAAAATTGAGTTGAAACGGGAAACAAAGTAAAAAATTGACTAATATTTAAGAACGGAGGGAGTAATGTTTTTTGCATGGTATTACTTTACTTCTAGATAACTTCAATATGCGTACATAAACAATATGAAAACCTACTTAGGTTTTCATATTGTTTATGTACTTATATTGAGATTATCTAAAAGTAGAGTAAATTTAATTGTACATAAACAATATGAAAACTTACGTAGGTTTTCATATTGTTTATGTACGTATATTGAGGTTATCTAAAAGTAAAGTAAATTTAATTTGTAACCCAAATTCTTATATGAGACTGTCCTCACCATCAACTGATGGTGAGACCAGTTCACACTTGCGAATTTAGGTATATATGTTACTTCTATAGTTTAGACATGTTACTTTTTTTTTTATAATTTTAGATGAGGTACTTTTTTTAGTTTAGGTATGTTACTTTTATAGTTTATACATGTTACTTTTTTTTTATACGGAGTAGTTTTAGGAAATGTACCTTTTTAGTTTAGGTATGTTACTTCTATAGTTTAGACATGAAAAATTTTAGAGGAAGTACTTTTTTAGTTTAGGTATGTTATTTCTATAGTTTAGATATGTTACTTTTTTTTTTATATAGTTTTAGGGGAGGTACGCTATTGGTTTCGCGCTCGTCACACCATCAAGTTGATGGTGTGACTGGTCTCACAGGAGACGCGCTGAATTTGTAAACATTTTTGGTGGTCGATAGTCGAACGATTTATTTGCACTTCTCCTTTCTCTTCATTTGTAGGTCTTTGCTCGATCAACCTTTAATTATTGAAATTCAAACGTTGACTAAGGCCTTGTTTTGTTCGACTTATTTTGACTTATTTCAGACAAAATAAGTTTAGATAAGTTCAGTTAAGTTCAGATAAGTTCAGATGATATAAGTTCAGCAAAAATAAGTTTTTTTAAGACATTTTCACACACAAATAAGTTTATTTCAGATAAAATAAATTCAGATAATATAAATTCAGTCAAAATAAGTCCAATAGAACGGAGCCAAAGTTCTCCTATGTCACATGGTTGCCAATTATTAGTTTGGTTTTGGTAAGTATATAAAAAGTGATAACATGCACCCGCCTACATCAATATTATGTCAGTAAAGATGGTTGTGGGCTGGGTCGGGCCGGGCTTCGTGCAGGGCCCACGCCAGGCCCACGTTGTTTCGTGCCGGGCCGGACCGGGCCGAAAAGTTAAAAATGAGGCCCAAGCCCACGTGCTTTCGTGTCGTACCGGGCCGGCCCGTCGTGCCTAAGGCTAATTTGACTAAATTTAACGTGTTTTGTCGTGCCGTGCCTTGTCGTGCTTTTTCCAAAAAATTAAGGCCCACGGCCCACGACTTCGTGCCCGTGTCGGGCCGTGCTTTTTGCGTGCTCGTGCCGGGTCGGGTCGGGCTTCGGGCCGGCCCATCCTACAGCCATCTTTAATTATGTGTGAGTTGAAAAAATGGAACACACTTTTAAGTTGAGACTAGCTAGTCGTCCCACATTAAACATTAAAGAAATAAGAGACGGGTAACAAAGACTATTGCGGAATAATACTTTTTCTTAATCTATACCTAGTCTATATAAAAAAAAACCAAACTTTATAAGTGGACATGTGCCTCAACAAAATGTCAAAATCTATACCTAGAAAGACACGTGTCTCATCTATTAATCTCCTTTAAAAATAAAACAAAAGTAAAAGAATCTAACACCGACTCCTTCATCTTCTGATTCTTCCCCTTTCAACATTTCAAACCAATTAATTCTCCATTAAATTGGCTCACTCATTCAACCTTTAAATTAAGTGTATTTATTTTAGTTAAAAATGACAATTACTTCGTATTAGTATTACTAATTTACTACGGAGAGTACTATGTACCAAATCACATCATGTATATATCGGAGATGGATAATAGAAGTACGCACAAAATGTTTATTTATAGATCCTTCATTGATTTGATTATCAGTTAAAATATCATACGGAGAACTTTATTAGAGTTGCACTTATCTATATTGTATTTTCTTGTGATGTATGATGTAGTAGTATGATTACATGATGGTTAAATATTTGTACATGAATGTAGTGAATGACGTATTTTAGGACTCATGAAAATAGCGAGGTTCAAGTTTGGGCATGAACAAATTCACATATTACAAAATTCGCATCAACGTTCCTCAAGTGCCTACGTTATATTTGTCGAAAAAATCTTGTTTAAATTTTTATTTTATTTTTATGAGGAAATAAAAATTAGGCGGATCGATTATCTGAAATTATCCTTACGGATGAAATACAATGACTCCAAGAAAATATCTTTCGTAGAACTCTTATATAAATAAAAACACATGTAATACCTTTAAGATAACTAATTTTTCTATAAAATAAAGATGTTTTAGGTTCATTTCGTAGGTTTATTTTAGTGTAGTTATAACCTATTTTGGCTAAATTACATAATAACTACTCAGCTCGTACTACGTATAACAATAAAACATAAAAACTAAACACGTACTCACCAACCACCCAAATATTTAAATAAATAACACACATAAGATAATCTATATCCTAATACTAACCCGTGCCTTGCACGGGTCAAACAACTAGTTACTACTAATAAGTTAGTTTTACATTGGAACATACACGGCTTGAATGGGTGGTCAGAATTTCATCAGACACAAGCTTGAGTTTTAAAAGTTTTGGCAAGTCCATCCAAAGAAAGTTCAAAAGGTCTTGCGCGCACAAGTTGTACAATAAATTTATTGTACACCAAGATAACTTTAACCCGTTTTTAGTTAACTTTAACCTAGTTTTGATTAACTTTTATATTAGTAAAAAAATAATTGACAGATAAATATTTTAAAGGGTTAAATGATTAATTTTATACATTATTAGTTATTTTGAAGAAATAAGTTTTACTAAAATGAAAAAATTTATCACTGAAAAATAGATAACTTTTACATATATATGCTTAACTTTTAAGCATTTTGAGTTAACTTTTACTCCGGTGTATAATATTTATTGTACACCCATTGTAAATAAGAATTTGTGAAGAAAGTTTAGTTTAGCCAATAAACAAGGGTGAAGGGTTGTTTTAACAAATTGGCTCATCGTTAATTTATACTAGTAATTAATGATGGAGATAGGCCAAAGAACGTAGAAAACAGATTTAGCCTTTTATTAATTTGATAGATTTTTGGGTGCACAAAATATATAGGTCCAATATAATTGGTGGTCACCACATCCACTACAAGAAATTGTACTATTAACGACGGGAAATCCCGTCGCGAAAGGCCAATAATCATTGATTAACGACGGGATTTCCTGTCGCTAACCCGTCATAAAAGGGGGCCGTCGTTAATAGAAATCCCGTCGTAAATCCATCGTAAACCCGTCGTAAAAGACATTTGCGACGGTTATTCCCGTCATTGTTTGGTTGTTTGCCCCGTCGCAAAAGGCTTTTACAACGGGATTTTTGACCCGTCGTAATTAGGTTGTCGTTAAAGATACAAATTCTTGTAGTGATCTCACCAACTTATATTGCTTGTTTTAAGTGCCCTAACTAATTCCACAACCAACACTTCAGATTTCCAGGTGCTTATATTACTCTAGGGAGCCACCTATGCCGCATCAAAGGTTATAGTGCTTATCAAATGTTTACAACACTCACATAGTCACATATGAAGAAGAGATAAAGAGAGACACCTCACAATTAAGTCACATCTCATGTTTATGGCTTAGGCCGCGTCCATCTATACCTAGTATTTAAAAAGGAAGACCACATTTTATTATATGACATGTGTCAACACATTTGATTAGATGACACGTGTCATCCATTCTTTCTTCCGTCAATTTGACTTTTATTTTATTTTTTTCTTTGTTGTTTGATATATTATACAACTCCAATCGCCTCTTTCACTCCATCTTCCTCATACAACATCAATTCACTAAGCTATTCATTCAACATTTTTCACTCCATATTCCCGATTAACACTCAACAGTAATACATTATTTAATTTATGTATTATTTCAACTTTTAAAATTTACCTTTATTTAAATCATATATTCTTTCTAAAATCACAAGCTCAATAAAATTTGAACTTAAAAAGATAAACTAAATACATAATAACCACTACACAACCGCCCATTCTTGAACGGGCTCAAAAACTAGTTACTAGGAGTAAAGGAGTCTACTTTACAAGATCGAAGTTACGTGAGCTCGATCTTAAGGTTTAAAAACATATACTCCGTATATTGCATAAGACCGTCATTTAGCCAATACACATTAAGTTACGTTTACTAAAAGTTGCATCAATAATAATATGGTTATTAAGGGTATTATAATTATATTCTAACAAATAATTAAGTGTATGTGGTGTATTTTTTTATTCTATAAATGACGTATCTTGTACATGATACATTTTTAGAACTTTAGGGGTACATGGTGAAATAACCAATTATATTATGCTTAAAAGCTAGACTTTGGCAAAATTGGTCTGATTAATGATTATAAGAGACTCAATTCTACCCGGAATTACTTGACACAAATTTGACCTGGCAATCAATTACAATAATTGTTGATCACAATCCGTAATAAGGCAATTGACAGCAGGGCAAATTTGATGTAATCTAATCCAGGCCCGAAAATTAGCCTGAATGATTCTTCATCAGAAACATGACCCAATCTAATTAACTAAGTGTTCTCTTCATCTTAATTTCACTTATCTTATTGGCCCAGAACTTATCTTATTTTATTTTATCTTATTGACCATTATCTTATCTTATCTGAACTTATTGACCATTATCTTATCTTATCTTATTGACCATTATCTTATCTTATCTTTTCTTATTGAAACTTATAGTATTACCTTATGTAATATTTATCTTATCTTATCTTATCTTATTGGCCCTGAACTTATTTTATATTATCTTATTGATCCTGAACTTATCTTATTTTATCTTATCTTATCTTATTGACC
Organism: Spinacia oleracea; assembly: GCF_020520425.1. NCBI lineage: Eukaryota > Viridiplantae > Streptophyta > Magnoliopsida > Caryophyllales > Amaranthaceae > Spinacia > Spinacia oleracea. The sequence goes on along the minus strand of NC_079487.1, from coordinate 118,725,606 downwards.
CTGAACTTATCTTATTTTATTTTATCTTATCTTATTGAACCTGAACTTATCTTATTTTATCTTATTTTATCAGACCTGAAATAAGTGAAAATAAGGTGAAGAGAACAGAGCCTAAGAAGTATATATGACTAACTAACTCTTAATCATAAATAATTATGTACTTAGTAGTAGAACCAGTTAACAAAAATTGTGAATTGTAAGGCCAAGAACGAAGTAATAAACTGATAAATGTTAGAATAAGCTCATGCAGTCATGCATGATGTAGCCCTGTACGTAAATTTTGGGCCGGAAACATTGTGGAAGCAGCCAACACCTGTGAGTGGGCTGATATCAAACAAGCTACCCATGTTGTGGGCTGGGCTTGAATACAATCCAGAGTAAATGGTTTAATTTATTGGAATAAAACTGCGAATTAACTTATTAACATTTTTGTTTTCATTGAAAAAGTAAGAAATATATGAAGTAGTTTGTACAAGATTCAAATATATCAAACGTAATTTCATGTGGAAGAATATAATAATTAAATGTTATCCACGTAATATCAGGGGTATTGCCCAGGGCCAAGTACTACTTGAGAAATTAAATTATAAACAAAAGTACTCCGTAAGAAGTTGGGAAGAGGGACTGAGGGAATAGTATGAATTCATTATAAAGATTTCTTCTATTCGACTTATTTTGTCTAAACTCATAAGAAGTATTATTTTAATTATTCATACTTATTTTATTTGAAAAAACTCACTCGTACTTGTCTTATGAATTATAAACTTACTTTTGTGTGAAATAGTCTGAAAACGCTTATCTTCATATTATGAATTTACCTTATCTTAAATTATTTGAACTTGTCTTACATTTCTTAACTTGAACTCCATTAACTTACTTTTTCCCCATTAAAATAGGTCAAAATAAGCCAAACATAATTTTTTTTAACTCTACATTGATTAGTTATTGAAATATTTGTTTTCCTAAGGTAAAATTTAAAGTGTTACGAGGTTATACGTTTTTTTTGTGCGAATGAGCCACAAGGGCGGGGATGAGAATCGATCCCAGGATCACCTGAAATCGGGATGGAAGCTCTAACCAACTGAGCTATCCAACACTCTCTTTACGAGGTTATACGTAATGATCGAGTAACAAACAAAGAATGAAAAGAAAAAAGAAAAAACGTCTGTCTACAATTTTAAAGCAAATCTTAGAGCACTATAACAAGTACATTAAAAACCATATGCTTGAAACTTGAAAGATGATGTAGAAATAAAAACAGAAGAAAACCTTGAAAGCAAGCATCCAAAGTTTGACTAAATACTTGGAGATTCTCTTATTATCTTATACATCAACAAATTCACGTACAACTTGCATTTAGAATAAACCCTCTCCCATCATACATTCATACATGTGATAGATCCCTTGGAATCAAGTTGTAAATGAAGATTTAGTTTAATTGGTTTTTGTGCATTACTTATCTTTGAAAAACCGAAGGTAAACTTATACAGGTAGATCAAGGATTGGCTACTCTTTTACGTAGTAAAAGGGAAATTAAGTGAAATAAACAAACCCTTTGTAATTTTACTACAGTCCACGGAGTACACAGTCCAAAGCATCACCTACAGATGGCGCTATCATATGTTACCGACCGTTTGTTCGGTCGGAAATTGTCCAAACACCGACCCCGAAAACACCGTCCACACTTTGTTGACCGTTAATGATAGGTAAATTAACTACCTTATGTTTTCTTAACTTTATGGTCCATTACGTTTTATACGATCGATATATAATAACTCGTTTTCTTGAAGTGGGGAGGTACAGTGCTATGGAAGAAGCTCAACAACACTCGGAAAACTCCCACAAAAGTTCTCTCTACATCACTCATAAAGATTGTCAACCCTAAACAAGCACATTACTCATTAGTAATTAAAGCAAAACTCAGTATTCCCTCATTAAATTTGATTCTTTTCTTAGACTGAGGAGCATGTGTTAATTAATCATACGGGAAGTAATTATTGCAAACTAAAATGGAAATGGTACGTACTAATACCACATATGCATGAACTAGTCAACCAAAACCTTGGCAGTTGGCACTATTATGCCGCTACTCGAGTGGGTTGGTTAATACTCCGTATTTTAGCTTATTAACCAGTACTTGAAAATTGAAACCATGTTCTAACCTCTTAATTTCATTCCGTACAATATTATTTATGAAATAAAAATAATAATTAGGATTTAATGTAGTTGATCAAAGCCAAGTGGCAATAAAGATTTTGGGTCAAATATGAACGTACAAGAGGCAGTACCACACTCCACATGGAGTTTGACAGTTTAGTCGGTTAAACACCAGAATTCATATGATTAATTAACCTAATAGACCTCTTTCCTATTGTAATTACTAGAAAATAGTACGCAATATCCTTTTTCAATATCTTAAACTTCATTACCATTCAAACAAATCATGGGAAGTATAACTCCATCAGAAAACAATGATTATGGTATTGTTTACCCTACAAGAATTTGTATCTTTTACGACAACCTAATTACGACGGGTCAAAAATCCCGTCGCAAAAGCCTTTTGCGACGGGGCTAAGAACCAAACAATGACGGGAATAACCGTCGCAAATGTCTTTTACGACGGGATTTTCTATTAACGACGGTCCCCTTTTATGACGGGTTCGCGACAGGAAATCCCGTCGTTAATCAACAATTATTGGCCTTTCGCGACGGGATTTCCCGTCGTTAATAGTACAATTTCTTGTAGTGTTAGTCTGCAAAAATTAAGGGAAGATACACTTCCTAAAATGTTCTATTTTCCACATAATCATGTTGGATTATTCATAGGGGACAAACCGATTCAAGACATATTCTAAAACTTATTGGTAATAGGTGGTTGGATTAACTCACATGCAACAACCCAAAACGCCATCTAAGTCACTCACTAGTCCCTATTTATGTGAAGTGTAATGTAAAACGGAAAACAAAACGAAGTAGGGAGAAAATGGTGATTGGGTAGACGTTCTAAACTCCCGGGAAAAATTCTGTTCGTTTTCCGTTAGTCGGGCAGAGTCTTGGGCAGGTAAGAGGGACTTGATTGAACTCCTAGAATCACTCCAATTCATCAATGATACAAACTGCCCATGTTACTTGTAAGCTTAAAATCAGGAAGAGAATGTGAGAAGGATGATGAGAAAGCTTAAGGATGGGGCTTTGAGAGTGAACTTAAGACTTGTAATTAAACATCAGGATTACGAAAACCAATAAAAGGGCAGCTTCATAAATCAACAACCTACTGATCTCACCATAAAACTATAAACAATTGCTGATCTAAAACTGTCCTTTATCTTCAACCAAGAACAAAGAGTACAATAATTAAGCATTAAATTAAACAATTAATCTGAAGTATTAATTCTTCAGTGACAGTATCCTCTATAAATAGGCTTTTTCTAAATCTGGATTAGCAGGCCTTTCATAAAGCTTTAACACCATAAATAGTAAGGGTTTGCAGAGAGATAAGCTTGTCGTCTTCTGTATTTAGCATACAATTACAAAAAAAAATATGGACTCATCCAAACAGTCTAACAAAATTAGTGACATTGTGAGACTCAAACAGATGCTCAAGAAATGGAGGAAACAAGCACACGAAGCTAAGGCCGTTAATGGCGACCCCAGCAACAACAACAGCACCGACAACAACAACAGCACCGACAACAACAACAGCAACAACAACAACAATACCAGTTTCAATAACAACAACAATAGCAGCTTCAACAACAACAACAATAGCAGCTACAGCTACAGCAACAACAGTAACAGCACCAACAGCAGCAGTAGTGGTAAAAAGGGTTCATTAACTAGAACAAACAGCAGCAAAGGCATTACCTTTCTGAAGAGGACACTCTCTTTCACTGACTTATCAGCCAACAACGGCATATCAAGCAAAGGCTTTCTGCCTCTTGACGATGCTAAGGCCAATAACAGCAACTCCAACAACAACAACAACAACAACAGCAGCAGCAGCAGCAATGCTAGAAAGGGTTCTTTAAGTAGAAGCAATAGCATCAAAGGCATTAACTTTCTGAAGAGGACGCTCTCTTTCACCGACCTATCAGCCAACAATGGGGTGCCAAGCAACAACGCCGTACCCAAAGGTTTCTTAGCTGTTCAAGTCGGTGAGGAGATGAAACGCTTTGTCATCCCAACAAAGTACTTGAGTCACCAAGCATTTAGTGTCCTGCTGAAAGAAGCTGAGGAGGAGTTTGGTTACCAGAAAGAAGGTGTTCTGAAGATTCCCTGTGAAGTGGAAGTGTTTGAAAATATCTTGAAGATGGTGGAGGAAAAGAACAGTTCAAATGCCAAACAAAGTCTTAAGTTTAGCAGAAATGATGTGATTGTATGTGGCTCTTCAGAAAGTCAGAGCCTCTCTCAATCTCACCATCCCCCAAGCCCAATGTGCAGATAATATGTAATTACTATCTACCTTCTGTTTATGCCTCAATAGGAGCAGGAATTGAAGAAGGTTGATAGAGAATGTGTGAGAGAGCATGCTGACAAATAACATCATGTCCGAAAAACTCATGTAATGTGACGAGTTTTAGATACCGACCGGCCAGTGTAATACGCATAGTTATGACTTCCGAGTTACCGTAACCGAAGTCACCATATCTTTTCAACTTCCAACTTTTTGACTGAGACTTTTGTTGTTCTTGATAACTTTGTATTCTTGTTTTGCTCCTGAAATGCAATTGACTATGAAATGGTTGGAAAATTTTCTCCTGTATAAACGTTGCAGTCTACCAATAAATGGGTCTACGGGTCTAATAAATCAAAAGCAATATAAGAACATAACAAACTAAGCTCATTGGGCAAATAAAAAAAGACAAGATAAAAAAAAGTCATAACAATAGATTTCCGTACAATATGTTGATAAAAAATAGAACTCCCTTCTTTTTCCATGTAAAATAACAACTTTAAGCTAAATAGCCAACATGTTCTATTACAGTATCTAACAAGTAACACCTAATAAAAAAAAGCAATCAAAAGGTGAGTTTTCTCTCTCTCCTTGGACACCATATTGATCTTGTTTTACTTAGTTCGATGACCATTTGGTCAAGGAATTCCTTTTGGTCAATTTTATTTGGTGTTAGATACCAAAAATATTTAAATTTTGGAAAAAAAAAAACAGACATGTATCAGCTGTATGTAGAGAAGCAACCTATGCAAAATGCACTAAGACAACCTCAAAAATAGGCTGCAAAACCAAACCAAACCAAACCAAACCACACTGATTAGAGTTACTCTTTACACTATATTCTCAGACGCATAAGCAAAACAATATAAACTCTACATTGAAGTCCCAGAAAAAGGCCTCATTCATGAATCATGGTAGTTTTTTAGATGCAGAAACCTGATCTGAAGGCAATCTGAAAATAACTGTTAACAATTTAAAGTTAACTAACCATCAATTCAAATACTGTGTTAAGCTCACAAACAGGAAGAGACTTCCTCTGCCGCAGCAACTCTAAGATATCCATCAGGCCCGTCCTTAAACCCCAGTAAAGGTAAGTCTGATAATGTCGGTATTCTAGTGGATATTGTCTTATCTTGCTCATATATACACTTTCAAACAGCAGACATCAATATCTCAGACGATTTTGTGCCTGGGTTCCATCTCAAGCCTTATCCTCTTAAGTACTATCTCCAGAAACTTTACTAACTAATCTATACGCGATTTATAAATTTATAGAGTACAGAGGCAATATTATAACATTTGAAGTGTAGGCTCAAAGTAAGCTCAAATTTTTAACTAACTATTCTATTTTTGAAATTTGTAAATTTTTTTCGTGCAATTAATAGGTGTAGCTTTCACAATTTGTTTTAACTAATTTTTAACTTTTGAGCTCAAATCAAGTTTTGAGACAAGTTAAAAGTTGAATTCATCAAGCTATACAGACTTGACGTTTGGCGAGATGTGGGTGTTACAAGATGAGCCGAGCTACCCCAAGCTAAACCTCAAGCTCGGCTTAACTCACCATTAAGGCATTAACACTTAGCCATAGTTTGGATGCAAACATAAATTGTCATCAGATAGATTCAAATAATACACTATCAGAATCCTAGTTTTGATACCCGATTACTTCCTGGAATACTGTAGAAACATACGAACAGCAATATATTCCGAAGAGATATGCTAACAGTCTTAACTACATAAGTTCTAGAAAAAATATGATCTAGCATCTATTACAGTTGGACAAACTATAATTAGTTAACAACAAGAATCTCCGTTTTCAACACAAAAACTACCGTACAACAGGACCAAAAAATCAGGCACAGAAGAAAACATATAAACATGGAGGAATCGTATCCAATGTGCATCTAACAAGTAGGATTATACTATAATAGCATAATGGATCTACAAGTTCCCATAAACTAGTGTAAACAGAGCTACTAAAGCATGTTCTCTTAATTGATTCACATGCGCTGACAGAATTTGAAAAAATATAAACAAATATGTAAGTTTCTGTTTGACTTCAGATCTATGAAATGATAAACAAATTCATCTGCTTTCGTGCAGGATAATTAACATTATTGTCCAATCAAAACTAAGCAACAGAGCACATGGTAAGTAACTAACCTTTGATCCATGTGAAGTCTTTGGTTGACATAAAGAGGCACAAGCAAGTAGCATCGTGCATAGTTTCCAAAACAAGTCCCTGAAGAGTCTACCATGCAACAGCAGCCCATAATATGAAGATGCATATAGAAAGATAATGGAAGATACTTGCAATAAAACAAATGGTAGAACTTACAAGGATATTCCTCATGACATTTTTGTCATAAGAGTGGGAGCCGAATTATCTAGTAAACTGTCCAGGGAGTGGTGCTAGAGACCTGCGTTCGATTCCCATTTGCGTCTATCAACATTTTTTCTTCCTCTGCTCCTAAAAGAAACTAGAACATTCTGTTCCATAACAAACTAATAATCGCAGTGCTGTAGACGTGTGAATGAAGTAAAAAGAATTCTAGAATCAATCTCATGAACTTTATATGCACGTTAACCAGAAGCAAAGAACTCAAATGCACAATCAATAGAGCCACAACTAGAGGGAGGACCAGCACTTACTAAATCGATCATCCAAGGGTCCCTAATAACAAGTGCAGCAGTTTGCCAATCCAGAAAGGATTTGTGGTTAGAGCTTGACCAACTGATTCTGTGATTGTAGTCTTTAGCATAAAAATAAGAAACTATTACTAAGAAACATAATATGGTTCTTTAAAACCTAAAGTTACAAACTACCACATCAAACGTCGTTAGAAATAAGTTATGCCTATCAAACATGTGTGCGTTAGAAAGAGGTTGAGCCAAGATTTTACATATCCAACAAATATAGCTTCAAACAAATAGAACAGTTCCCCTCATATATGCAATGATTTTTCTCTGATAAGCTCCAGTATACAGGCAACAATATGATTAATAACAAGTTAACAAATGTGTAGTTGTACAAGAGCTCAGGCCAGAGGCTTCCTTGCAGCAAATTCAATTTAACTAGGAAAACAATTGACTGTGATATTTCGGAGTAATTTACACAAAACAGCAAGTATCTGAGCAGGTAAATTAGTTCCTTGCCAAAGCACGATTCCGCATGTATCACTGAGTAAAGTTCTTATACCACAAGTTTTGCAATGCCCTAGAAAACCTTTTTTTTCTTTAGCTCATTTTTTTCAAAATTACTCGCTTTTGGAATTAGCTACAGAGATTCTAATATCAATGAAAAGACTGCAGGACAACTGGTGCGGTCATTAGAAAGTTTCTAGTCACAACTCACAAGACTAACCACCTTGTCACCAAAGAGAATAAAAAGACAACCCACTGATGCAACTCACAGAGCTAACACAAGTAAAACACAGTCTGGACTTCATGTGTTTCTTTGTCAAATTTCAAATAAGCCTTTTTATCCACTGATGCATGCAAACTAAGCTGGCATAGAAAGTACTGAAAACAACTTTGTTTTGCCATTATCTGACGGTTTAGGGTTATTCACAAGTGTTCAGGCGCTTTTACTTCTCTGCTGAACTATAACCAAGCTAATATTCAATTAGATTCCACTATTTACACCACTCAGAAAGGAAATTAAAAACTTGTCTCCTCTGAAGAGATTAATGGGAAGTAAGATATCAACCCAAGGGCAGTAAGCAGCACAAAAATCAGTATGTTGTTCCCAGACAACAATATCACAGTGTTTAACTGTCAATGAAACAATCAACAATCGAGACTTTCTGTACAAACATGTGTATAAAAATGTTCTCAGTTAAAATATCCCAACAAGCCTTACAAACAACAAAATCCATTCATTATGGCAGCTTCCTAATGACCTAAAGCATCATTAGACCAAAGCAGAAAAATGAGAGCAGCTGATTCAGAAGTGAGACACTAATTTGGTCAATTCAATATATTGCTGGTCAATAAGAAAAAGAAAAATGCGAAAAGGTAAGCATATCATTTGCAAAAAAAAAAAAAAAAAAAAATCATGAACTTGGAATTATCCTGCCTTAGCCAAGCTTATCATCAACCTTTGGTCCCATACTCCCATCAACTACAGGCTAGTTTTCCATAAAGAGTTTGATCCTCAAAATGAAAGCTGTTCACCATCACTCTCATCTGGAAATGTGACACATTTGTATACTTTACACTTCGAGCACAATGTATATCCAGTCTGCAAGCAAATTCGATTGAAAAGTTACATGGCAATCTTATCAAGAAATTATGAAGAACACCATAATTAAGAGGGGGCACATGGAGGACATCAAGACTATCTATGGCACCCTTCACAGGACATGTTTCACGTCAAAGCTATTTACGTTTCAGACAGACTCCTACTGAAGTCTTTGAAGAAAGCCATCATCCTAGCCTAAGTGAGAAAAAGAGAGTAAGGGAATAAAACAAAGACGACGACATGTTTATCTGACAGATATGTTACAGTTGATCAAAATCTTGGGAAACTGCCTCGATCAACATGCAGAAGATAATGAGGGAGAAATTCCCTTAAACTAAAATTTTGCAAGAAAAACAAAGTCCGAATTCTGAGCATTAACATCTTTCCGGACAACCCAATAATAATTGAACGACTATAAACTGCCAACTTTTTACTAACACCACTCCCTTACAATAAGGGATCCTAAACTACCCTCCTTCCTCCTTACACCACCTTACCCTGCTCCCCACTCACCCCCTGCCAACGCAACCCTAATCCCCACCCTTGTATTTTGACAGCACAAAAGATGAGGGGAAGCAAGAGAAGCGGATTTATTTTCAATCTGAATCATTTCAAAATGCGAAGGATTTGGTCTATCAAGAGGGAAGGAAGATAGAAACCCCTATTCCTTTCCGTTCCCCAGTCAAACCTAATTATTATCCAAATAGGAAACTGGATAAATCACTCTCCCTTTCCTCCCCTTCCTTCCATATCTCATTATCCCAATATAGCGTAAATGAATAGACCGAAAGTAAGGCACCAAAAAAGAAGTAAACAGAGGGATCATGTGTGAACATCTATACTAATATATTAAAAGGCGTTTATAAGAACGTATATGTGTCACGTAGATCCCTCCTTATTACGCCACATCACCACTACTCTGTATCATGACATATAGTTGACAACCAAAAAGCATATAGCAAGGATTGAACACTAGACATCTTGAATTAAAAGTTACCATTCTTACCATCTTAGCTAGCCACAATGATGTTATATCTTTCTATTTAAATAATAAATACAACTTTTTTAAAATGAATAATTAAAGGGAAAAAAAAACAAAAGAAAATTAATTACTTAACTTATAAATGTACAATTCTTTTCTTCTCAACTTAAGCTTAAAAAATAAAAAACTTAGGGTAATGGAGTGTAATTATGAGTGCAAAAGAGGGAAACATTGACAAGAGTATAATAATCAACTAATCATCAAGAAGAGAACTCGACTTTATTTTGATTTTCGGATATGGGAAGGAAGTTTGTTGATGGCCACTGATCTTGCATGGAAATCAGATAATAGCACCACATACACATATTTAAAATAAGTAAATCCCACTAAAAGTAAAACCCGGAGCAACGCCCGGGCCACAAACTAGTTTTTACTTAAAACTAAGTTAACTCTTAAGATACCACTGGAGGAGTGGAAAGTGTAAAACGGTGAGGGAGTAGGCGGGGACTAATGCTAGATGGTGAATTTTCCAGCTGATACTCTCATTGGAGGTTAACATGTAGATAACGGGCAAGCCTCCACTATGGTTTCACTTCATTGTCTCACATGTGAGATATTAATCAAAAGCTAGACATCATCTTATGTGTGCTTTATATAATCAAGCAAAAACATGTCTTGAGTTTTTCTAACATGGTAACATAGCAATGTTCATTAATACTTACCGCTTTGCATGATGGACATCGACGGTAGATCTTATTAGTTGGGGACTTCACATTAGTTTTTTGTCCGTTGCAGAAATCACAAAGTAGCCATCCTGTTCCATTACAAGGTTCACATAGAATTCCAACCTTCGACTCCTAAAAAGTTCAAGTTAAATTAGGATTTAAAGAGAAAGGTAACAAAGTGTACAGAAAAACAAAATTCATCAATGGAACAACAGACATACAGCTCAACAGAAATAAACTACAGTACTTCCAACTTTCCTACAGTCAAACAAGATGCGGTAATTAGAATATTTACATTCTGCTTAAAGATGTCGCTTGAGACCAATAGGTTTTGACCGTCATCTCAATAATAACTAGAGAATAGGAAGTTGCGGTAATAGTGTTTTGGAGATAAGATGAGAATATAGCTGTAGTTTGAGATCACTTTTCCTTTGGGAACAAGTTTTGGGTAAAAAGATTTATGATCTTGTACAAGTAATAAACTTTGAAATTAGTTTCATTCTCAATGAACCTTTAACACCTTCTCTTGTACATGAAGTGAATTTTAGAAGCCACTTTGAAGTTATATAATTAAGTCGATATAACAAATACAGAGAGCTATGCAAAAGAAAGAAGAGTAGTAGTTCAAGGCTCCAAGAACTTCTGTACAAAAAGCCAAAATTTTATTCACATGGAGGATGCACATAGCAGGGCATGACCTTCCCTGATGTTTATGGACTTCACAAACTTACACAGTTATACTCCCGGAAACATGTGTCTAATCTTCCACACAATCAAAGTTCTCACTACTATAGAAACAGGGTTTAAGCTTCGAACTAAGAAAAACCTGTCAATAAAGATTCTGAATGAAACATGTTGAACCTATAAAAATTGTTGCCTTTCTGCTACTTTACTACTTTCATCTTTTTGCAAAGGACTTTGTATTTGGAGAACCTCCCCAGGTGTACATGCAGTCTGACCCCAGCTCCAGCATCATCCCAGCTATGGGATATCCTGGTGGGTGGTAATGTCTCTATTATAATCCAAAAAGATACTCGTACAAATACTATACCATCTCGCTATGGTCGCAACAATAACAACCATATCAACATAAACCTAAATACGAGTAATATCCTTGTCCAAGTCCAAATATGGCAAGCAGGGCAGCAATCTAAGGCTCTAAGCTATAGCCAAGTAGCCAACTATTCTTAAAATGTCTCGACTGTTAACCAAGCAAGCATATATTCTCCCTCCATACTACTCGTAAATTTATATAATCACTTCTACTTCCCACATTCCGGAAAACAAATAAATAAACTATCTACTTTCCTTAACTATTTATTGTTGTGACTTGCCACATTACATACACTTGAGAAAGTAAGGAACTAAACTTTTTAAATGCATTCCTTTGCCATGATCTCAACTCAAGTTTAGAGCCACTTACTAAGATCCCTTACCTAAAGCCCCGCAGGCCCTCACTAACAATCAGCAATATTGGTACATTATTTAGTCTATATAAACCATCCCTCATTTCAAAATTCCAACTTTCAGCCTTCCTGACAATTTTGAGCCGCTCACAAGAACACCACCACCCACAAACAATGATTTGTCAAGCAATTGAGTAAACTATAATTAGCCAATTAGCAGGTACATTAAAAAAATGTACATAATCCTAATTTCAAAAGAACACTTCCTTCATTCATAAGCTACCCAAGCAAAGTTCACTTGCTTTTAATCATAATTCTTGGTACAACATATATAGTTCATTGCTTCAAATAGAGAAAGGTGTAGAGAAAGGAGAGATATACCTGTTGTTCCACTTGCTGAACAGCTGAGCAAAACGCAGGCTTTAAGCCCATCACCCTCTTTATATTTGATTTGGAAGATAATGGACCTTTTGGCAAGAAAGTAAACTTCACATTTGGCAAAAGAGCCGCCATTGTTGTTCCCATCAGTTTCTTCAAAATCATCAAATACCAACCAGTACTAACTGCTAACATTCACATAAAACCCCGCCAAATATCACCCTTCATCTTCACCATTATTCACCACATTGCCATTACGATTCCACCACACAAAATTACAACTCTGAGAAGTGAGAAAGTTTTTGCTAATATCCGAGATTGATCAATCGCATACACATACACATACACATACACATACACATACACATACACATACACATACACACATACACGAGTAGACGACCAATACCAATAAACCGCCAACCCGAAACAATTAATTCAAAACCCGGCCAAACAATACTTTTGGACTTCCGCCCCTATAGCGGAAAAAGAAATTCCCTCTCCTCTGCTCTCCAATGGAAGCCAGGAGAAGACACATTTTCTCTCTCCTCTATGTCATCATCACCTTACTCCCGCTTTCAACTCTCTCATTTCGTTCTCTCTCCCCGAATTCAAACCCGTGCGATCGAAGAACCCTACCAAATCCACTATCACTACGATCCGATCAGCTAACGGTCCTCATCAACGGGTATTCGGAGCTCCGTATCTCTCTCCTGAGTACGATCGCTGGAATTTACGCTTCATCGCCGGTTGTCTCCGCCGTCGTAGTTCTCTGGGGAAATCCATCGACACCGGGGGAAACCCTAGATTCTCTCTCCTCGAACTTATCGCTGCTCTACTCCGCTGGTGCGCCTGTTACCGTGCTCCGTCAAGAATCCAACAGTTTGAATTCAAGGTTCCTTCCGCGCCATTGGATCAGGACACGTGGGGTTCTAATATGTGACGATGATGTTGAGGTGGACCCCAAGTCAATCGAGTTTGCGTTCAGGATTTGGCAGGTGAATCAGGACCGTTTGATTGGGTTATTTGCGAGATCGCACGGTTTGGATTTAAGGAGGAAGGAATGGATCTACACCGTCCATCAAGATAGATATTCTATAGTGTTGACTAAGTTTTTGATGTTAAAAGTTGACTACTTGTATTTGTATAGTTGTGGGAGTGAGGGGTTAGAGGGACAGTTTAGTGAGTTGAGGGGCATGGTTGATAATATGCGTAATTGTGAAGATATATTGATGAATGTCGTGGTTGCTGACGCGACCGAGCACGGCCCGCTCCTTGTTGGAGCGGACCGTGTTAGAGATTGGGGGGACGCGAGGAACGAAGTAGCAATTGGAAAGCGAGAGAAAGAGGTGGATGTTGGATTGAGTAGTACAAAAAGAGGTCACGGAGATCATCGAAAGAGAAGAGGCGAGTGTATAGGGGAATTTCACAAGGTTTTGGGTAGAATGCCATTAAGGTATAGTTACGGAAAGGTGGTTAATTCGGTTAACGAACAAGGGTTATGTGAAAAAAGAGGAAAGTTAGTTCCTTGTGATCAACAAGTCCTTTAGTTGAAATCAAATGATTTATGGCTTATGTTGAATATTTTTTATTTATTTATTTATATGGAAAAAAACCAGGTTAATCCATTTGGTAGGGAAAACCTAACTCATCCTTTCGGATGATCATGGAGAGGGAATTATCAAAAGACAAAAACCATAACGACATAGTAGGACAAGAGCTTCCTTTTGCCGCTAAGTAATCCGCTGCTTGATTGGCTTCCCGATAACAATGAATGACCGAAAATGAATTCAAGTTCGATAAATCCAAGATAGCATCCCCAACGAGCCCACTAATCTCCCACGAGACCTGCCAAATTCAGTTCATCGAGTTGATCACCACCAAGTTATCCCCTTCAATAATAAGATTTTTGCACCCCGTCGCCGCCGCACTTTTAATTCCTTCTCGAAGTGTCGAAACTTCAACAAATAGGATGGAGTCCTCCGGGTGAAGAGTTTTTGCTCCCGCCACTAACAAAGCTCCTTCATCATTGTGAATAACAAACTCCAAAATTGTGGATGAACTTCCTCTTTTGGCACCATCAAATTTTAATTTAAAGTAACCAGAGGGAGATCGATTCCACGACACTTGTATTTTTTCTTTGACCGCACTTTTCTTAGAAAGAAAGGAAATAGAGGCTTGATCTTCAAATTCTGACCACGTCTTTATGTGGTTAATGATTAAACAACTAATTTTCGTGACTGACCTTGTTTCATTTTTAAACACTATGACATTTCTAGTATACCAAATATACCACCAAACTTTAGCTAATTTTGCTATGGAATCTCACCCTAGGGTGTCCTTAATGTGAATTAAGTTATCAAGCAAGGAGACATGGGGATCAAGTGAAGTGAGACACCAACCATGTGAATGGTTGAGATGGCTAAGAAGATCTTCTCCAGATGGGCAAGAGAGGAACAAATGCTCACTAGTTTCTGTATGGTGGGAACAAAATTGGCACTCGAGTGGAACCGAAGCATGACTTCTAATTCTTTTGTGGGGATAGCATCACTACACATTTTCCAAAGTTTTTTTTTGAATTTTTGGGTGCTACATTTAGTTTCCAAATCCAGTTGAAAGGAACTCTATTTTCCGTTTCCAGAGAAAGACCTTGCACTAAGCAAGCAAAACATTTTATCTTCGATATCATTCATAGGGATAGGGATTGCCATTTTTTTAGCTTTAGCTATTACATTCCTTTGCATTTCCGATCCTCCAATACCAGTGCGTTCCTCCATCGGAGCAGTATCATTAAAGTCACCCTCCAAAAACCAAGGGTCTGAGTACGAGTTCTTGACATTCTCCAACTCCATCCATAATTCACGTCGAAGGGACGAATTAGGACTTGCATATATGGACGAGAATAACCATTATCACTCTGCATTTTTTTTGTCTTTATTCCCATGTTGTTGCCTATTCTGCACCGACTTATTTCTATTATTGACTCGTCTAGGAGCTCTCTGAACCAACATCCACATCCTCTGGTCTCGATTGACCATGCTTGACTGTTACACTCCCTGAATTTAATCATTGTTAACCCTTGGCGCATCCTGCCCTTCTCCATTTTCTCTAAAGATCGTGCAATCACTATCTTTCTAGGTGGTCGCACTTAAAGCAAATCTGGCGTAGTCTTTCGTACTGTATCTTCCACACTCGACCATTTAAATGAAACTTAGATAGCAGAGGCTTGGTTATATCCACTTCTATACACAGACAAATGCCCCATATCCATGGATTCAGTATTCCTATCAATTCACACCACTTACATTATAGCTAGTGGGGGAAACCACTTGTCGTAATTTTTGCGCATCTCATTGCTTATCTAAGGTTATGAATTCTGGGACTTTTTGTTTTCCTTGGGGTTGATGACTAGAAGAGAAGCTACTAATGGGGGACGGAAAAACTCAATTATTGTAATCCCCCGTAAATTTATAAATTTTATTAATATATTTTAACGTATATTATTTATATTTAAATAGAATTTATGAATTTTAAGTAATGAATATATAATTAACGTATATTTATTTTATTTTAAGTACGTTCTAAATATTTAACGATTTTTGAACTTTATTATATTTATATATTTAATGTATATTTAATTTCATTTAAATATATTCTAAATATTTTAACGGTTTGCGCAATCAAGAATAATTTTAGAATTTTATGTTGAAAAGAATTTGAATTAGGAAAACTCGTTGAATTCGGAAAAACAACCCTATTCGATTTGACTCAAACACTAAAACCCAAATCCTAATCCTAGCCCCACGTGGGAAAAGCCCAAAATAAAAAAATAAAAAAACCCCCAAAAACTCCCTTTTCTAATCCATTTCACGTGAAATGAAAAACCAACAAACTCTCCCCTTGTCTCAACTGTACGTGAAAAGCAAAACCCTCAGACCCTCTTCAAACTTCACGTAAAAACCCAAAAGCCTGTTGTACCAAGCCACCGCCGTTGTCCCAGCCGCCGCAGCCACCCGACCACCGTCGCTCCTCCGTGCCCGGTAATTCCTCCTCCTCCCTCTCGTCTATAATTTCTTTCTTTCTCCCTTCTTCTTCTTCTTCTTCTTCCCTTAATTAATCATGAGTTCTGTTTTGCTCAACCACCAGCGCTCGCAACCACCGCCACCTGGTTGCTGTTTCTGCGTCTACCCCGCGCCGCACCGCCTGCACCGTCGTTGTGGCCCTGCCCGCTCGGCCTGCTCCTCCCTCCTTCCTCCTCCACGCAAGCACACTCCCCTCGCCACCATCACTAGTGTCAGCCACCAGTTGCGTCGCGCCGCCTGTCCGCCGCGCCGTAGACCACCCGCCTGCTTCCGCCACCACTGCCGCCGGCCAGCAACCCATTCCCTCTCTTTTGGTTGTTTCTTAAACCCTAAGTTATTTAAATCTTTTAATTAAGTTTATTAATTTGAATTTATGCTCTTGAATTTAAATTATATGTTTCTATGATTTAACTAGAATTTTCAGATTTACATATTATGTTTAAATAATGAATTTAATAACGTTTTAATAATTTAAATTGCGTTTCTTGAATTTAAATTATAAGATTTATGATTTAATTGTGGATTTCAGAATTTTAGGTTTGCATAATTAAATTATTAATTTTCAGATTAGGTAATTGAAATGAAATAATGATTTTAATTATTAAAGTGTGAAATTTTAAGGTTTTTAATGATTTAAATCATAATCGAATGATTATATATTATTAAAGCTATTATTTTTATGATTTTAAGAACGTTCATTATGTTTTGTGGACGTTTGAAATTATTTTATATTGCTGGAAATTTTAAAAGGAATGTTTTATTGGAGTTTAGAACGTTTTGGGATCATTAGTTTAATAGTTATTATGCTTGGAGGTTATTTAGTTAAGTTTCGATATTGGGATGGTTCAAAATATGTTTAGGGTGTATTTAGAGTACTTTAGTATTGCTGTAAATTGTTGGATATTGATTGGGGAATTTTATTGGTTGTTTTTAGGCGGAGAATTCTCTGTAGGCGACTTTTGAGTTCGTTAAAGTGGCCTATCAGTTTGTTTACACAAGGTACGTACATACCTGTGTGCTTGGAATGTGTGTGATTTGTTGAAACCATATTGAAATGATTTATGAACTTCGTTATGTTGAAACGATTGAGGAACTTGGTTATGTTGAAATTGTTGATGAACTAGGTTATGTTGAAAGTGCATGTTTAATATTGTTGGATGGACATGTTAAGCATATATATTTCGTTATGAGAATTATAGCATGTTGGTATGGATGATTGATGCGAACATGTTGGTTGGGAACATTAGATTATTATATATATTGATTCAGATCGATTGTTCATTGTTCCCTTTTAGCTTTTCACTACTTTATAAGGGCCGAGGACCTTGTTTAGTAAGTTGAAACCTTATACCCATATAGAGGGGTTGTATCAGTATTAAAGGAAAGGTTGAATTAATTGGAATAAGTCTTGTGTGACGTCTCTGTGATCACTTGTTTAATTCAAAGATAGAAGAAGTTGCGTTTACTTGTTGAATATAATATTTATGTTTGATGAGTCATAACCAAGTATTAAAAGTTAAGTCATGTAAAGTGAACATGAGTAGCAATAGCTTTAGACTGTGCACGTCTAAAGTGACGGACAATCGGGAGTTGGGGTCATGGGTCGCCTATGGCTTTTTCTGGGGCCGGATTGATCACCGGTTCTATTTTTATTTAAAAGTCCCTCGATATCGCAGGTCATTGGGGTTTACGGAGTCGCGCCCGTACCTCGTCTTCCTTAGTGAAGAAGAAGAAGTTTCTAGTAGACAACTCAGTCCATTGACTATTTCAATTTAAATAATGTTAATGATACAAAAGTCTAGTTCAGTCAAACATAGTCTTCAAGTCAATATATCTTGATTATCCTTGCTTATGTTTTATTTAGTACCATGTTAGGATTGTTCGTTTAATAGAATCATGTTAGGATTATTATTGATTTAGTATGTAGTACTCAGCTTTGCTGATTACGTGCTTTTGCTTGTGCATGTTGATCATGGCTATGCCTTATTGATCCTGTGATGACCCAATCTTGGTGAGCAGTCTCTAAGGATCAATAAGCATTGTCCATCTGCAGGTTTGAAGATGATGCATCATTGGGGATCGGGATTAGAGAGCTTGTAGTTAGATTTGCTTTATTAAGTAATTTGGTTTGTTAACTTAAATTTGAAATTTGTCGTACTATTCGTATTTCCTTATTTCAGTTAAATGGGTTTTGGACTAAATCTGTAATCGATTATTTATAAACCTGAAGTTAGTTTTATGTTTTCCGCTGCAAAATTCTGAATAAGCCGTTACGTTTTCACACGGGCGATAATGCCTTGATAATTCTCTACGTTTTATATTAAAAGATTATTTTAGAAAAGAGAGAATTGTCGGGGTGTTACAAAGTGGTATCTAGAAGCTAAGGTTTTACTTTAATAAATTTTTAGGCGCCTAACTACCTAGTTATTTAAAATAGATTTCTTAAAAATCGAGCTTCTACGGATTATAGTGTTCAAAAATTGGTACTTTTTTTTGGGGGGCCGATTTCATTTTACCTTGTTTGAAAGTATACGATATTCCTTATTTACGTTCGAAATCAAATTATTTTTCCAAGTTAAAGTGATACTTTGGACATTTATTTTTTATTATTTATTATTCAAACAAATAAATAAAAATCATATGAATACATTTTTTTTTTAAAAAGGAGTTCAATTTTTTTTAAAGTTGTTTCAAGAGTTAGAATTCGTTAATTAGGAAATATAAATCTTTTTGAATTAATAACTTTATTCTCGAATTTATTCGCTACGTTATAATTTTATTATATTTTCGTTCTTTTATTTCGTTATATAAATGATTCTAATGCTTTAGTTTATGAGAGATGGGTAGTATAAGAAGGGCATATAAGATAGAATTATATGTACATTAGTAGCTAGTCAATGATAAGAAATTGATTGTTATGTATGTGCATGTGCTAATTGTTTAAGTGTTACATTTACAAGTGCATAAAGAATTGTTTGATTCCACCAAACTTATCGATTACTGAACCTTGTTTATGTTTTGGCTGGAAAATCGTTAGTGAGACCTTGAATTGTTTATTTCAGGAATAAAATGTTTCTTTCCAAGTATACCAATATAGGATCCTTCGAGAAACTTGATATAGAAACCCCAGATATTTATGTGAAAAAAATTGTGTTTGGATGTGAATATTATGCTAAGGTTCAAGGGCAACCTATCTTAATGAGAAAGGATATCATAGCAGCCACTATCATTAATTGCTTACCTAACAAATTTCCATACCTAGAACTCAAGGAAAAGTTTAAAGACATGCATTCTGATAATGGAACTCCAAACTTGGTTAAGTATGGAACTTGGGATGGTAGATGGAAATATGATTCAGAAATTCTGACCACCATTATTGAAGCAGCAGAAAGTGGGTTTAGAGACGGTAAAATCGTAGGGAGTCATGTTGGGGATTCAGTTACAGAAGAACCTATGGGAATTAGTGTAAATAATAACCTAGAGGAAAATGATGTAGCTGTGGAGAATGAGAATGTAGGTGTTGAGGCAGAGAATCCTAACTCAGCGGCTCATGAGCCAACCATTGAGATCTCTAGTGATTCGAATGCAGAACTCGAAAGTGAACAGGAGATGGCAAGTGAGCCTAATCAAAATGAAGACATGGGTGAAGATGCAAACCCTGAGGAAGACCCCGATGAAGACCCTGAAGAAGAGTTCGATGATCTTGAGATCTAAATTTCACTCCGCAAGTCTCAGGAGCAATGGATAGGCAAGAGGCCACAAATATTTTGAAGTCATAAATAGTTAATTAGCTCTTTTATGTTTTAAAGAATAAGTAGCAAAGCTACAACTGTTTAAGGTTTAAGTTTATTGAAGTTTGAAATGTTCTTTATTATTTTCGAGGATGTAATAAACCTCTATGGAGTTAGCAATAAAAGTTAAAGTTTTCAAGGAAGTGTTCTTTATTCTATTTTGAGGATTCCATAATACTCCAACCTCTAGGTAGTACGTCATGGATTAATTGTTTGCATACTCAATGTGAATTGTGGATCAATTTAATTGCCACAATAATATTAAATGATGAGTACATAAAGGAAGTGAGGGCCAATCTAGACCCTCATGACCAATATAATTCAAAATGTTATGCCTTACGTGCAGTGTGAATGTCTTTCGTGAACTATTGAGGATGAGTATTTTTTTTTTTTAATGATTATTGCATCTTGTAGACGATCGTTGCACATTTGTAAACGATTGTCGTGCCTTCGTAAATGATGTGTATTAATGTGAACATTGTTGGTTGAGGCGATCTTTATGGCCAATTCAAGTATTAAATTGTATGGGATAACGTATAGGTGATGTTTCAAACCTAAAGTAGAGTATACTAATTGCAGGTCGCGTTCTAGAATGGCCAACAACAATGATCTAGCTGCTGCGATTCGCCTCTTGGCGGAAAAGCTAACCCAGGAGAGAACTGAGCGCCCCGATTCTGCAGGGGAAATGTTTGAAAGACTTTCTAAGGTTAAGCCACCGTATTTCAATGGGCAAGCAGACCCAACCTTCCTGGAAAACTGGATTAGGGAATTTGAGAAACTATTTGAGGCTGTGAGTGTAACACCCCGACAATTCTCTCTTTTCTAAAATAATCTTTTAATATAAAACGTAGAGAATTATCAAGGCATTATCGCCCGTGTGAAAACGTAACGGCTTATTCAGAATTTTGCAGCGGAAAACATAAAACTAACTTTTAGGTTCATAAATAATCTATTACATATTAGGTCCAAACCAATTAACTGAATTAAGGAAATACGAATAGTACGACAAATTTCAAATCCAAGTTAACAAATTAAATCACTTAATTAAACAAATAGAACTACAAGCTCTCTAATCCCGATCCCAATGATGCATCATCTTCAAACCTGTAGATGGGCAACGCTTATTGATCCTTAGAGACTGCTCACCAAAGATGGGTCATCACAGGATCAATAAGGCATAGCCATGATCAACACACACAAACAAAGCACGTAATCAGCAAAGCTGAGTACTACATACTAAAACAACAACAATCCTAGCATGATACTATCAAACCAACAACCCTAACATGATACTAATAAATATAAGTAAGGACAGACAAAACATAATAATTTGACGACTATACTTGACTAGACTAAGCTAGACTTGATAACCATAATATTATTTTAGTTGAAATAGACAATGGACCGAGTTGACCATCCAGAAGTCTTCACTAAGGAAGACGAGGTACGGGCGCGACTCCGTAACCTCAGTGACCTGCGATATCGAGGAACGTTTAAATAAAAATAGGACACGGTGATCAATCCGGTTCCAGAAAAGGCCATGGGCTACCACCATGAACCCCAACTCCTGTTTGTCCGTCACTTCAGACGTGCACAGTCTAAAGCTATTGCTATTCAGTTTCACTTTACATGATTTATAAATTGAGATTCCGTTATGACTCAACCATTACATAAGACAGACAATTCACATTTGTTCACAACTGTTTTTATCTTGGAATTAAGTAAGTGATCATAAAAGCATCAATCAAGACTCATTCCAACTTAACCAACCTTTCCTTTAACCATGAGCAACCCTGTATATGGGCATAAAGTTTCAACCTACTAAACAAGGTCCTCCGCCCTTATAAAGTAGTGAAAAGATAGAAAGGGAACAACAACCAATCGATCCAACCCAATCATATAGAATAATCTAGTGTTCCCAACCAACATGTTTGTATCAAACATCCATACTAACATGTTACAGTTTTTATAGTGCAAAATAAGTTCAATAAGTTTGTCCAACAGTATTAAACATGCACATTCAATATAACCCAGTTCGTCCATAATATCAACATCACCAAGTTCAACAACAAGATTCAACATGGTTTCAACAATTAGCACACATTCCAAGCACACAGGTATGTACGTACCTTGTATAAACAACTAATAGGCCACTTTAACACTTTCAAATATCGCCTAAAGAAAATTCTCCGCCTAAAACAACCAACAAGTAATCCCAATCAATTTCTAATCATTCGCAACCATAATAAAGCATTCCAAATACATCCTAAATATACTTAGAACATTCCCCAACATCAAAACTTGAGTATTTGATTTCCTAGCATAATAATTATTGAATCAATGATTGAAATTCGTTGAAAACTCTTCGCAAACATCATACTTTAATTTCCAGCAATATAACTACTTTCAAACTGCTCCAAAACATAATTAACATGTTTGAAATCATAAAAACAATAACTTTAATAATTCCTAAACATCCTACCATGATTTAAAATTATTAAAAACCTTAAAATTCATACTTTAAATAATTAAAAATCAATATTTCAATGCATTTATATAATCTGAAAATTAATAATTTAATTATGCAAACATATAATTCTTGAAATTCATAATCAAATCATAAAAGTTATAATTTTAATTCAAGAAACATAATTAAATTATTAAAACGTAATTAAATTCATTATTTAGTTTAGGGTTTAAGGAAATAACCAAAAGTTAGGAGAGAGGAAGGACGAAGGCATGGCTGGAGGCGCGGCTGGAGGCGCGGCTGGGCGACAGGGTTGCACACGGAGGTGCGCTGGTGGCTGCGAACGCATAAACAATCGAGTAAGGTTGTAGAAAACGAACAAGAGAAAGAATGAAGCAAGAGAGGGAGGAGGAATAAGAGATTACCGGCGCAGCAAGCATGGAGGCGTCTCAACGGCGCGGCAAGGTGGTGGAGTAGTAGCGGCGACCAGGTGGTGGTGGTGTGCGAGAGGAACACGCAAAACAGAACCCATGAATAAGGAGGGCAAATCGAAAGAAAGAAAACGAAAGAGAAGAGGAGGTGGAAGGATTACCGAACGAAGGAGGAAGCCGGGCGTCGGAGGAGAGCAGCGGTGGTGCGGCTTGTGGTGACGGCTGCCGGCGGCTGGGGTGGAGTTTTGAGGGTTCACGTGAAGTTGAAGGAAGGAGGGTTAAGGGTTTTCTAGTTCACGTGAATTTGATGGAGGGAGTGTTTGTAATTTTTTTTTTTTTCTTGTTTTTGTTTTTTTTTTTACGTACAATAAGAGTAGGGAGGAAGAGTTTTGGGTCTTATAGTTTGGGCTTTTCCAAGTGGGCTTAGAATTAGGATTTCAATCCAAAATCAATTAGGATCGTTTTCTAAATTCAATCGGTTTTCGTAATTCGATTTCTTTTCAACGTAAAATTCTAAAATTACTCTTGATTTCATAAAACGTTGAAATATTTAGAACGTATAAAATAAATTACGTTAAATATATATTTATTACTAAACTTCATAAATTCTATTTAATTATAAATAATATACGTTAAAATATATTTAATAAAATTTATAAATTTACGGGGGATTACAATCTACCCCTCTTAAAAGAAGTTTCGTCCCGAAACTTGACACGAAATTTCCCGCATTTTTCCCAAAAGCTTTTAACTTATTCTTACTAGATAAGTACTTGTGCCACCGATGTGCACTCTTTTGCCAACTCAAAGCTATTTGTGTTACTCATGAACACCTTTTCTTATGCGGAGAATCTATTTGCTTTGCATTAACTTGTAAAATTTGCTAAAATAAGCAATAAAATGCATAAAAATTCCATAAAATAGGTAAAAAGCGCGAATTTCTATCGCATTCTACCCCCTTAAAGAAAACGAGTTACGCCCTCGTAACTCACCCCAGGGAATGACTTTGGATATTTCTACTTCAACGAATCATGCCCCCAAAGCTATATTTCCATTAAAATCATAGCAAGTGGGATTTCTACACTTCTTTCCACACAATGCCTCAACAGGTTCCATCTTAAAGCTCGCATAGTAACTATTGTTGCAAGAAATTCAATCACTCTAGTTGGTCTTCCCAATTACCCTTAAAGTCAATAACACAGGATCTCAACATATATTCCGTTAGTAATCTCAGTCTGTCTATCGGTTGCAGGGTGGAAATAAATACTCATTTCAATGTCGTCCCCAAGATTCAACTGGACCTTATTGCCAAAATTTCGGACTTTTGTTCTCGGTAAGGATCTTACAAGTTGCCCTATAAAGGTAATGTCTCCAAATATTCGTAGATAACACCATAACAGTTATCTCTAAGTCATGGGTTTGGTAATTAGCCTTATAAGGTTTCAATTGACGCGACAACAGCTAAATCTAGAAAGCTTCCTCACATTTCTCACTTCACTTGAAATTCGATTCCTTTTTCATCAAGTTGGTCATTGGTTTTGCTTACTTCGAAAAGTCTTTCACAACTTCCTATAATAGTCGTCTAGGCTTAGAGAACTTCAAATATCGGACACGTTCTTTGGAGTAGGTCACTCACTCACATCTTGAATCTTAGCAGGATCTACAGAGACTCTTTCTGGTCAACTTTTCCTTTTTACCAAACCTCCTTATGTCATCACTCTTGGTCTTAACTCTTAGCACTTCCACCAATTCATACATTTTCATCTTTTCAAGACAACAAATGATTTCTAACGATCCTGGACCACTCGAATCTTCTCTTAATTTTATTCCCTTAAGTAACGTAGTTTTCAATCAATTTAGTCGTCACTTTTCCGTCGATGTTACTTATACACACATGACTTCAAGATCCGTATACTTAATTCATATAAAATAAATTCTTTCTAAGCGTCTCCAATATAATTCCCAAGTGTTTGACATGCTCTTTCTCATTCCTTGAATAAATCAGGATATCATCAATATAATAACGAACTTAATTCGGAATTCGTGGAAAATCTTATTCATCACATCCATAATTATGGCAGGTGCATTGTTTAACCCAAAAGACATTATTCTAAACCCATAATGACAATAACGAGTCCTAATGAGGTCTTAGGCCCTTATCAGCTATCCTTAATTGGTGATACTTCGAACACAAACCAATCTTCGAGAACACACTCGCCCAATTCAATTGATCCAATATTTCATCTCTCCTATGCAAAGGATACATGTTCTTGATGGTGATTAATTTCCTAAAATCAATGCATAATTCGATACTCTTATCTTTCTCCTTAATAAACAACACAGGAGCTCCTCACGGTGACGCACTAGGCCTAACATACTCCTTAACGAAACAACTCTTGCAATTGTGTCCTAATTAGATAATTTATAGGTGTCGTTTCAGGATTTAACTCTGTAGAGAACTCAAATGCTCTAGCTGGTAACATACTTGCAATTTCGCTCGGAAACACATCAATGAATCCACTCACAATGGCAACATCCTCAATTTTAACTTCAACTTCTTTACTCACCTCTAACACACTACAGAAAAATCGTTCACACTCTCTATTCATCAATTTCCTCACTTGCATTACAGAAATAACTAAGGTTCTTGGACTTCTCAAAACATCTACATGAGCTCAACCTTTCAATAGGGTTCCTTAAACTTACTTTCTGCATTTCACAGTCTACCTTAGCCTTGTACAAACTTAGCCAGTCCATCCCCAGAATTACATCCAGGTCCCTCAGATTAAACTTTTATCAAATCAGAAGGAAAAACACAATCTTTTGTCTTCAAAGACAAGTTCTTAAATAATCTTATACACCTTATGGTTACACCAGTAGGCCTAATAACAGGTAAATCAATCATTCAAAATCTACTAACTTCAGACTCTTAATAAGAGATGACGAAACAAAAGAATAAGCTTTCCCTGAATCACATAACTTTCTAACTAGCACAGAGTTAATAGAATAGTAACAGAAACTAAGTCAACGGGTTGTTCAGCTTCATTTCGACTTATCACAGACAGTTTACCCGGGGCCTTGTTATGGTTGTTATTCTAATTAACATACTTATGGAGGTTTCCTTGGCTGTCTTACGACCCTATAGGCTTCAAACTCTAATTTCTTGACTGGTTAAATCCCGACTTCACCTGTTTAGCACTCTCATTACCATTTTGTTCCTTTTTCCGTTTAGTAAAGCACTCATACTTCCTATGCCTCTTTTTCTAACAATAGTTACCGTTCATTAATTCTCCCTTACAATTCCTACCAGGATGGTTGTTATTGCACATCTTACAGTGATACACCTTCTCCGATTGGTTCCTATTGTTGTGCCCCTGTTTGTTCCTTCCTTGAAAGTTTCCATATCCATTCCCATTCCCATTTTCATTCATATTCCTCTTGAAATTCCCTTGGTTTTCCCCAGCATTACACATTTTTCTTTTCTCCCAAGAACAATATTTTTCTTGTCCCTTCTAGACTGCAAACCATAAATATGAGCAGCTTTCACATACACAATATCCAAAGATGTAAAGGTTTCCCCACCTAATCCTAATTGGATCTCCTCAGTCAAACCTTTCTTAAACCTCAGAGCCTTTAGCTCCTATGTGGCTACAACCTCAGGTGCAAACTACGACAGTGCTATAAATTTGCTATAGTAATCGGCAATGGTCATGCTCCCCATACTAAGGTTTACGAATTCCTAAACTTTTTGCTTTCTCATAAAAGGTAGGGTAAAATTTCCCTTAAGGCAGTAACAATTGAATCCTAATTGAATATCTCAGCAGTGCTAAGACTAACTCTATTCTCTTTCCACTATAAATCAGCTTCGTCTTTCAAATACATGACAACTTGACCCACTCTCATATTCTAAGGACAGTTCACAGCCTCAAACAATTTCTCAAACTCTCTAACCTAGTTCTCTAAAAAGTAAGATCAGTTTCCCCCTTAAAGTATGGTGACTTAACTTTGGCTAGTCTCTCAAACATGTCCCCAGCAAAATCGGGACGCTCAGTTCTCTCTTGGGTCAGCTTTTCCGCCAAGAGGCGAATAGCAGCAACTAAGTCATTATTGTTGGCCATCCTAAAGCGCGACCTGTAAGTAATATTCTATTTTACGTTCGAAACTTCACTTAACATTATCCTAGCAATGTAATATCACACCAGCATCCAGAATTCACATACATAAACAATCATTTATGAATG
Organism: Spinacia oleracea; assembly: GCF_020520425.1. Lineage (NCBI taxonomy): Eukaryota > Viridiplantae > Streptophyta > Magnoliopsida > Caryophyllales > Amaranthaceae > Spinacia > Spinacia oleracea. The sequence goes on along the minus strand of NC_079487.1, from coordinate 118,698,407 downwards.
ATATTCGCATACATGACATTCAACTGAGAAACAAGGAACAAATTCAATCATCACGAATAATAAGGCAGAATAAAAGAAGAAAACATTCTCTTTGCATGCCCAAAATAAACTCTTGATCCTTTGGATAATCAATGATCTAACTCTATTCCTCAAAAGAATGTTAATAACAATCCTAAATATCCACAACACACCTGTCCTCAAAATAAAATTAAAAGTTCTATGACATAAACATAAACTATTGTTGGCGAATTATGGAATTCTCACATTGGGAACGAATGCTTTAACTTTTATTGCTAATTCTATAAAGGTTTAATACATCCTTGAAAAGAATAAAGAATAACTCAAACTCTTATTGCTTTAACTTTAAACTGTTGTAGCTTTGCTACTTATTCTCCAAAACATTTAAGAACAAACTAACTATTACAACTTCAAATGTTTAAGGCATCTTGCCTATCTGTTCTTTCCTAGGAATTTGTGAAGTGAAATCTAGATCCTCAGTATTCGTCGATCTTCTCAAAGGATCCTATGTTGGTGTACTTGGAAAGAAGCGTTTTATTCATGAAACAAACAACTTAAGATCTTACTAACGATTTCCCAACCAAAGCATAATCAGAATTCAATAAAACAATAAGTTTGGTGGAATCAAACAATTTCTATGCACATTTACATGCAACACTTAAACATTTAACACATGCACATAGGAATTAACTTCTTATGCTAGCAATTAACTATTAATGCACATATAATTCTATCCTATATGCCCTTTCCTATATTACCCATCTCTCATAAACTAAAGCATTGAAATAATTTAAATAACAAAGTAAAAGGACGATAATATAAGAAAATTATAACATAGAATAATAACATAAATAAAAATATATAATAAATAAAGTAAAATAAATTAAGGAAATGCGTAGCGAATAAATTCGAAAATAAAGTTATTAATTTGAAAAAAATTTTATATTTCCTAAACGACGAATTCTAACTCTCGAAACAACTTAAAAGAAAAAAATTGAACTCCTTTAAAAAGTGTACTCATTATTTATTTATTTATTTTGAATAATAAATAATAAGAAAAATAAAAATGTCGAAAGTATCACTTTAACTTGAATAATAATTTGATTTCGAACTTAAATAAGAAATATCATATACTTTCAAACAAGATAAAAGGAAATCGGCCCCCCAAAAAAAGTACCAATTTTTGAACACTATAATACGTAGAAGCTCGATTTTTAAGAAATTTATTTTAAATAACTAGATAGTTAGGCGCCTAAAAAAATTGTTAAAGTAAAACCTTAGCTCTGATACCACTTTGTAACACCCCGACAATTCTCTCTTTTCTAAAATAATCTTTTAATATAAAACGTAGAGAATTATCAAGGCATTATCGCCCGTGTGAAAACGTAACGGCTTATTCAGAATTTTGCAGCGGAAAACATAAAACTAACTTTTAGGTTCATAAATAATCTATTACATATTAGGTCCAAACCAATTAACTGAATTAAGGAAATACGAATAGTACGACAAATTTCAAATCCAAGTTAACAAATTAAATCACTTAATTAAACAAATAGAACTACAAGCTCTCTAATCCCGATCCCAATGATGCATCATCTTCAAACCTGTAGATGGGCAACGCTTATTGATCCTTAGAGACTGCTCACCAAAGATGGGTCATCACAGGATCAATAAGGCATAGCCATGATCAACACACACAAACAAAGCACGTAATCAGCAAAGCTGAGTACTACATACTAAAACAACAACAATCCTAGCATGATACTATCAAACCAACAACCCTAACATGATACTAATAAATATAAGTAAGGACAGACAAAACATAATAATTTGACGACTATACTTGACTAGACTAAGCTAGACTTGATAACCATAATATTATTTTAGTTGAAATAGACAATGGACCGAGTTGACCATCCAGAAGTCTTCACTAAGGAAGACGAGGTACGGGCGCGACTCCGTAACCTCAGTGACCTGCGATATCGAGGAACGTTTAAATAAAAATAGGACACGGTGATCAATCCGGTTCCAGAAAAGGCCATGGGCTACCACCATGAACCCCAACTCCTGTTTGTCCGTCACTTCAGACGTGCACAGTCTAAAGCTATTGCTATTCAGTTTCACTTTACATGATTTATAAATTGAGATTCCGTTATGACTCAACCATTACATAAGACAGACAATTCACATTTGTTCACAACTGTTTTTATCTTGGAATTAAGTAAGTGATCATAAAAGCATCAATCAAGACTCATTCCAACTTAACCAACCTTTCCTTTAACCATGAGCAACCCTGTATATGGGCATAAAGTTTCAACCTACTAAACAAGGTCCTCCGCCCTTATAAAGTAGTGAAAAGATAGAAAGGGAACAACAACCAATCGATCCAACCCAATCATATAGAATAATCTAGTGTTCCCAACCAACATGTTTGTATCAAACATCCATACTAACATGTTACAGTTTTTATAGTGCAAAATAAGTTCAATAAGTTTGTCCAACAGTATTAAACATGCACATTCAATATAACCCAGTTCGTCCATAATATCAACATCACCAAGTTCAACAACAAGATTCAACATGGTTTCAACAATTAGCACACATTCCAAGCACACAGGTATGTACGTACCTTGTATAAACAACTAATAGGCCACTTTAACACTTTCAAATATCGCCTAAAGAAAATTCTCCGCCTAAAACAACCAACAAGTAATCCCAATCAATTTCTAATCATTCGCAACCATAATAAAGCATTCCAAATACATCCTAAATATACTTAGAACATTCCCCAACATCAAAACTTGAGTATTTGATTTCCTAGCATAATAATTATTGAATCAATGATTGAAATTCGTTGAAAACTCTTCGCAAACATCATACTTTAATTTCCAGCAATATAACTACTTTCAAACTGCTCCAAAACATAATTAACATGTTTGAAATCATAAAAACAATAACTTTAATAATTCCTAAACATCCTACCATGATTTAAAATTATTAAAAACCTTAAAATTCATACTTTAAATAATTAAAAATCAATATTTCAATGCATTTATATAATCTGAAAATTAATAATTTAATTATGCAAACATATAATTCTTGAAATTCATAATCAAATCATAAAAGTTATAATTTTAATTCAAGAAACATAATTAAATTATTAAAACGTAATTAAATTCATTATTTAGTTTAGGGTTTAAGGAAATAACCAAAAGTTAGGAGAGAGGAAGGACGAAGGCATGGCTGGAGGCGCGGCTGGAGGCGCGGCTGGGCGACAGGGTTGCACACGGAGGTGCGCTGGTGGCTGCGAACGCATAAACAATCGAGTAAGGTTGTAGAAAACGAACAAGAGAAAGAATGAAGCAAGAGAGGGAGGAGGAATAAGAGATTACCGGCGCAGCAAGCATGGAGGCGTCTCAACGGCGCGGCAAGGTGGTGGAGTAGTAGCGGCGACCAGGTGGTGGTGGTGTGCGAGAGGAACACGCAAAACAGAACCCATGAATAAGGAGGGCAAATCGAAAGAAAGAAAACGAAAGAGAAGAGGAGGTGGAAGGATTACCGAACGAAGGAGGAAGCCGGGCGTCGGAGGAGAGCAGCGGTGGTGCGGCTTGTGGTGACGGCTGCCGGCGGCTGGGGTGGAGTTTTGAGGGTTCACGTGAAGTTGAAGGAAGGAGGGTTAAGGGTTTTCTAGTTCACGTGAATTTGATGGAGGGAGTGTTTGTAATTTTTTTTTTTTTCTTGTTTTTGTTTTTTTTTTTACGTACAATAAGAGTAGGGAGGAAGAGTTTTGGGTCTTATAGTTTGGGCTTTTCCAAGTGGGCTTAGAATTAGGATTTCAATCCAAAATCAATTAGGATCGTTTTCTAAATTCAATCGGTTTTCGTAATTCGATTTCTTTTCAACGTAAAATTCTAAAATTACTCTTGATTTCATAAAACGTTGAAATATTTAGAACGTATAAAATAAATTACGTTAAATATATATTTATTACTAAACTTCATAAATTCTATTTAATTATAAATAATATACGTTAAAATATATTTAATAAAATTTATAAATTTACGGGGGATTACAGTGAGTTGCCCTGGGAGTATGAGAGTAAGTCAAGCTGTCCTATATCTAAAAGATGAAGCCGATTTGTGGTGGAAAGAAAATGGAAATAGACTAAGTTCTGTTGAGGGATTCAATTGGGATTCATTCATAGTTGCCTTAAGGGGGAAGTTTTATCCTCCTTTTATGAGAAAGCAGAAAGCGCAGGAGTTTATCAACCTTAGGATGGGGAATATGACTATTGCTGAATACTATAGCAAGTTTATAGCTTTATCGAGGTTTGCACCTGAGGTGGTAGCTACTGAGGAGCTAAAGGCTCAAAGATTTGAGCAAGGGCTGACGGATGAAATTCAACTGGGATTAGGTGGAGAAACTTTTACTTCCTTAGACATAGTGTATGGGAGAGCTGCTCATATTTATGGTCTGCAGTCTAGAAGGGAAAAGAAAACTGTGGTAATTGGGGAAAAGAGAAAAGATTTTAATGCTGGGGGTAACCAAGAAAACTTTAAAAAGAATAGAAACGGAAATGGGAATGGAAATGGAAATTTCCAAGGAGGAAACAATCAGGGGCACCACAACAACTCGAACCCATCTGAGAGAGTGCATTATTGCAAGATGTGCAGTAACAATCACCCTGGTAAGAACTGCAAAGGAGAATTAGTGACCTGCAACTATTGTCAGAAAAGGGGACATAGGGAGTATGAGTGCTTCACTAAGCAAAGAAAGGAACAAAATAGTAATGGAGGTGGAAACCAAGTGAGGTTTAACCAGTCTGGAGGTCAAAATTCAAAGCCTGGAGGGGCACAAAACAATCAAGAGAACTATAATAAGCCTGCAAATGATAACAACAACCCGAATAAGGCTCCAGGAAAGTTGTACATGATGAATCGGAATGAGGATGAACGATCTGCCGATATAGATTCTGGTACTTTTCTATTAACTCCGCGCAAGTTAAGCATTATTTAATTCGTGGTGACTTGTTCTTTTGTTTAGTCATCTGTTGCGAAAAGTCTAAAGTTAGTAGTTTTAGTGAAATAGGAATTTTGAGGATAGAATTCGTCGAAAAAGAATTTTGGTTAGCTATTCCCTGAGGTGAGTTACGAGGGCGTAACTCGTTTTCTTTAAGGGGGGTAGAATGCGATAGAAATTCGCACTTTTTACCTATTTTATGTCATTTTTATGCATTTTCATGCTCATTTTAGCAAATTTTACAAGTTGATGCAAAGCAAATAGATTCTCCGCATAAGAAAAGGTGTTCATGAGTAACACAAACAGCTTTGAATTGGCAAAAGAGTGCACATAGATGGCACAAGTACTTCTCTAGTAAGAATAAGTTAAAAGCTCTTGGGGAAAAGGTGGGAAATTTTGTGTCAAGTTTCGGGACGAAACTTCTTTTAAGAGGGGTAGATTGTAATCCCCCGTAAATTTATAAATTTTATTAATATATTTTAACGTATATTATTTATATTTAAATAGAATTTATGAATTTTAAGTAATGAATATATAATTAACGTATATTTATTTTATTTTAAGTACGTTCTAAATATTTAACGATTTTTGAACTTTATTATATTTATATATTTAATGTATATTTAATTTCATTTAAATATATTCTAAATATTTTAACGGTTTGCGCAATCAAGAATAATTTTAGAATTTTATGTTGAAAAGAATTTGAATTAGGAAAACTCGTTGAATTCGGAAAAACAACCCTATTCGATTTGACTCAAACACTAAAACCCAAATCCTAATCCTAGCCCCACGTGGGAAAAGCCCAAAATAAAAAAATAAAAAAACCCCCAAAAACTCCCTTTTCTAATCCATTTCACGTGAAATGAAAAACCAACAAACTCTCCCCTTGTCTCAACTGTACGTGAAAAGCAAAACCCTCAGACCCTCTTCAAACTTCACGTAAAAACCCAAAAGCCTGTTGTACCAAGCCACCGCCGTTGTCCCAGCCGCCGCAGCCACCCGACCACCGTCGCTCCTCCGTGCCCGGTAATTCCTCCTCCTCCCTCTCGTCTATAATTTCTTTCTTTCTCCCTTCTTCTTCTTCTTCTTCCCTTAATTAATCATGAGTTCTGTTTTGCTCAACCACCAGCGCTCGCAACCACCGCCACCTGGTTGCTGTTTCTGCGTCTACCCCGCGCCGCACCGCCTGCACCGTCGTTGTGGCCCTGCCCGCTCGGCCTGCTCCTCCCTCCTTCCTCCTCCACGCAAGCACACTCCCCTCGCCACCATCACTAGTGTCAGCCACCAGTTGCGTCGCGCCGCCTGTCCGCCGCGCCGTAGACCACCCGCCTGCTTCCGCCACCACTGCCGCCGGCCAGCAACCCATTCCCTCTCTTTTGGTTGTTTCTTAAACCCTAAGTTATTTAAATCTTTTAATTAAGTTTATTAATTTGAATTTATGCTCTTGAATTTAAATTATATGTTTCTATGATTTAACTAGAATTTTCAGATTTACATATTATGTTTAAATAATGAATTTAATAACGTTTTAATAATTTAAATTGCGTTTCTTGAATTTAAATTATAAGATTTATGATTTAATTGTGGATTTCAGAATTTTAGGTTTGCATAATTAAATTATTAATTTTCAGATTAGGTAATTGAAATGAAATAATGATTTTAATTATTAAAGTGTGAAATTTTAAGGTTTTTAATGATTTAAATCATAATCGAATGATTATATATTATTAAAGCTATTATTTTTATGATTTTAAGAACGTTCATTATGTTTTGTGGACGTTTGAAATTATTTTATATTGCTGGAAATTTTAAAAGGAATGTTTTATTGGAGTTTAGAACGTTTTGGGATCATTAGTTTAATAGTTATTATGCTTGGAGGTTATTTAGTTAAGTTTCGATATTGGGATGGTTCAAAATATGTTTAGGGTGTATTTAGAGTACTTTAGTATTGCTGTAAATTGTTGGATATTGATTGGGGAATTTTATTGGTTGTTTTTAGGCGGAGAATTCTCTGTAGGCGACTTTTGAGTTCGTTAAAGTGGCCTATCAGTTTGTTTACACAAGGTACGTACATACCTGTGTGCTTGGAATGTGTGTGATTTGTTGAAACCATATTGAAATGATTTATGAACTTCGTTATGTTGAAACGATTGAGGAACTTGGTTATGTTGAAATTGTTGATGAACTAGGTTATGTTGAAAGTGCATGTTTAATATTGTTGGATGGACATGTTAAGCATATATATTTCGTTATGAGAATTATAGCATGTTGGTATGGATGATTGATGCGAACATGTTGGTTGGGAACATTAGATTATTATATATATTGATTCAGATCGATTGTTCATTGTTCCCTTTTAGCTTTTCACTACTTTATAAGGGCCGAGGACCTTGTTTAGTAAGTTGAAACCTTATACCCATATAGAGGGGTTGTATCAGTATTAAAGGAAAGGTTGAATTAATTGGAATAAGTCTTGTGTGACGTCTCTGTGATCACTTGTTTAATTCAAAGATAGAAGAAGTTGCGTTTACTTGTTGAATATAATATTTATGTTTGATGAGTCATAACCAAGTATTAAAAGTTAAGTCATGTAAAGTGAACATGAGTAGCAATAGCTTTAGACTGTGCACGTCTAAAGTGACGGACAATCGGGAGTTGGGGTCATGGGTCGCCTATGGCTTTTTCTGGGGCCGGATTGATCACCGGTTCTATTTTTATTTAAAAGTCCCTCGATATCGCAGGTCATTGGGGTTTACGGAGTCGCGCCCGTACCTCGTCTTCCTTAGTGAAGAAGAAGAAGTTTCTAGTAGACAACTCAGTCCATTGACTATTTCAATTTAAATAATGTTAATGATACAAAAGTCTAGTTCAGTCAAACATAGTCTTCAAGTCAATATATCTTGATTATCCTTGCTTATGTTTTATTTAGTACCATGTTAGGATTGTTCGTTTAATAGAATCATGTTAGGATTATTATTGATTTAGTATGTAGTACTCAGCTTTGCTGATTACGTGCTTTTGCTTGTGCATGTTGATCATGGCTATGCCTTATTGATCCTGTGATGACCCAATCTTGGTGAGCAGTCTCTAAGGATCAATAAGCATTGTCCATCTGCAGGTTTGAAGATGATGCATCATTGGGGATCGGGATTAGAGAGCTTGTAGTTAGATTTGCTTTATTAAGTAATTTGGTTTGTTAACTTAAATTTGAAATTTGTCGTACTATTCGTATTTCCTTATTTCAGTTAAATGGGTTTTGGACTAAATCTGTAATCGATTATTTATAAACCTGAAGTTAGTTTTATGTTTTCCGCTGCAAAATTCTGAATAAGCCGTTACGTTTTCACACGGGCGATAATGCCTTGATAATTCTCTACGTTTTATATTAAAAGATTATTTTAGAAAAGAGAGAATTGTCGGGGTGTTACAATTATCTTCCCAAAAATCAATGTTTGATCCTTTACCTACTTGCCACCGAATTTCTTTTTTTAAGGACGGGTCTCAACTTCATTAGATATATTACGCCATTGCCAAGAAACACTTGAGGACAGGACGTAATCTAACAACGAAACACTCTTAAGTTATTTCTTTTTAACAAGTTGAACCCATAGGGTTTTTGGAGAAGAAAGAATCCTCCATAGAAGCTTTAGTTGCATGACTTTATTGTTGATTTCCGCCTTCCTAAAACACGAGCCTCACAAGGAATTTGGTTTACAAATTCGATAGAAAAGAAATTCCTAGATATATAGCGTATATCTTTTACTTTTTACCTATTTCTACACACGAAAATACACACACAACAAAATCTGTTAAAAAACACATAAAGTACTATTTAACTTTCAACTCAAAATGGAAAGACAATGAAATACAGAGTAGTTAAGTACTCTGTACCCCATACATATATTATAATACAGTCCAATGTCAAATTAGTAAGTGTTGCAATTAATCAGAAATAACCGAAAGAGGAAAATATTGTGATTATTTACGAACGAAGGGAGTATTATCATTTGGTATCTTATCTACGGTTTCTGCAAAATCATTACTTAAATGCTACTCAAGCAAGAAATGATATGTCTCTATATCTTATCAAAACTTTCTAACTACATAGCCCAAAAAAGAGGAAGTTGGCCAAGACAATCAATCTCTTTAGTATTGACAAAGTAATCGCTCAATTTCATAATACTAACTAGTATTTGGGACCGACGATGCCTCTGGGTTGTGTTTGTGGATGACAATTAGTTATTGTATCCTCGTGCATGAAATTATGTTTTAACCTTTCACGATAATTTTTTCTTTATTATTATAATAATAATAAAATAATAACAAATTTACAAAGTGAACATGGTATATAACATCGCTTATTGGATAAAGTTCTAGTGTCGAAAGTTAAGGTCACATGTTCAAATCTTATACTGCTAACTTATTGCAATGAAACTGGACCAATGACATATATATAATCCTAGATTGAGAGAGAGTGCATGTGACACCTATTGTCAATATCTAAACTAAATAAAGAAATCAACCAAATTGCAATATCAATTTCTCCGCAATTTTGGATAAACGCCACGTTGAGTAATTTTTTTTTACTTTAATGTACTCGTTCATCAAAATAACAGTTTTACTAGTAGCGTCACTATATTGTTTAATTGAATAACGATTTTAATTTAAAACTTTAAAAGATACGAATATATTTGACAAATCGTACATGAATGCTATTTTAGAACGGCAACTTTTGTGTAAGACCGCCTTACCGAAAAGACCACTTTAATTGTTTAACTAATTTGTTACATTGCTTAACTAATTGGTTTCAGTGTTTAACTAATGAGTTTCAGTACTTTAACTAATTGATTACAGTGCATAACTAATTGGTTTTATTGTTTAACTAATTGGTTTCATTACTTAACTTATATGACACCAATGTGGTCTTTTGTGTAAGACCGCCTTATATAAAAGTTTGTAATTTTAGAAAACAATTCATCATTCCAAAACGAAAGTATATAGGTAAATTTGTATATTTCCCCCAAAAAGATAAGTAGATCATCATTAAAGTGGTTATGGGGTTTTATCGAACATATCTCATGTCACACTCATACTAATTTGACAAAAGAAAGTTTATCCAACTTAATCCAATAGCTAAGTACATTGACGTGTAATTGAGTCAAAATAATATGCCTTTAAATGCGGGTTCTCTTCAGATAATGCCCAAAATTTGGGACTGTGAGTCTGTGAGTGAAAAACATTAAAAGAGAAGAAGAAGCAACAATCACTCTCAATTGAACTACCCATCCAAAAATTGCAACAACAAACTCTCACCTTCATTTCAACAAATCACGTGCCACCTCTCTTTTATCCTTTTTTCTGTACAATTTTCGCCTAATTCTGTTTCTGAAAACGATTTCAATTTCAATCATACAAAATACAATTGATTGATCTTCCGATTACTTTATTGAACTTAACGAATTTCAATTTGCAATTCATTGAATCTTCTTAAAATTCATAAGATTACTGAATTATAATCTAGAATTTCCCTCCCAGAAAAAATAACTTTGATCATACGAGGAATTGGCGTTGCTGTATGATTAATGATTAATTAAGAGAGAGAGAGAAAAAAAAATGAGGATAGAGAGTGAAGGAGAAGATGTATCAGCTCCACCGAAGCATCTTGTGTTTGCTTATTATGTCACTGGCCATGGATTTGGCCATGCCACTCGCGTTGTTGAGGTTCTTTTTCTCTACCTCTTCTTCGTTTTTGTGCCACATTGCTCTAGATTTGATTTGTTTAATTTTCTTGATGATATTGCTTATTTAATCATGATTATATTGTTTTTATGCCTTAATTTTTTAATGGATTTTAGGTTATTATAATTGTAAATTTGAATTTGGAATACTTGTAATGGATACATGATGTCTCATAAAGTTATTTTTTAATTTATTTATTTTTGGGATAAAGTGACTTTTAGCTGAGTATTTTTGAAGTTTTAAGCATGTTTTTAGACTTTGTTCTATTGAATTGAATTTTACTAAATCGAGTTGGTTTTTGATCAAGTGAACTATTTTTCAACTTAGAAGTTGGTTGAAAATAACATTTTATACAAAAAGGTTAGGACCTTGTTCGGTATCACCACAAATTTTTAGTTTTTACTTTTGAGAGTTTGAAAGTCTTATGATATTAAGTTACTTGGTGCTAAAGAATTAGAACAATGTTTCTGGTAACACACTCTAGAGATATGAAATCAATTACTTTGAATTGCATTCCGTTGAACATTACTATGGGACATAAGGAGCTCGAATAACATGTTGATAGGTTGAGTAATCTAGGATACAGTTAGAATATGATATCTTAAAAAACTTGCTTGTTTTTATCTGTTTGGGAAAAGACTAAGAAAATGTGGATGGCTGTAAGCTGGAAAGATTTTGAAAGGCAGTGAACAAGAAACAAAAGGAAAAACACTAAAGAACTTCAGAATTGACTATTATATATTTATATGTATTTTGAGAAGAGTTCAGTTGTGGCTGTTAATCTTTCTTCTCTTTCAATTTTTAGCTCATCAATTGGATTGAAATCCTTCAATACTTTCTGAATATTTTCTTTCTTTTCCCTGTTTATTATTTTCATCCAGGTTGCTAGACATCTGATTCTTGCAGGGCATGACGTTCACCTAGTTTCGGCAGCGCCTGACTTTGTTTACACAACAGAAATCCAATCTCCTCGTCTTCACATTCGTAAAGTAAATATCTTTCCCTTGATTTTCCTATCTTGGTTGAAGGCTGTGGTTGAATAACTGTCACTGTTTGACTAGAAATTGTCTCGAGTATGCAAGCACAAAAGTTGCTACGGGTTGTCAACTTGTCATAAGAGTTTGGAGCAGCTCTTGATCTCTTGAATTGATTAATCGTTATCGAGAGGAATAAATCATTATCAGCTAAAGTACTGCTAGTTGGATTAAAATACAATGATCACTAGCAGGTTAGACGAAGCCATGGGGGACAAATGTTTCTAATGTTTTCATGTTTACTTTATAATTTTAGTTTTTTAACAAATATGTGAGAAATATGTATTCCCTCCATTCAATAATAATGTTGCAGTTCAGAATTTTGACTCTATTAGTCCACACAATTGAAGAGAATCTTCTAAACTCTTTCCTATAAAAAAAATATTCATGTGGGGTCTTGTTTGATTCGTCTCACTAAGTACTTTAAGAATATCAAAATTTTATAATTTTTATTACTGTGTAATTTAGAGATAAAAATGATATTGGTAAACGTAAAAAGTATAAACTAGAACATCATTATGGAACTGAGGATTATTTCTGTTAAAATTTAGAAATTGTAAGCTAGCTATATAATTATATCGACTACAATTTTCTTTTTAATTTGCAATTGGGAAAAGAGTCCAAAATATTTTTGTTCCTCTCATAATTTGACTTGTGGGCCAGCACTCATATTCTTCTTTCATTGTCTCATTGGGTTTTCTATCTTCTTTATCAAAGTTGTAGCCTACATGTATCTTTTTGATTTTTTTTTCATTATTCTTGATGTAGAAAGTTGTGATTGCATCTCTCAGATATTAAGATTTTAGAATTTAGATAAATTTTTTGAAGGGGCCATCTTGTCTAAGGCCCCTTTGAACTCCAACATAGCTTCGTGTGTGAGCAGATGAATTGCTTATTTCTTGATATAATTATGCATATGCAGAGCTCATTGACAATAGTTGAAGCCAGAAACAGGTTGAACATTCTCAGTAACTGTTATTTGGAACTATATCCTGCTAATTCTCTTTTTCCTGAATGCTTAAAAAAATTTTGGGATATTATTATTCACACTTTCTGGTTTTCCTTCTTCTAATAATAGCTGTTACATTTAGCCCTTTTTTTAAAGTAAAAATGAACTTAAAAAAGGAGAATGATTTAATATGGTGCTTGCTTTTACTTTCAGCCTATGACAGATTAGAATTTTGACATATTGAATGGACTTCATCTCTATTAGAAACTTGATAAGCATTACTGCTATATGAAATTTGACAACAATTTAGGACTTGCCTTAGTTGTTAGCAAATCACCAACTCTTTTTGTAAGGTTGATGAAACACGGAAAGTTGCATAAGCTATCACATTGCATGTCTAAGTGTAACCATAGGAATAGTAGTTTGCTGTAGAGGTGACAGGGTAGCCTTAGAATTGATCTGTTTAACAAGCTTAACTGAGACCAACGGGCAGGCTGAAAAATCTGTAGAGTCAAGGGGCATGGGACATTTTTTAGAACAATTCTGAAAGACCTGGTCATCTGTTTGCTTACAGAAAGCATTAGTGGACAGTAGAACATTCTATAGTACTCTTAAAAGACATGCTTTTGTTAAATTTAGCTGTTTACTTTTTACACTCTAAGCTCTTGCATATATTTATTTATTTGTAGAGTTCTATTACTATTTACAGGTGCTCTTGGACTGTGGGGCAGTTCAGGCAGATGCTTTGACAGTGGATCGTCTAGCTTCTCTGGAAAAGGTAGCATGCAAAATTGTTAATGGTGGTGATCACTTGGGAAAATATTTTGAGTTTTGGCAGTAAATGTCAAATTAACTGAAAAGAGGAAGAAGTTCCCTTTACAACACAATTCTAGCTAGGAATAGATCTATATGGTGTGTTTTCTGTTGTTAGGACCCATTTGGTAGATGGTATGGAGTAATAAACTAATAAATGGTGGTAGTTGTAATGAACTTCTATGTATTTTTGCAAAGAAAAGGCTCATAACAATGTCTGTGCTATGCAATTTTATCCCAAAGTGAATGTTTTCCTCCATTAATCTCCATTACCACTCTATACATTTCTAGAGGTGGAATTGATTGGCAATAGATATCTATGACGAAAAACACATGCGTAGAGGTGGAGAAGCATTCCCATGAACGTTTTCATGAAGTTTCTTGCAAAATACATATAAACTCATTCACATTACCATCATTTATTACCGCCTACCAAACTGGAAAGCTGGAAAGTTCATAGGATATTATTATTAAGACTTCCTTTCTGCATCATTACCAGTGTGTTTGAGTTTTTCTATGCTGCTGAAGTTGAACATGGATTGCTTATCACGTTTCTGCTTGGTTTTCCTTTTAGTACCATGAGACAGCTGTTGTTCCTCGGAAGTCCATATTGAAGACTGAAGTTGAGTGGCTGAATTCAATCAAGGCTGATTTAGTGGTAGTGTATTGCTTTCTCTGATCTCTCCTAGTCTCCTAAGATTTTTTTCTCTCTCTTCCAAGATAGGTACACTGATGAAGGGAACGGTTTCCTTTTGCCTAATTTTCTGTCAAGATTGTAATGAATTATATCACTAAGCTGTTGTGTTGCTGAACAGGTTTCAGATGTTGTTCCAGTCGCATGTCGAGCTGCAGCAGATGCTGGAATTCGTTGCGTTTGCGTCACCAATTTTAGGTATAATTTCCTCATTGTGTTCCACTGTAATGTTGACTGGGTTTCTTTTTGGTGTCATGGTATCATCCATACTTCCGTTGACCTGTGTTATCGGAATTGATCAGTTTTGCTTGCAATTTTGTTTCTGATCGAGTGTGTAAAAGTATATTGGTGGGTGGACATTTTCTCATAGGCAGTTCTGTTTTCTTTAGATGCCATTCTATCTTTCTTATTAAGTGTGATTAATATTTTTTATTCTAAAGAAGATTGTATGTTTTGACATTCTCTAATTCTGTGTTCAAATAGTAATTGTCAGTTGCCTTAAGTGACATAAACTTCCATCCATGGTATTTGAACCGTTTCAGAGATACTTTTTGTTCAAAAAATATCTTTGAAGCACTTATTTTGATGCCAATTTCCCCCCGTTTTGCTAACATTTCTCTTTTTGGCAGTTGGGATTTTATATATGCAGATTACGTTTTGGCTGCTGGACATCACCACCGTTCTGTAGTTTGGCAGGCATGTTGAAATTCTTGATATTATCTCTTTAGCTCTCTACTTTATATCTTTACTTTCTTGATAAATGGTGCTATTAATCTGGCTATCTCACAGAGTCACTGCCTAACTTATGATCCTAAAATCATGTAGATAGCAGAGGACTATTCTCATTCAGAGTTCCTAATTCGGCTTCCAGGATATTGCCCAAGTATATAATGATTCATGTAAAATTAAGTATTTGATTCGAGGTTCTCTTAAAATATTGAAATGGTAAAGCTATTTTCATTTGGCAGTGCCTGCTTTTCGTGATGCTATTGATGTACCTCTGGTTGTTAGGAGGTTACACAAATCTCGCACGGAGGTCTGGTTTTATATCTTTTCCTTTGTAGCTCTCTGATTCAAAATGCTATTTATTTGTATTTATTTACTTGTATTCTCTTCTTGTAGGTGAGAAAAGAAATTGGAATCGCGGATGATGTGAAGTTGTTGATCCTAAATTTTGGTGGGCAGGTGAGCTGGCATATTAACTGTTCATGTGACTTTTATTGAGTGACCTATCTTTCAGATAAGATAAGTTTATTTTAAGTTTTGATTACACATAATGTAAATGGAGACATGATATTATCTGATAGCAGAAGAAATCTAGTTGACGTGCCTGCAATTCCTTTGAAGTCCTAGAGACTATACTCTTCTGTTCCTTTTAGTGGATGTCTTGAAATCTTGATTTTCAGTAGTTTATTAGAGAGAAAAATAACATTATGTCATTACGTGACCCTCTTTTAGCCAAAGCCAGATGCTGGTTGGCTTCATTTGGCTGTTTGGGGTTCTTTAGACTTTAGTTTCGCTATTTCTATGATTATACCAGTTCAATTGATTTGATTCTTCAAGAAATTATACGCGTCAAAAAATTACATCAACATACAAAGTCTGGCAATGACAATCCCTAAGGCCCTTATCAAATTTTAAAGGAAAATTTCTGCGATTTTGTAGTGTAGTTCTTGCCGAAGTAAATAGATCTTGTCTGTTATAAGCGTTTATAAGGCATTGAGATAGCCTAATATTGTGAAAGTCTACCTTTATTTGCTGGTTTTTGGTCGTGGATCATGTGTTTGGAAAAGAACGATACGATTTTCTTTATGAGAACTGATTGTAGTTTTTGGTCTTTTACCTTCTTTACTCCGTATTATTTTGGGTTGCATGCTCGTGGGGTTATGGTGTCAGTCTTTGATCTCTTTCTTGATTTCAGTGCACCTCAGTCCCCTTCTTAGGGTTTTTCAAAATAAATCTTAAATCTTGTATCTTACAAGAGATCCTCTTACTGCTGGACTGTCACTTTGTTTGACCTTCTTGGCTTAAGAAGTTCAGAAAACACACTGTATTGCCTGCATGCTTTTGGTTTTTTTTTTTTTTTTTTTTCCCCAAGTGATTTTTACGACCTTTGTAAATTAAGTGCCTGGTCGGAGTTTGCTGCGGGATACAATGATTTACATAGCTTTGGGGTGTAAAAGAACTTTGCGAGTTTTTTCGTACGAATTTATTGAAATTTGGAGAACATTTCTCCTAGCTCTGTTTCTTCTAATTCTTGTATGACTCAATTCGTGTTTTTTTTTTTTTTTTTTGTGTTTTTTTTTTTTCCGAATTCTAATAACTTCTTCTAGTGAATAGAAGGGGTTGAGATTTTGTTTTCGCTGCTAGATTTCATCCATTTATATTAATTATAGTTGCGCCTACTTGACTTAATCTTTTGGGATATTTGAATGAGTCACTATAAAGGTAGCTATATATTTTGTTTGAAAGAAAAGATAGCGCTCCTTATGTATTCTGAAATTTGATAATTTTGGAAGGGTTCTTGTGGAACAGATGATTATCATGCTCTATCTTTAGTGAATACAATTTTTTTATTGTTATGTCTTCCTCTTACCCTCCTCAGTCATTTAGTTTATATTATTTTCATTACCTAATTACCATCGTCATTTTATTGCAAATATTTGTTATGGCAGCCATCAGGCTTGAAACTGAAGGAAGACCATTTACCTCCTGGATGGAAATGCCTGGTATGAAATATGCAAGCATTATTTTTCTTAAACTAAAATGATATGAAGTACTTCCTCTGATTTCTTATTATTGCACCATTTGATGTTTCATGCTTGACAATGCAAAACTTTAGCCATTAATATCTCTAATTAAACTGTAGTTAAAAATATACAAAGTTGATATTTTAATACTCGAAACGAATCTAACAAGACCCCACATGACTATATTATTCCTTATGTATAAATCACATAAAATTGATAAAAGAGAGGTGAATAGTGTAAAATTGCAAATGGTGCGATTATAAAAAAACGGAGGAAGTATATTCTTTTCTGGAGCTTCTTTAGCTTTAGCATTTTCTTTTGTTCTTTGTCTTTCTGTATCTCTTTATTCTATTTACTTACTATGCCAATGTCATTCGTATTCCCATTATAGGTCTGTGGAGCTTCTGACAAGGATGAACTTCCGCCAGGTTTCATAAAACTAGCAAAAGATGCTTATACACCTGATCTTATAGCAGCTTCTGACTGTATGCTTGGTGGGTACAAAATAATCTTGGTAGCATAGGAAAACACTTAGACTTTGGGATACGCGTATGATTTTCACCCTTCTATATTTCAGGAAAAATTGGATATGGGACAGCAAGTGAAGCCTTGGCGTACAAATTGCCCTTTGTTTTTGTACGCAGAGATTATTTCAACGAGGAACCCTTCTTGAGAAATCTGTTAGAGGTGCTTGTTTCTCTGATCCTTACACAGTCTTAAGAATAGTCTTCTTTGTATTTATCCTCCACGACACAGTTGATCATACAAGTTACGGATGCAGTTCTATCAATGTGGAGTTGAGATGATACGGAGAGATTTACTCACTGGACATTGGAAGCCCTACATTGACCGTGCTATGAGTTTAAAGCCATGTTATGCTGGTGGTGTAAATGGCGGTGAGGTATAACTACTACTTTTCATGTGCCTGTGCATAGTGATTGTGAAATCTTTTTTGTTTACTTGTCACTGCCTCTGCCTGGAATATGGTTATCTTATCTGCTAATAATCATATTGAAATCTAAGCAACTACTTAGGCTTTTAAAAATTATCTCATAAATGTCAGCTATCCTAAGAGAGGCAATGGAGCTTCAATATTAAACAAAAGGGATACATCATCCTTGCATATGCAGATGCAGGATGCTGCTGCTAGTTAAATCATGGTGATAAGAAGTTATTATATGTTGTTATTATAGAGACTCTTTTTTATGAGTATCTGAACATTGATATTTGTGTTATTAGTGCCTCTGGGATTTCTTGAAGTAATAAATTCTGGATTGCAGGTAGCTGCTCGCATTTTGCAGGATGCTGCTGTTGGGAAATATCATGTCTCAGATAAAGTGAGTACATCCTTGAAGCCACTAAATAGCGTGACTCAGTCACCAGATAATACACTAAGATGGCTGAGTCTACAATAGGGCAGCTTGTGCTCTAATTGCTAATCAGCTTTCTAGAAAGTTCTATGTCATCACTCTTCTCATTCTAATTTTTGCATCACTTGTGATTTTGAATATAGCTGAGTGGTGCTAGAAGATTACGCGATGCAATTGTTCTTGGTTATCAGCTTCAAAGAATGCCAGGCAGAGATCCTGATCTCTGTGTTCCTGAATGGTATGCCAATGCTCAAAATGAGCTGGGTCGTCGCTCTGGTTCTCCAAAGCTGGGTGCTGATGGAGCATTGGAGGATTCTGATAGCTCGTGAGCTTCTATTAATTTTTAATTGATTTTTTTTTAATGACAACACTTCAATTTATATTGATTTCATTTGATGTATTTCACATCCTTTTTTTTGTTTCTCAGATACACTGAAGACTTTGAAATTCTTCATGGTGATCTTCACGATCTTTATGACACGAAGAGTTTCTTGAGTAGTTTGGCAGAGCTTGCTAAAGATTTTGAGAAGGATGTGAAGCATCACGTACGGGAGTACAAGGCTGCAACGGCATTCTTCAATTGGGAGGTTGTCTTCTTTTAGCTTAAGAGCCACTTCAGTGTTTCAGTGTGCACTCAGATTGCTGCACTTTTTTGCTATGGAAGGGTGTGACCATTTTATGCATATCCTAATTGTTTTTGGAGGCATGAAAGGCTCTAATATATATACTTCATATAGTCATTTTGAGTTGAAACTATGGATTCTCATGCTGGTAGAAACTTAAACAATCAGTATCCTATTTACGCTTCAGTGTTGTTGTGTTCCTAGGCAATGTAGAGTTATTCAGATTTTTCTATCTGGTAGATAAGCTGAAGTTTTGAATTATGATTTTCCCGAGATCTCAAAAGTTCCAATAGCTGTCGATACCACTTCACCCACTCTTCTTTAGGCAGAGTTTACAGTTATTCATTTCCTGAGAATTTCTCTGTCTGGATTACAGGAAGAGATATTTGTGTCTAGAGCTCCTGGAAGACTGGACGTAATGGGAGGTATTGCAGACTATTCAGGGAGCCTTGTTTTGCAGGTGATGAGTCTCAGTCTTTTATAACGTTTTCTTTTTTATCGTAAATTTATTTGGTCTTATTAGACGGACTATGTATCCTTGACTAGAACCAGGAATCTGCCAAATCCTCTATCCAATTGTTCTACCAGCCTGAAATATATATCCTTTTTATATAAATAATTAATTACTTATTACGAAGACCTATTCACTTTGATCGGAACAGCTAATTTAGCTATTTTCACAGTTCACACAATTTTAAAATCCTGTTAAAATCTAGTTGAAATTAAATTGGTATTACAAACTGACATTTGATGTTACTTTCAGAGTTTAAAATGACGTATAATCTTACATTTACATTATAAAACAATAATAAGTGTTGCATTCATATTGTAGAATGACTTATTCTTTTTTATCTAAAGCAAATGGGTACAACAACGTAGATATCGGATTGTAGGGAATGGCCATTTTTTAGAAAGAATCCCGGTTTTGAAACTTAGTCACTAAAGATCTACCAAAATCAGTGTATCTGGTAAAAAAAATCGGATTTTGTAAGAACCATGAGCTTGTGTCCACAGGTTACAAATACACACCCTCCAACAAAGAAACGTTTGTGCAGCCGTTGAGAAATGTTAGGATCTTTTGTAATTGGGTGTCTACTAACCGAGTCATGTAAATTTTACACTTCTAATTTCTGTTCAGAAGTTGCAGAAATAGTGAATTTCAGAGGTTTCTATTTTAATTCTTGGAAGTTCTACGCCTGTGAGGGCTTCATTATGTATAAAACTGTTTATTTACTACTAAAATTCTATATGTTAAAAGTGTTACTCTTCTCTTGTAAGTACTCTGGATCTGGTTGTGGTGTTTTGCAGCGCTTATCATATTCTTGGAAGTACTCTGGACTTGTTTGTGGATTTTAGCTGCTGGTAGATCATCTTAGTTTTTGAAGAGTAATTGATGCTCTTACTGATTCTCTTACTCCTCTGTTTTTCTACATTTTCATGCAGATGCCTATAAAGGAAGCATGCCATGTTGCATTGCAAAAAAACCACCCTAACAAACACAGGCTGTGGAAACATGCACAGGCTCGGCAGCAAGACAAAGGACAGGGTCCGACACCTGTCCTTCAAATTGTAAGTAATGAGCATCACTCTTCGATCTAAGTTGGTTTCTAGACAGTCATGTACTCTCATGGTCTTCGGGAAGGTTTTTCCTGGCTTGCTACTCAAAGTGAATGCTAATCGGCTATGTAGTTCTTGATTGGTCATTTAATTTCATCCTGATTGACTGAATTTCACATTTATCCTAAAGATGTTAAACACTTCGAATGCTCTCTCTGTTTTTTATTTATTTTTATTTTTTTTATCACCACAGGTATCTTTTGGAGCAGAGCTGAGCAATCGTGGTCCAACTTTTGACATGGATTTGTCAGATTTTATGGAAGGAGATGAGCCAATCTCATATGAGAAGGCACAAAAATACTTTTCCCGGGATCCTTCACAAAAGTCAGCTACTTACTATTGCCATCTTGCCAAATTTTTTGTAACCGATCATTATTATCAACAGCTAAATTTATGTTTTGATGTAGGTGGGCAGCATATGTGGCAGGAACAATTCTGGTGTTGATGACGGAGTTGGGCGTACGATTTGAGAATAGTATCAGTATGCTGGTAAACCTTCATTTCATTTAGTGAATATATTGGATATTGTTGCTGCATACTTGATTTTTCTGGTGTTGGCTATCTGCATTTATTTCTCTTAACAAAAAGATACATGTGACCTGATCTTTCTATTAATATGTATGATCATAATTGGCTGAGAATACTGTTTGGACTTGGGACAATAAAGAATCCTCAGATATATAGGGAGTACGCCATGCATATGTGGGTTATGTTCTGAAACTACCAGTTTGCCGTCACCTAGAATGTGAAAATTACATGGTATTTGGGTTATAGTTTTCATTTCTTTGCAAGCAGATTGGGAAGTTAGAAAATGCCTATAAACTGTGAGACACGATTTCTAAAGTCTAAACAGCAAGGAAATCTTTGGTTGCTTAATGACAATTGGTCCTGACTCCTGACGCATTAAAAAAATTCATTCTTCTGATCCCTTGAATCCAAATGTTATTACTCCCTATACTACCCATAAATTCCCTACCTGCTTATGCAAGAGTATGCGTCAGTAGTTCAGTAGACAATATCTTTCACAACAGACAGTACAATGTAATCACAGGAAACCTCTGGATTTCTATATTTGATGTCTGCATTACCAGTTAATTATTTATTGCCGCATAATAATAGGTTCTGTGTTATGGAAGTTAGTATCCAATGAAATTTAGGTGGTGCAATCGTGTAAAATACTAGACATTCGGCGCATTGGGGGAGGGGGGGGGGGGGTGTTGTGATGCTTGAGAAATTGCTCATATAACATATTGCCAACCTTTTACTGTATTCATGCAAAAAAGAAACTATAGTTGGCATACGTTTACCCTTTCTGTAGATAAAAAGAGAACTTCAGAAAATGGAACATACGTCAAGAAGAGGACCAAGAATCTTCTTTAAAGAAAGTATGAAACAGAATAAAATAAAATAATGAACCATATCAGCCCTTGTAAAAAAATTTAGTCATGGACTTGTCAAAATTTAGTGTAATAGACATTCACAGTACCCTTTTAACTTTCCTCTCCTTTCTGGTTTGATTGGTGACAATGACGATCTCCTACGACGATTCATGTTAGCCGACCCCAAAACATTTTGGGACTAAGGCTTTGTTGTTGTTGTTGTTGTTGTTGTTGTAGACATTCACAGTACCCAATTTAACCACGGATAAAGTCAAGAAAAGTTATGTTCTACTTGTTTCTACTCAAGAGTTTGATCAAAAGTAGACACTTGAACTCTTTTTAAGTAACTGCACCACCGGCTGTTTTGACTTGCGGAGAGTATGTTGCGCTTCATAAGTGAAGATTGTCGAGGTAGTTTCAGAGAGCCTTATCTTATAGAAAAATTCAACACAAATGTCAAATATCCCAACTACCATATTGTAAAATGCTAGTAGGCATCAATAATTGCACTTCTAGTTCTGTTAAAATCTGATGTTTATGTAAAAGAAAATGTTACTTGAAATTATAAAAAGCATTGAGGAGTTTTACCATAAGGTGATCATTATAAAAAAAAAATCCCACGTGACCTTCTAAAAAAAAAGCCCAACAAAGATCCTCCCCAAATCATAAAACTGGCAAGTTGCCATTGGTCTGCGAACTTCAGGTTGGACTTGTTTTGACCATTAGATATTATAGCTTTTTATGGTCACCTGAAGTGTTGACCCTAAAGTTTTGATGATGACAAAGCAAACTCCTGACAATTGGTTAAGTTATGTTGCATAATAGGTTCCGAGATCCTTAGAGGGATAATGCTAAGTTAAGGAGATCCTGAGTTGGATAAACTAAGCAACGTGGAATATAAGCAAGTAATTGATCCATGTCAGACACTACATTGAAGAAATAATCATTAAGCAAGGCGAGATCCTTAGGCGAGTTCCTAAGGCGAGATCCTCATATATTATGTGGATCCTCGATGTTCCAGAGAAGGAACAAATTGGGAAGTCTTCGAGTGAAGCTTCTAAAGGTGCAACATGAAGACTACAACATATGAGTTTATGTTTAGGATTTATGTAAGTATTTAATATTGTTTATACGTAATTTGGAACGAAAGGAACCTAAGTATTTTGGTACGTTTTAAATGAAATATGTTAACTGTAATTATAAAAGAGTTTTAACTTGGAAAATCTTTTTAATAAATAAAATGAATTTAATTAATAAATGAAACATAGGATTCTGATTTATTATCCTTGTTTCTCAAGTAAAAGATTTTCCATGTTCCTTGAAACTCTCCCCACGTATTTCTGTTTAACGTACATTTAGTGTTTTGATTTGGTCTCCCTTGTTTCTCTCCAACTATGCCCATGTTACTGAGCAGTAACTGTTAGTGGGTAGTTGAGGAGAACATGGGTACCCAACCCTAAGTAAAACTCTCCTATAAAAGGAGAAGAGTTTTGGCTTTTCAAAACACAACTGATTTCTACAAAATCTATCTTAAAGAGCTTAAACGTTTTAAAAGAATCAGTTGGCAAAATAGAGTGTTCCTTGAGTTCCTTATTATTATAAGCTTTATTACGTACTAGAATCTATCTATCATATTGTATTTTGGGTTTAAGGATTGAGTGATCCTTGAGTGACTTAGAGTTAAGTCAAAGAGAGAAAGAGCGACTAAGAGTTTAGTCAAAGAGAGAAACAGTGACTTAGAGTTAAGTCAAAGAGAAAAGGAGCGACTTAGAGTTAAGTCAGAGAGAGAAAGAGTAGCACAGTAATCGAAGGGGATTGCTGTGGGGAACTCGTGTTCGAGAGGAACTCGAGTTAAAGAGTGTATTTGTAATAGAGTTATTGCATTAATACAAAAGAGTAGTGAGGTTCTTCTTGATTAGGGTCAAGAAGGTTCCTCCATTTTATATCTTTCTTCGCTCATTATTCTCAGTTTCTTTATTGTTTAAATTCCGCAAGAAACTTACTCAAGTTCCCAAGAAACAATTCACCCCCCCTCTTGTCAAGTGTTCCTACTGAACTATCATGAAGTCATATGGATTGAAGATGGGAAGGGAAATGTCATCAGTTCATCATCCCTTTCTCGTAACTCATTACAATTTAAAAATTAAGTAATTAACATAACAGGCCGACAATCTGAACCATTAGAAGCTATAGCAATTAAGGTAGGGATCTATGAATCTTCGAGCTCACTTGCATGAGAGGGAGTATAATACTTGAATCCCACATTGGTAACATAGGAGAGGGGTGGGGGTGCTGAATTGCTGATGTGGGGCGTGTATGAGTTTATGGACTCTCCCTCCCTTTGAGCTAGCTTTGGCGGTGCGCTATTGCATAAACCTGAAAGGCCCATCCTGGAGAAACCCCGAGAGGAGACTCTATCTTTGTTTTCATCCAATCACTTGCACTGGCTTGAGGAGCAATGGTATTATAGCCATCCGCTGGGCCCTACATTCTTGTGGGTTCGTGTAGTGTTGCCTAGGGCTAGGAAAAACCTAACACAAAGCCTGCCACGTGAGGGCACACAGGTTGCATAGAAATCCATATCAAGGTATGGGACTTGAGTCGCACATCGATCACACATGGAACTGGTAAGGAACTTATGTGGGTTTATGGACTTTCCTTTGAGCTAGATTTTGGGTTGGGCTCTCCCATATACATGTATCAAGAATTTAAGGGGTCGTTGCTTTCACTTCATTTCTTTGGGTTTCACGTGCGGGAATTTAACTGGACTTGTATTTTGAATGAACTTACAGGTCTCATCTGCTGTTCCTGAAGGTAAAGGTGTTTCATCATCTGCGTCAGTGGAGGTTGCTAGCATGTCAGCTGTTGCAGCTGCTCATGGTAATTACTAGCTTACTAGTAATTGTAGTCTTACTTAAACATTAATGCTTGCGTAAGATTCTGATTTCCACCCAACTCGTATTGGTTTGAATTGTTTACTCATGCAACTAAGCGCACTATAGTGGCAAGTTCATGCTCTTCATATTAGTTATCTATCCCATAGTGTTTGCAAGCTATTCCATTTTGGGTTATCCCAAAATATTTACAAGGTTGTAAATGCTTTTGCTTCCTACTTGCTTTATCTCTAAGTTATTTTTAGTATGAATTATGCTAGTTTACCATTCTAAGCCTTATGCTAGTACGATTTATGCTAGTGTGATATGGATTATGGAATTATGTTATGCTCCATTGATGTGCTCTAACTCTTTTGGGGGTTAAAACTAAGTTTATCTTAAAACGCCTCTCTGAATTTTGATAGGTTTCACCTTTTTTTAGCTTTATAGTAGTGCCAAATGTCAATTTATCTTGCTCATAAGTTCTTAATCATAAAGAATCTTTATCACACTTCAAGTTTCAGTGTTCTTTTGGGATTAAGGCTTTGGTTTTGTTCTTGTTCTTGTTGTATTTGTGCAATAGTGCCAAGTTCTGATATTACTTCTTATTTACTTGTGAACATTGCAGGATTAGATATATCTCCAAGAGACCTTGCAATTCTCTGCCAAAAGGTGCTGCTGCATTCAAGCTTTAATGCCTTGGACATCTATTAGTGAATAGATCTGTGATTCCTGATGTCACCTGACAATTTCATCTTCTTTAGTTCAGGTTGAGAACCATGTCGTTGGAGCTCCGTGTGGTGTGATGGACCAGATGGCTTCGGCATGTGGTGAAGCAAATAAACTTTTAGCAATGATTTGCCAGGTAACCAGCTCAAGCTGCTGTTGCTTACATAATTCAATTTACGTTCTTCTGACATGTAGGCATGAATCTGTTACCTTTGACCTGTGCAGCCTGCTGAGGTCTTGGGACTTGTGGAAATCCCAAGCCATATACGTTTTTGGGGTATCGACTCAGGAATACGACACAGGTACAGGGATCCCTTATATGCGTACATTGTTCTGACTTTCAGTTGAATTTGCATTCTAGAACTTAACAAAGGTGCCACGTCATGAGTTTACAAAATTAGGAACTAGGAAGTCTATCTTGAAAGAGGAAATGAAATGGATATTCAATTATTCTTTGCATTATACGACGTAACTGACTAGTCTTTTAATCTCATTTACGGAATCCCTAGGATGATCCTGATTCCTAGCTAATAAATACACACCATTTGCTTTATTTCGTTTCTTTTGGTCCGTATTGAAATTCTCTATTAGTTGACTTTAGGTCTTTGAACTGACTAAGATCCAGATAAATGAAGGTGTACGGTACAGTATACTTATCCGATTGATGAAATTTAGATATTCTTAACAATAGCAAGGATCATTAAAGGTATTCTACTTTGCCGCTGCTATCGTCTTTGGTCTTGGCTCTTTCCGGCGCTTTTGGAGTAATGTACCTGTTTTTTTTTTTTTTTTTTTTTTTTGGGGGGGGGGGGTGGGGGGGGGGGGGGGGGGGGGGGAATGTACCTGCTGTTCTTATTGAGTGACGGGTAATCGCTCCTTAAAACCTCAAGTTCAGATGATCGTTTCTATCCCATGTCTCATCTGCCTTTATCAAAGAAGAAGAAATTAGGAAGCATATTTGTAATGCACTGTTGTGAACTTGTGAATATGAAGCATGTGCAGAAGTGCTCACTGGTGGATGGATTACCTTTTCTTCTTAGCTTATTCTATCCTTACATGTTTCTTATGAGTTGAAGAAAGTTGAAAAATGTTTACAACCAACTAGCCTGTTGCATTCTTTTGATGTTAGTTCTATTATGAAAGATCCACTACCTTCATCTACTTTTTTGCATATAAGAAAAATGACGTTTGTAAAGTACTTGGAACAAAAATCAAAAGAATCCAAAAGGCTGAGTGTTTGTGAGAAACGCCGTTCATACCTTGAGAAATACTATTATTACCTTGCAATAAATACTTCAGTATGTACTTTTCAGTACTCTGGTGTAAATAAAGATCATTGTTTGAACACCTGGTCTACCTTACAGTGTTGGAGGTGCGGATTATGGATCAGTGAGAGTAGGCGCATTTATGGGACGGGAGATGATAAAATCTTCAGCATCTGACACATTATCTCAAAACCCAAGTGATTTGGATGCCAATAGCTCTGAATTAATTGGATCTGAAGCTAATTTGGAGTATTTATGCAATCTAACGCCTCATAGGTACGCCTTCCTGAATTCCTGTCATGTGTATCTGTTAGGAATGGAACATATAATGATGATTTTATGTGAATTGATATATGCCAGCCTTTTGTCCAATTACATGCTTGTTTTGACGCTGTTCAATTTCGAAATATGCACATACACACGTGTTATGTACCAATCTATTCAGCCGCCGGAACATTTTGGGTCAAGTATACTTTTGTAGTGCTACACTTTCTTGACTCCATATAAAACAAGCTATTAAGAGTTGGATTAAACAATTAGGTTAGTAACGCTAGCATTAGCTTCTTTCATTATTGTTATCTCTATGTAACTAGCCTAATGGAAAGGGGTATTTAGTTATTGCTTAATTAGTGGTTAAGTGTAGTTTGAGAAGATAGTCCACTATACTTAAGAGAGAATAGGCAGAGAAATCATCCAGAATATTGAGTTGTTATGTTAGTAGTGTATTTTGGGAGTGAAACAGGTTACTTGGAAGCTTGTATCTATAAATCAATTGTTCTATTTCCAGAAATTTTGTCTTCTTGTTGCCATATTCTAGTGTTTTTCATGGTTAGAGTCAGTTGCCTTTTCTCAAATATCATTTATACACGATAACTTGAGAGCTTTGTTATATTTGTTCTTTACTCTCCTTATACATTGGTGAAACCTTCTTAGCATATACTCCGTGCTTGTATTTGTTATATTTTTTCTTTAGCATATACTTGTATTCGTTATTTTTTAGCATATATCTTACTTATTATCAAAAGGCCAGAATTATACCACTGTATTCATCGAAAATTCAGCATAAAAGATACATTTATATTTGTGACAGATACGAAGCTGCTTATGCTAATGTTCTCCCCGAGACTGTGGATGGGGAAACTTTTCTGGAAAAATATGGGAACCACCATGATCCCGTCACTGTAATTGATTCAAAGAGCTCTTACGCTGTCAGAGCAGCTGCAAGACACCCTATATATGAGAATTTCCGAGTGAAGGTTAGTTTAGATATTGATGTTACCTTTTCTCTTTGCTCGGTGGTGCCTTTTTTTCCCTAGCAAAGTCCTTATGTGTGAGTGATCAATGATTTTCTTCCCATGTTCTATGAAAATTTGAAATTGCTAATAATTGTCTTAGTTCAAAAGCATGTGTAGGTGGAGAAAATGAGTAAGATATTACTACTTTATACAATACTTGCTTAAAAAGTTCCAATATAGAAAGTAGATAGTAATATTAAAGACTTTAGTATTAAGGAAGTACTACATTTGCATAGATTATATTTTCTTTCTGAATTGTTTATATGTGTGTCTCTAACTACAATTAAGTTTTTACATGGAAAGCCCTGGAAATGATGTCAACACATTGGTTCATGCTGCTCCAGCCTCCAATGGGCGATGCCTTAGTTATTTTTCGTAAAATGCTATTTAAGTTTTAGTTGGACTGATTAAAATAAGCCATGTCATGTATTATGTATACCATACTTGCGTTGTTCAGTTTTATGATGATCTTGTTTCATGTTGATGCTAAGCTCTACTCATTCATTGACATTAGGCCTTCAAGGCACTCCTGACATCTGCACCCTCTGACGACCAGTTGACTGCTTTGGGGGAGCTAGTTTATCAGGTAAAATTCATTAGCTGTCTGGTTTGCCACCATAACGTTTTTTGTTGCAAGTAATTCATTAGCTGTCAGGTTTGTCACCATAAACTTTTTTGTTGCAAGTAATTGTTAGAGTTAGGCGAAATGCCGCAGAAACACAGTCGTGGGGATTTGTGGAAACAAAATAAATCTAAACTTGTTGAAAGAACTCTTATTCTATTATTATCATTAGCTACAAGCCTACAAATAACTCAAATCGCGCTCGTTTGAGAACTCTGAAAATCACTCTCACAATTAATGAGGACTCTAAGGCCCTGTTCTTGTCTGGCTGAACTGAACTGAATGGGAACTGAATGAATAGTAAATAGTAAATAGTAAATAGTAAATAGTGAATAATGGAATAATGGAATAATGGAATAATGGAATAATGAATAATGAATAATTAATAAGTAATAAGTAATAAGTAATAAGTAATAATAAATATAACGCTTATATTTATAACAATACTCATAATAATAAATAATAACTACAATAATCATAATTATTTATTAATAACAATAATTACATATAATATTAATATAATAATAGTAATATTTAAGTAATAATAATGATCCTTTCAAAAAAAAAAAAAGTAATAATAATGATAATAATAATTTTTATATATATATATATTTATATATATAGAAAAAAAAAGTAATAATAATGATAATAATAATTTATATATATATATATATTTATATATATATAAGTAATAATTGTCAATTTTAATTGCAATATCAAGAATAAAAATAATTACAAAGAAAGATGAATTCGTTCTTTTGAACTGAACTGAATGGAGCTGAAATGAACTGAACTGCAATAAAGTCCAAAAGAACATGGCCTAATTTTCTCATGGCTCTTCTCAGTTGGGAATACTGTCCCTTTTGTAGCGGGTTTTCACCACTAAAATACTACCAGAACTAGGGGACATTTTTCTAGAACTCTGTTTAGGAAACACACATAATTAAAACAAAGCTTTCCTAATTACACCTGACTTCGGCCTTTATTTGACAACAAACTCATTTTGCAGTGTCACTACAGTTATAATGCCTGTGGTCTGGGCTCGGATGGTACAGATAGGATCGTAGAGTTGGTGCAAGAAGTGCATCATAGCAAATCATCTGGATCTGAGGATGCAGCACTTTATGGGGCTAAGATAACTGGTGGTGGCTCTGGAGGAACCGTTTGTGTAATAGGAAGGAATTCCATGAGGAGTAGCCAAGAAATACTAGAGGTATACTTAATTTAACATGATTAGGATATAATCATATAATTGCCCCGTCTTCCCGCCCCCAACATGGCCATATATATATATATATATATATATATATATATATATATATATCACTTGTCGATGTTTGATACCTTTTTTTGTATCACCTATTTCAGTACTTTTTCAATAATTGTCTTTCTATTTTGCTCTCCCACCCAAATGATGTAAAAAAATAAATAAATAGCCACCTTAGAAAACAAATTTATATCTATGTTTTGACGTTTTATAGGTGTTTCAACTGAATGTCAATACTCGTGTATTTTGCAGATTCAGCAGAGATACAAACAGGCAACTGGATACATGCCATTTTTATTTGAAGGTTCATCACCAGGTGCAGGAATGTTTGGCTATTTAAAAGTTCGTCGCCGTCCATCCCTAAAAAAATAATAGCAACAACTTTAATTAGCCCTCTTTCTTTCCCTGCCTGATTATTTGGTTAGTATCTGCTGAATGGAAAATAGCAAAGATAAAGAGGTACTTAATTGAAAGTATTTGTGTATCAGGATTCTAGATTAAAGATTAACGAATAACCTTATTGATCTTTGATCAGAGCTCCTTGCTCATATCATTGTGTATGTTCAACAATGTGATGTGACTGCATCATTTATTTATGCCACCTCTTTGTTGGATGCTATGTTACTCCGACACTTCATTTTGTCTTGTGAACAGGCACTTGACACTTTTACCGGGGATACCCGACACTTCGGTTATTACCTAGACACTTCAGTTATCCTCAGTCACATATTGAGAACATTATCTTGGCAAATATGGCAAGAAACTAGGGGAGATCAAGAATTCTTAAACATGTTTTCTTGCTGGAGTGACAAACTGATAATGTTCATTTAAGTACTAGATTTATTTGTTGAGTTTGCTAAAAGGCTTCTAAATGGAAACTAGTTGGCGATCGTTGAATTTCATTTGTGAAATTTCTGTATATTTTTTTGGACGGGAATGAACGATATCGTTAATAATCAGTCATACATACGTTATTTACAATGATGAAGATAAATAAGCATGTGTCAGTTGATGTGGAGCGTTCTAGAAAGTGAGGTTTGAAGAAGCAGGGAGAAGCTTGCATGATGATATGGAAACCATCGGTCGTTCGAATACAAAGGTGGAGAACTTTATTGCATGGGAGACGGGTTGGAAATCGAGTTGCGGAGCAAGCGAAAGCATGGATGTTCTAGAAGAGCCTCCCGTGGAGCTTCGTAGGAGATATCGAAGAGGATGTTCGGGGTGTTGCTTATCCAAGCTTAGTTCCTTAATTATTAGCCTTAGACCATGTGCATTCTTGATCTTCGGTCAATTGAAAAATAACTTCTCTCTCATCCTTCCCCTTTTTCCACATCATCTTCCACTAACTTGACATATCTCTTACTTAAATCTCTCATTTTTCTTCCACAATCTTGACTCAAGATCATTAATTTCTCTTACCTATTTTTTACATATACACCACCTCAAATTCTCTTTCCAACACAATTATTAAGTTGATATACTAATAATTGTAAACTAAAAAATCCAAAAAAAAATTAAGTTATTATTATCGTATTATGTAATAAATATTAATAAAATATAGTTATGGAAAAAAATTAGGCAAATAATATGCGGAGAAAGTGGTGATAATTAGTTCAGATTTTGTGGCTAATAAGCCAAGTTTTGGAGGAAGGATTATTTTTGTAATAAAAAACTAAAAATAAAGCCAATAATTTAGTTGACATATAGGGCAGATACTTGACTGATGTCAAGTTAACTTACCACTTGACACACATCTAGTGTCAACATTAAACCAAAAAACAAGAGTCAAGTGCAACTTGACATTGAGCTTCTGTCAACGTTGCACTTGCTCTTAGTTAGTTTCTGTTTTTTCTTTTGCTTTGTATTTTCCTTTCATTTGGCTTTGCCTCATTTGCATAAAAAAAGATAAATTTGAAAAATCCTATATTTAAAGATACGGAGTACAATTAAAACTGTTAC
The DNA here is from genome assembly GCF_020520425.1 of Spinacia oleracea. Lineage (NCBI taxonomy): Eukaryota > Viridiplantae > Streptophyta > Magnoliopsida > Caryophyllales > Amaranthaceae > Spinacia > Spinacia oleracea. The sequence goes on along the minus strand of NC_079487.1, from coordinate 118,666,389 downwards.
TATCTATACTAATATATTAAAAGGCATTTTGAAGAACGTATACGTGTCTAGTAGACCTCTTCTTATTAGGCCATGTCACCACTAATTAGTGTCATCTAACAAGGATCGAACATCAAACCTCTCTGTTAAGAGTTACACTTCTTACCATCTTAACCAACTACAACTTATGTAATATCTTTCCATATAAGCATATATATTCTTTTTACAATAAACAATACATTATATTGAATAGAAGTGAATGCAAAAAAAGGAATGATTACTTAATTCATAAATGTACAATTATTCCTTTGAAAAAAGGGATCCGACTTTGTTTATATTTTTGGATGTGGGTTTAATCGGGGAGGTTGTTGATCAGCCACTAATCTTATGTTACCACCATAGTTTGATGATGACACCATCTATACGTGCCCATATTTTTAAAAAAAAACCCCGAATAAAAGTCAAAATCCAGGGCAACGCCCGGGTTACATACTAGTTCTATCTCTAAAATCGCAGCTCGTACTCCACCGTTTCTAGTTGTCTTCATATCTTTCCAAGTAGTACGTGTCCCGTGTAACACGCGCACGAATTATTTCGATAGACCGGTTAGATGACAAAAAACATCTAACAAGGATCGAACAACAAACCTCTTTGTTAAAAGTTACACTTCTTACCATCTTAACCGACTACAACTTATGTAATATCTTTCCATATAACCCTATATATTCTTTTTACAATAAACAATACATTGAATAAAAATGAATGCAAAATATAAGGAATGATTACTTAATTCATAAATGTACAATTATTACTTTGAAGAAAAGGATCCGACTTTGTTTATATTTTTGGATATGGGGTTTAATCGGGGAGGTTGTTGATCGGCCACTAATCTTATGTCACCACCATAATTTGATAATGACACTATATCTACGTGCACATTTTTTTAAAAAAAAAACACGAATAAAAGTCAAAATCCGAGACAACGCCCAAGTTACATACTAGTTAAAATCCTAAAAATAAGTTTCCATCAATAAATGAGAATGAAGAGCCTAGGAAAAATCTAGAAAAAAACAAAAAAAAAATTGGAACAACCATAAAAATTTGGAACAACACAATCGGGAAAAAATGAAACCAAACAAAAAACTGAAAAGAAAACCAGATTTAAATGGTCAAGAAATTAAACCCTACAAGATAAAAGAGAAGAGAGCGAAATAGATATAGAAGAGGGGCTAATTCTTTGCTTAATGTTCAAAAAATTAAAACCGACGCATAACATCACCGAAATACATACGTTATCGATCAGTAACCTCGTTTGAGTTTGCCGCACCATCATTCAATGGCACGACGTATCTCAAGCTGTCAAAAACTGATCCGACCTGAAAACCCGACCTGAACCGATCGAACCCGTAATCGACCATGACCCGAAATTACGGTAAAACAGGAAACCCGAAACCCGACCTGTACCTGACCCGAAAAAACCGATAACCGATTTTAACCCGATGTTGTAACACCCAAACCCGGACCCGACACCCTACTCGAAAATGACCGATAACCGAACTGACCCGACCGAACAATGACCCGAACCCGATTCGATACCCGACCCGATGTCAACCCGAAACCGATTGTAACTCGATGAAACCTGCTATTGACCCGACCTGTGACAACCCGCTACCCGATTTACCCGAGTTATCAATGACACGACCAAATATTAACTTCATTGATAAATCTATTTTAATTATTTATTGCTAGATATTGAAAATTTTAACTCTAAAATAAGTTAAACAAAATTTTTTAGAATACAAAATAATTAAAATGTATAGGTTAATTATCAGACCCGAGTTTGACTTGTCCCTGAGAGTGACCCGACCTGAATTCTATTTGATCTGATTATTATCCGATCCAAACTAAGACCCAAACCCGAAAATAATTGTGTTGCAAACCGACTTAAACCCGACTCGATAAGACCCGAACCCGAAATTATCTGCTACAAACCGACTTAAACCCGACCCGATAAGACCCGAACCCGAAATCAAACCTGACCGATATGTGACCCGACCCGAACCCGACCTGAACTCGGGATAGGAAAAAACCCGATATGACCCGACCTGAAATCGACCCGACCGAACCCGAACTAAACCCGAATGGAATATTGACCCGACACGACCCGACCTGATCATAACCCGAGACTCGAGATGACCCAACCCAAACCTGACCCGATGACCTGTTTTGACAGCTCTAATCTCAATAAATAAACCTCGTTTAAATTTGTCGGACCATCATCTAGTGGTACGTGCGGCATATCTTTATAAATGATCACATTATTCAATACTCGATCGCTCCGTATATCATATGAATTGCACTTTGACCCACACATAGTTTTAGGAGGTTTGAGTTTAATTTAATAAATTATATGCATTAAATCCCGTGCACATACGAACATTGTTATGAAATTATTATTTGACCGGTTTCTTTTTATAATGCCAATTGAAATATTTATCCTCAAGAAGCTACTACTCCGTACGTGATTAGTAAATTTTGAAACATCCTCATTCAACTAGTAATATATTTGTCTTAACTACTTACTGTATTAAATATTTTATATGTTTAATATGTTAATTTAACTAATATATTTGAAATGCTTAATATACTTCATACTAATATGAACAAAATATTGAATAAAAATACATTTTCCATAATTAATAAGTACCAATTTGACCAAAATATTATCTAAAATCATTTTTAAGAAATTTGTACTTGATAGTTGATATCTATTATTTCCATCTATAAACCAATACTTTTTTTCTCAAACATAAACCATAAGTAAAAATAAGTATAGAAAATAAAAAATTAGAGATTCATTTAGGAAAATAGTTTTTGAAGGGAAATTTGTGTACTAAGAAATCACATGTGTTATTAATTCCTCGAGTATGTTTTAGTATAGTGAGGTTTGTATCATTGTAAAAAATAAAAGATAGCTTATTCACCACATAATTACGATTACGAGGATGGCTAATATGTATACGTATCCTTTTCATGAGACATGCAGGGGTTCATGGCTTCCGACGCCATAGGTGTTGGAGAGGGATGGGGTAACATAATATTGGGCTAAATAGTGTTTAATTAGTTACAATTAAAAGGCAAATATTGTTTCAATCTATTCAAATAATATTTTTTGTATTTTATACATATATTTTACAATTTATCAAAATCAAAAGGAAAAAAATCAAAGAAAAACTAAAAAAAAAAAAAAAAAAAAAAAGGTGGGGCAGAGACCAAAAATTGGGCCAACTATGATGCGCCATATGGATTTTTATAGTGATACTCATATCTTAGAATTCTCAGGCATTTAGGTAGTGAGACATAAAATTGACCTTGCGAAAGCATTGTCACAATCACAAAATCCAACCGTTAGAAAATTTTCAATATTAGATATAGTTGTCAATAAATGAATAATAGCGGGGATAGCTCAGTTGGGAGAGCGTCAGACTGAAGATCTGAAGGTCGCGTGTTCGATCCACGCTCACCGCATTTCTATATATTTTTGGAATTTTGAAGGTTATGGAATTTTGTTAGTTTTTGATAAAATATGATCAAATATTTATACCATTACAAAATTATATTTTTAGCGTCAAATACAAGTATTTTGTGTGTATTTTTTTTTTTTATTACGAATAGTTATGTCCATGTTAATTACCTTTTCTACACAAAAAATATACGAAGTATAAGGTTTTCGTTTTAAAAAAACCCGATAACACCATCCTACATAAATCACCGCTATGTGAAAATTAGCTCAGTTAATGCTTCAGGAATTTTTATCAAATTCCAATTAACCATCTTGAAAAACTGGAGGTGAAAAGAATGTATTCAGGGAAAGGAAAAGGCTCGTCGAGAATAATACTGAAATAAAAGATCGGTTAGGTTTCACATTCCCATTATATGGATTGAAATGTGTTTTATAAGTGGTTGAATGACCTACAAAAATGACTTTTTAGCTTATTTATAGGATTTTACAATTACTCTGGAACCTTTACACAGTTACACCTCCCAATTAACAACAAATGGCTAGCAAGACGTAAAAGTGTTCATGGCCTAGGGTGTTCTACGTATACCCATATTTAAGATATTTACCGGGCATATAAACTATGAGGCATGTAGTACCTTCTATGTTTATTTAGTTGTTCTGTCTTGATTGTGTGTTTGTCAATGCAACGTATTTGACTCTTAATTAATATCGTTAATTAATTTAAAAATTCTAAAAATTTATATTTTGAAATTAGACATTGAGACACAAATCTAACTAAGTAAAAAAGACAGGATCATTTAATCCACAAATTAATATCCAATAATTAATCGTCAATGTGGATCATATGATAAGTGGTAGAGTCAATATTCTATACCCACTATTATATTACTTACTCTTTCATAAAAATTACAACTTTTTTACTTTTGTCACTATTCATATACTAACTTTGAGCATGTACATTTACTAATTTATAAAAATTGAATGTTATAAATAAAATGTAGGTTGATAGATTTCATTGTATATTTTCATAATATTAAAATTTTAAGATTTAAAAACAATGAATAATTAGAGATATTTACGGTCAAAGTTGTGTCTTGGAAAACGTGCTAATCAAAGTGTTGCAATTTTTTTGAAACAGAGGAAATATTTTGAATTTGATACTACTAATTATACTACGTAAATCAGAAACTTAACCTATTTTATTATTTTGTTTATCAATATCCTCGTTTATGAATGATCAATAACTCCATACAGGAAGTATAAGAATATGTGTAGCTAACTCTAATATGTTTAAATTCAAAGTATTCCATATAACCAAGAAGATCTACTTATTAGAGTTATTTAATTACTTGGATTCATAAATATGTAATCACCCCTCTATAAGGTATTCCTATCTTTGATTAATTGTTGTTAATTAAAATTTCAATAATAATATTATATACATTTAGAGCATTGCTAATTGCTTTATGTTAATAGGGTAAGCGTATGAATTAGAGTCGGAAGTGTAAGCCTTGTTAGCAAGTATCATATGAACAACTTCACTTGGATGAAAAGCATCCCAGAAAAAGAACTTCTTGCGATCGTCGCACGGAGTTTGGAATGGAAGGCATGAAACATGCCCGCCATTAACGTTGTTCATCCCCTCTCCGCAACATCCTTTATCTACCACCTCAAGTCCTGAAAATGGAAATATATAATAAAATATCAGATAATATTATATTTATGCGCGAGGAGTTGGGATAATGTGACAAATATATATATTGCGGGTGCACTATCTCCGTTTCATTATGTTATTTACTGTTACTATATATTAAGATAAAAATGGAAGAATGCGTAAAAATGAGGGCGGATGTTAAAAATATGGAGTATGGATAAAGTAAGTGAGGGGTGTAAAAATGTGGGTGGTGTAAGGAAAAAGGAATAAAATAAGATAAAGTGAGTGAAAAATAATAAATGATGTGGGGTAAGAGCGGTAAACAAATTCTTATTTACAAGTGGTGTACAATAAATATTCTACAATGGAGTAAAAGTTAACTCAAAATATTTAAAAGTTACCCTTATATAAATAAAAGTTATCTATTTATTAGTGATAAAATATTTTATATTAATAAATCACTAATAATATATAAAGTTAATCTTTTATTTATTTAAAATGATTATCTATCATCTTATTAAAAGTTATAAAAAATTAGGTAAAAGTTACAAAAGAAACTGGATACAAGTTATCATGATGTGCAATAAATTTATTGTACACATTGTGTACGTGTGCAAGACCTTTTGAGAGTGGTAAGGTAGTAAAGTTTCATGTCAAAAAATAGAATAAAACACAATGAAAATAACATTATGAAACGGACTAAAACGAAAAGTAAAGATCATTTTGAAACGAATACATACCGTAAGATTTTCGGTTAGAATCAATTTCCTTGCAAGCTTCATAATAATCCAAGTATACAAAGTTGGCTCCTGGTAATTCACCATTGTTGTTAAGAGTATCAACAAGGTTTCGTAGGCCAAAATTGAAGGGTTGGATAACATTGTTTTGATCCTCATTACATCGTCCTTCTCTCGTCCCATTCCTTAATCTCTTGATAGGTATGCACCCCATTTGCGCAATATTAGGTAATATCATCTTTCTCACTCCAAGATTGTACAATTCCTATTTCATTTTATTTCAATTCGTCAAAATTACATACCGATCGAATGAAATTATATATGCTAGTATTTTAATTTGGTAAGTAATACAAGTACGTAGTATATGTATATTTCTATTGGCAATCAAGTTAAGGTTTTTTTTTTTTTTTTTTTATCAAATATAATGCTTACAAATATCTAAACGCCAACACGTTAATTAAACGGAAAATTCTTGTAAAAGATTGACCTTTCGACAAATTTTGGTTCGTTGGACCAAGTATAATTAGAGGGTTTAGTGGTCTAACTCAACGTTTTGATTAGATCGATCGTTTGATCGATAGACGATCAACTCTAGTCCACCAGACCAAAAATTGTTAATTGAATAGTGAAACTGTTAAGACTGTCAATTAATGTTCTTTTAGCTATATACTTGTGTTCTTAAGGTAATATTCTTTTAGCTATATACAAGTACTTGTGTTCTTAAGGTGCACCATGTTCACTGTGCACTATGATCCACCTTTTAAATTGCGTTCATCAAATTGAAACTTAAAACAATGTAATTTAAAATTTCGTGCAAGAAAGAAGTACTCCCTCCGTCCCTTAATACTCGCACCGGTAAATTTAAGACATTTGAATTTACTTATTAATTTAATGGTGTTAGTTGATAGTGAGGTATTTTTTTTTAATATTGTTAGTGGGAAATGGGTGAGAGGTGGGGAGTGGAGTATGTGAATTTTTAGATAATTTTTTGTAAAGAATAGTGGTGTAGGTGGGATAGTCGGTAAGTGTGAAAAATAATATAATATTGATAAAAATTTCCATTTATAGAAGCGGTGCAAGTATTAAGGGACGGCTCGAAAAGGAAAGCGGTGCGAATATTAAGGGACGGAGGGAGTAATTCATAAGGCTTGGCCAACCAAATATATTATTCACGGTTTTTAAGCTAAGTGGAGGGAGATTGGTTGCTCTCTCTTTGGGTTTTAACTTATAAGATATTTAACTAATTAATTACATAAACTCCTCATCTAATTAACGTAATGAAACACATTATGAAACATACAAGTACTACAACTCAAGAGTATTTTACGTGACAAATTAGACTTTTTGCATAACAAATTTGCATAAACACAAAGCATAAGTTGACATATAATGATTCGTGTTACTGTGTTAGAGGACTTAGAGCTGATCATGTTCGAGTTAGGATTAGAGTTACAGCGAATCATGCCAAAATGGTTGAAGTAGTAGTGATCAATATTCGTGTTTTTGACATATCACATTCACAACTCACAAGCAAGTGAAATTGAGAGTGATGGATAGCTCAGTTGGTTAGAGCTTCCATCCCGGTTCCAGGTGATCCTAGGATCGATTCTCATCCCCGCCCTTGTGGCTCATTTGCACCAAAAAACAAGCAAGTGAAATTATACGAAAAATAGGCTAAATAAAAGCCTATGGTGCTTTTTCGGTTGAATTTAATGTCTTACACACCATATCAACATAAAACTACTAAATGAATTGTAGAAATTAACAAACCGTGAGTTGAAACTGGTATTCTTCAAGGAGGATGGCAGCAAACTCTTCTTGTGTGAATTGAGACGATTCAGGATATTGCAAAGGCATCAAGTAATTGTTGAGGTAGTCATTGTTTCCAAGTCCAGAATAAATTATACATTTGCTTAGATAGTTTTGTAGGGAATTCTCATCTCCCCTAAAATACTCTCTTAGTAGTTCTACTACTATTCCAAAGTTTCTAATTTGTTCATTCATCGGAACATTAGCACCCTGCCATATATATGTAACAAATAGTAAGCATTAACATCTTCCTGAAACGGAGGTACGTAATATTTTTGTTTCGTTTCGTTACGGGAGAATATATAGTTGTGCAAATATAATTAACCAAAATCCAAGGAATTTAATTGTATGTACCAGATAATTCCCGGTCTCATCTCTAATTCCAGCAGCTCCTGATGCGAAATTAGCTCCCCGAAGGACTTCAACATATCTTGCTTCTGAAAATGGTGGGATGAAGTCCGGAAAACCTAGAAATTCGGCCAAAAAATCAACAAAAGTTCGACCATTGGTGAAGCGCCCGGTTGGTCCTCGAGGAAAATCAATACCATAAGGCAAGAAATTAGACCTAACAATAGTAGGGATACCATTGTTGTTACCATTATCAACTAATGAATCCCCAAATATGAAGAAACAAGGCACTTTCACCTCTACTTGTTCAAGTTCTCTAGTAGTCGACGAGTTCCATGCCTTGGCAATATAACAAAACAACATTAATGTGATGATCATCAACCCCGAAAATCCTCTTATGTAACTAATTACCCTCATTTCCAATTTTTATATGTACCTTTTTTTTCCTTTATCCTAAGAGCATATAATACATATATAACGTTGTAATAGTTGTGCTTTAAGGTTTCAAGATAAGGAGGTATATATCATGGAAAACATGCATGTGTAAACAAATTCTGCACTCAACCTTTTACTTTAAGAGGACGAGGTTATCTATATATTTAGTTCACCTTATTTAAGAATATCTTTATTTATTCATATCATAAGTGATAAGTCAGATCGAACCATAAATAATATATGCTCCGTAATAAATTCAAACAATTAACCTTGTTTCAAGCTTTCTAAGGTAACCAAACCCCATCCAAACCTTTCATCAAAATATACTATGGAGCGCTATGTTTATTGGATCTTTTTTACCAAACTAGCTACTTTTCATATTTTATTTATCAAAATGGCTAGTTTTAAATTGTCTTTCCCAAAGTAGTTACTCTTTTGACTTTAAATTAAAAACCAATGAACCGGTTTGAGTGTTTTTTATAACCAATAAACCGGTTTAATTTTTCTGAACATTGAACCGATTTGATTTTTTTTAAAATAGTGAACCGATTGACGATTTGCTTATACTATTAGCCTCTTAGCAACTTCAAAAGTTCTCTATGGGGACTTGCTCGCAAATGTTACAAATATAAAGAAATTAGCTGAACTGTTGTTGCGCATATTGTTAATTCGCTTACATAAGCGAATTCGTTGTGTTAAACGAATTTGCTTGGCAAACTCGATCAACCAAGAATTTAACATACTCTAAAACATTGTGCGTGAAAGTGACGTGAAGAAGAAGAGTAGCACGTGCAATAAAGGCGCCTACCAGTGCAAATTTTTGGATCTTTTATCCCTACTATACAACTCTGACCACTATCTTACAATAGTCAATTATATTTTTTTTATTTTTTAAATTACGGTAATTTCTCATTATTATGTAAGAAACTATGAATTGTTTAAAATAATTAATTAATACGAAGTAATTAACTTATCATTAGAGCAAGAAATAGCTAGCATTGGTGTAACTTGAGAAGATGATGTGTCGTCATAACAAGCATAATAAATACAGGTTTTCCTACCATTGGAGTTTAGGTTGCAAAAAAATAAACGTAATTAAAATATTAAAATGGGTGAATAAACGAACTTAAACTATTTGTGGGCAATTTCAAAAGTAAAATCAATTCGGAGTATAAAGTAGACAAAAATAAAAGATAAATAAAAACCCAAAAAAAAAAACACCAGTTCACTATATAAGAAAATGAATCAAACCAAACCGGTTTAATTGTTTTCGCCACAAAATAAAAATAGTTATTTTGGTAAATAAATTTACAAACTTTTAGGAAAGACCGTCTAACGGTTAGACCACTTTGTTGTCGCCTAATGAACTGATTAGTTAAGCGTTGAACCAATTAGTTAAATAATTAACGAAACATATAAGTTAAGCAATGAGATCAATTAGTTAAGATTTTATGAGTTTTAGTTAATAATAATTTGTTCAAAAATAATGACTATTCGACTCATAAATTTAACTATTTGTCTTTGTACCTTAACTATTATGTTATTCAATTAGTTGTGATTTTAGTACTTATAGTTATGTTTTACACTAATTAGTTAGTACCAAAAAAATGGTCTAACCGTTAGACGGTCTTACACAAAAGCTTTTAAAATAAATTTTAGCTAGTTTTAAAATAGATTTTTAAAGTATTTATTTTGTTAAATAAAATTGTAAAAGTAGCTAATTTGGTAAAAAAAAAAATCATTTTTTGTTGGGTGAACAATGAGACACAGCCGCACAGCCCAAAAGAAGAACAAAAGCTAGAACAAACTAAGAAAACAAAATGAACGAAAAGGCAAAACAGGAAAAGCAAAACCAACAAATCACAGCCCCAATAAAAGATCCATGCTTCATAATGGATTATTCTTGCGTGGACCTGGTCCACAATAATATTAGTGTAGATCCAAAATTAATAGTTTTCTCTAGCACCCTTTTGACACTCATAGTGACATTTATTGTTCATATAGTAACTATAATAAACTAAACACCGAAATTCTTAGACATAGTAATCATTTTTTGAAGCATAGTAACCCTATATTTTTAAAAGCGAATCGTGACTAAAAATCACATTATTCAAGCACAAAACATGTATCAACGATACTAATTTACATTTTTATCATAATAATCTTAATAAAATGCCAAAATAAATTGGGAACAAGTTGTTGACTTTATTTTAAGACATGGTTCACAATAAATTTATTGTGGACCAAGTCCATTTAAGAATTGATGCATAATTTCACCTTGTTTCAGGATGATTTTGTTATATTCGTAAACAATTCATTTACGCTTGACAGTTTGAAACTTTGAAATTTGAGGGGTTGGTTTGTCCTTCAAGATAAGGATATAAAAGGACTTTGGTTTATACAACGATACGTATCATAGTTGCTACTAAAAAAAAAAAAGGATCTACTTTGTTTCGGATTTAATATAGGTTCCTTAAGTCTCGTAAAGTCTATCCATCATATACAATATCTTTTATTCATATATTTTTTTTATTATTATTTTTAAGGGGAATATAATTTTATATCATATATATAATTATATCTAACGTAACATAATTTTATCACATAAAGTATTTTTTATCCTCAGAAGAAAAAAAATATACGGAGTACATTGTATATATATTGGAGGTTTGGTTCATAATAAAATAGGAACGTATACATACCTATGGGACTAGATTGGCTTAAGGGACTGCGTTTTCATTCTGCAAACGATTATATATTCGTAAGGTATGTTAAGTTTCTGTTTTTTAATTTCTAGGAGTAATTGCATTCTTGATTAATTCGTTTTCTGTGTGTGCGCGCAAGTATTAGTTTATTGATATATCCAATCTGAATTTGAATGACTAACTAGTAATTAACTATGAACAAAGTAATCTACAATCATATACGGAGACACGGAGTAAATATTTCTAATTCATACTCCCTCTATATGTTATTCCTAATTTGACTTTTTTTTTTATTAGAGGAACAAAAATCGACGGAAAGACTAATTTTTTCTTTTTAATTATCGGTCTATTTATTTGGGAGGGAGGGCGGGGAATTTGATTGGCAAGGTCTTTGAATTAAAAAAAAAATATATTTCTATCATTTAAAAATCGCAACAGATAACCTAATCTAATTGATAAGTGATTCATTAATTTCCTAAGTTTCAATTCGATTTGATAATACTCCATTTATATCGTGTTCGGTATAGAAAGAAGATTTTTTTTGATGCAGAGAGAGCCATGTAGACGGGATTTGATCTTAGATTTTGGGTACTATCACTTAGAAAATTGTACCACTAACGACGGAAAATCCGCCGCGAAAGGCCAATAATCGTTGATTAACGATAGGATTTCCGGTTGCGAACCCGTCATAGAAGGGGCCGTCGTAAATAGAAAATTCCGTCGTTAACCCGTCTTTGTTTGGTTGTTAGCCCGTCGCAACAGGGTTGTCGTTAAAATACAAATTCTTGTAGTGTACAATGTGTAATTTAGTTTATAATAAAAGTTTTTAGGTTTTTCTGAGTTAAGCTAACAAATGGGGTACCCCACCCTCACCTTCGTCCTCACCGCCACCGTTGTCACCAAAACCAGTCACACACCACCCTCACCAAAACAATTCAGTTAAAAAAATGCCTCTAACAAATTCTTACTTGTTAAAGTAACCCTTCAAGCTCGATCATTTCCTTCCTCAAATCCATTAACGCACAACTCAATCTCCATTTCTGAAAACCACCATTCAACACCCACCTTTTTCCTCTCCCCTCCAAGATTACCCAACAATTGTTGTCCAACAATCTCAATTCCACCCAACTTAGGAATTTATCAAACACCTTGTCACTTCTAAAATTCTTATTTCTGTTCTCTCGAAGCTTTGTGCCGCATTTTTTCTCTACCGTTCGCCGCTAACATGGAGTTTCTCCAGCTTGGTTTTAATTAGGATGCCTAAATGATCAGAATGTTCATCATCGTAAAAGAAAATTAAGATGATAATTGAGGTGTTTGATTGCGGTAATTGAGGAGAGCAGTTGAAAAAGAGGAAGATGACTGATAAAGAAGGTGAACATGCCCAATGATTTTGACCCATTAGATTGTAAATGAATACATGAGCAGCAAGGATTGAATCGCTAAATAATAGTGGGATTGCCATTTTTTATTTTTCTTTTTTTTCTTATATATTTATTGCATTACAAAAATACATTTTAGATAGATTAACCACACGTGAGTTAAGGTTGAGTTAAGTAGCCGGAAAATAAGAATGAGGTCCCAAAAGGTGGAAAAAAATAAGTGTACGTCCTGAATGGTGAAAAATATGAAATGTTAGACCCCAAACATTATTTTAACTGGGTTTTTCTGGAGTCATGTATTTGTGTTGTATTTTGGGTTTTAACTGAGATTTGTTTTAAAATTGTGTTGCTGTGAGTCTGTGACCAAGCCGACTCTTGAACTCTGTTGTTCATGTTACGATATGATTTTAACTTTTCATGTTTAAATAAATAAGACAATATTGATAATTGGTAGAAAAATTTCCTGAATTAAACTTTTTAGTAATTATTAGATGTATAATAATTATTTGATATTTTAATTTAGGGTGAAAATATTAGATTGATGAATGATGATTACAGATATTAATATGCAGAAATGAAAGAGAAAAGCAAGAAGAAGAATGTGGATATCATTGCTATCATCCTTGCCAACGATGTGATAGAACAAATACTGTTAAAATTGCCTCTAAACTCTCTTCTAAACTCCAGAGGTGTTTGCAAACATTGGAAGTGCCTTATCGAATCCCCTCGCTTCAACGACTGCTATCACAATCCACCACAACAGCTCGAAAAAGAAGGCAGCAGTTGCAACGACAAAACACTTGTTTCGATCATATCGAACAGGCAGATCTACACGATAGACCTAAAGGAACTCCAAATTGGTAGATCATCTTTGAATATAAAAGACTATTACAAAACCCGAAACAGGTGTTCAAGTTCTAAGTGTGATAATACAGGATCAGTTGGTACTTGTAATGGTATGCTTTGCTTCACTGAAAACACAATCGTTCTGTACAACCCATCAACGAATGTAAATCATATTGTCCCAATCCAACCCAAATCCTACTATTGTGTTCCTATCCCTAAAGGACATATTGTTGATGCAATGTGTGGGTTTGGATATGATTATACTACCTATGATTACAAAGTCGTATTAGTCGTTTGGATCTCTACTTCGCCTTTTCTCACTCAGACGTGTCATCAAGCTCATGTTTATAGTTCCAAAACCAAATCGTGGAAGCCTATTCAAGGTTTTCCTATGGGAACCCTAAGTGTTGAACAATGTTCTGATTATTATGTCTTCGTCAACAACTCTCTGCATTGGCTTTTGGATCAATCGGGAGGTATTTTACGTTTCGATCTCTCTTCCGAGACGTTTTCGTTGCTTCCGTGGCACACGCAATGGGACTGCGGTCCGGGTGTGTTTTTGAACATGGTAGAGGGATGCTTGAGTGCTTGGTTTAGACGTGGTAATGAAATTGAAATATGGATTATGAAAACGTATGGTGTACAAGAATCTTGTTGGACTAAACTGTTGAATATTCAGACTGATGTTGAAGCTGTTACGCTTATCGCTTTCTCAAAGGATTGGGATCGATTGTTGTTGGCCGAGTTTCCGACGGAGATAACTCAGAATACAAGGTTTTGCTGGTATGATGTTCATACCAGCGGAAGAATATGGGAAATAGAAGTTCAAAATACCAACCAGGATAACATATATGAGGTGGAGACTTCAATGCAGAGTAGATTAACTCTTGATCCCATTAAGATTAAGAAGAAGAGAAGAAAAAGAAAAAGGATCTGTTAGACTGTTACAGGTGAAGGATCTATTGTACGATCAATCAAGTCCTCAGTTTAGAGAACTTCTATGTGCCTCTCTTTTTTAACATATACGTATGAAGCATGAAAAACTGCAGAATGTTATTCTCTCTTTTTATCTTTTTCTGAATAATAATATATCTTTTTTCATTCAAATGTAGAAATATGCTATTTATGCTATTTCTTCGAAAAAAAACCAAAATAGAGGATTTGATAATGAAGTTATTATTTGGTAAAAGGAGTGTCAATGTTCTGGTGATACAGTGAGTGGTGGTGGTAGCTTATGAAATACAGCCACTTCGCCGGACATCTCAACCAACTTATTTATACTCATATCAAATGTATTCCGAAATTATTTATACAACTATGCACAAGGTATACACAAATAAGGCACAAGTATTGACATTGATATAATTCAAAATACTTTTATCAGCAGCCAGCTCTACCACTCTGTGATGGCATTCTTATGATATAGGATGGCAGCACAAGAGATTTGCGAAAAAAAATTACCAAAGTGAGTAATGATATGGAGAAGAAATGACAAAGTTGTGGAGCAGAACACACACTTGAACCAGAGACAGATCGATCGATCAGGGCTCACCGGATTGGTAAAAGGAATTGTATGTCTCCACTCTTGATTTTGATTCAGGATGCTCAACTTCTTCCACGAATTCCTTAGTCATCTCGATAAAATCCTTCATATGAGCAACTTTCCATTTCTAGCAAAAATAATTTTTTAGGTCAGGGTAAATCCTAACTCCTAAGCCTTTGATGGCACATATAGTCTGATTGAAGAAATGAATGGTTGCTTGGTTGAGAATATCACATTGTCAAAAATTAAACATACTCTAATCTTTTGAGCAAAGTGGGGGATGAAAATTATGACATAAAAAAACAGCAGACCTATCAGGAACTCCATAGAGTTTGCAGGGAAATTGTATTTGTACTACATCGAAAATGCATCTGCATACGCTCACATGGAAGAAGCTAGTAAGATTATACAAGTATTACTTAACTAACTGTAGACCAAATTGCTTAGACCCCGGTAACTGTAAGAGTGGCACAAACCATATAACGCACTACAGATAAGCCATAACCACAATAAATCAAGACTGACAGGAAGAGAAACTTGAAACATGCACTCATAAACTGTACAAGAGCTCTAATGCTTTACTTTATAAATCACAAGAAAGATAAATTAAAAAAGAAGTGGAAAAAAGGAAGGTTACCTCAAAATCCCAATCTTCATACAAGTCTGGATCATTTTTATTATCCCACACATATGCATATGCTTGCAGCTTCTCCAAGTTGTCCTACAAACAGTTAATTCATCTTATTTTCTCTCATAATTCATAAATTAAGGGGAGACAAAACATCCGATTTCTCAAATGTGAGACTGTCTTGACAGGACAGATCAATAAATAAACTCAGTTCTTTACTATGTCCAAAGTTAACTGTTGAACAAACAAAATGCCCAAAGTTATCAGAAGAAGGTTAACTGATATTCTGTAAGAAGAATAAATTTTAGCTGAAGAATTGTGGTCGAATTTTCTCTTGAAAAAGCACATATTAGTCCTTTTTCGTAAAATCAAACAGCTGATTGTCTAAATTGTGTTATCAATTACAAACAAGTCTTGGTTTTCAGGAGATTTCTCTTGATACACCCATCAAAAAATTCTTGTCCTACCATCAGAAACATTTTAAAACTTACAAAACATATGAGAAGAAGAAGAAGAATAGATTTACCACAATAGTGACTTCTACTGAATCTCTAACATACTCAACATCCTCGAATATATCCAAAATATCTAACTCAAGATTCGTGACGCCCGTCAAAACCTAGACAAAACAATAAATTAGAAAATTCAATCAAAGTAAAATGCAAATTACCTCCGGGTAAAGGACAGACACCTCCAAAATAAAAACGCATACCCTTCCGAGCACTTTCTTGTTCTCAACAGGCAGAATTGCTGGATAAACTCGACCTTTGATGCTAAACCGATTGCTACACAAGGGCCAGATAATCAAGAGATTCATCAACAAAGTATCACAATAAGCAAGATATATACAAAATGACATTACTTTTCATCCAGTTTCCGATTGAGCAATTTTACAGAAAAATCAAGTAAAACTAATACAAAAGACCTCAATTCCCAACAAAAAAGAAAAATAATTTCTAGTCACAGTTCACAAAGGTAAGACCGTAAGATTAAGCTCATACAGTCATACCCATCTCAGAAAACCAAAAATCTAGCAGCCCCAGGTGATCAAATCATCAAAACGATCAATTAATAAGCCACAAATAAGAACATAAATTGAAATCATAAAACATGTAATTACGAAATTAATCAAACAGAATAATAGAATCCTTGAACAATCCCTTCAAATTCCAAGTTTAAAAAAAAAAAACTCATACCCATTTCACAAAGTGATAAAGTAAGCAACCCCATGTGATCAAATCATCAAAACGAGCAATTGAAACCACAAATAAGAACATTAATTGAAAGCAGATGACACCAATTAAGAAAATAATCAATAGAATAATCGAATTAAAAAAAAAAAAAAAAATCGAAAGGGAGGAGAAAGAGAGAGACGAACTAATCAGGGAGAGTAGCAGGAGAGGAAGAAGGGACGCGATTGAGTAAGACTTGAACGACTTCATCAGCTAAAAGACTTCCATAAACGAATACGTTGTGGCTTCCTTGTGAAGTACCACTTGCGCTCATCCTCAATGGCATTGCCATGAAATTGGGAATTGAGTAATTAGCTTTTTGGCACGAGATTTTCTAAACATAAGTGGATTGTGAGCAGTTCCGAGTTGATGATTGGGAAAGTTTTCCAATTAAATGGCATTTTCGTAATTAATTGATGGTTTTATTATGAAAATGTCATTAAATGTGGACTCAACTACAGTTACGTGGCATCAAACAAGGGCCACATGTGCGTAGAGGTGTCAGAAGGTGACTCGACTCCGAAAAATCATATGTTTCAAACTCTAATCGAACTGTTTTGACCCGGAAAGTAAAGGACCGCAACCCGATCTGTAACCGGTTTGACTTTACCCGACACCTGTTTCACCCGATCTGAACTCCACCCGTTACCAGTTTGATCCGACCCGAACTCCACCTGCCACCGATTAGATTCCACCCAAACTCCACCCGACACCGATTTGACCCGACCTGAACTTCACCGGACACCGATTTGACCCGGTAAAAATCTGATTTGACCCGATTTGGTTTGACCCGAACTGTTGACTAACCAACACCGATTTGACCCGACCTAAACTCCACCCGAACTATTATTATTTAGTAAGTTGAATTTCGTGTCAACTTAAAGAGTTACTCCGTATATTCTTAATGTCTTATAGATTTATATATAATGTGTATCTATTGTTTACATATGGTTCTCGTTATATAATCATTAATCATCTTATAACTTAAAACAAACTCTAATTGATATAATGATATTGTAGTTTAGTAATTAAAAATACTCGTAAATCGGTAAATACGTAGATTAATAACTTGTTTAATTAGAAATAGAATGAAAACATTAATCGATAATGACTTGACAAGATCTAGAATGAAATCGATCCAACCCGAGACCTAAGTGAGATGACCCTAACCGAAATCGAACTAGTGCTGAATTGACCCGAACTGAAATGACCCGAGTCAAAGTCTACCCGACCCAAAGTTACCCAACCCGGGTTTGACCCGACGAAACCCGTTTAGAATCCGACACGGGATCACCGGGTCCGTTTTTTACCCGAACCGAACTTGACCCAACCCGAAATTCACCCGGACCCGACAACAATTGACCTGAAATTGACCCGAACTCAATAGACCCGACTCAAACCCGATCTGATCCCGATAAATTAACTTTCTTCAAGTCTATACGCGCAAAAATCATAGAAAGTTAATATGATAACGGGTTGTTTGGTTGACATCTAAAAATGGGGAAGTGAAAATTCATGGGAATTTATAAATTGGTTAGTTGTTTGGTTGACATAAAAAAAGAAAAAATGAAGGAAGTTGAAATTCATGGGAAGTTTGAGTTCCTACAAAACCTGAGAAGTAAATTATCAAGTCCTTCCCTTGGTCATTCAAAGTTCATGGGGATTTCTAGTTCTCATGTTGTCAACCAAATAACTTTAAGAAATTCCCATAAATTTAACAAGGGAACTAATTTCCCTTGAATTACAACTTCCTATGGGAATTTAATGCTCATATCAACCAAACAAGCTCTAACTACATTGAAAATGGGTCTAATAATATCCGACATGACTATAATACTTTTTGTAGGTTGGTGAAACTTTATGGTCAAACTTTTTAAAATTTAAACCAAAAAAATACAATGGGGCGAAAATTTAGGGAAGAAGGGAGTAGTATTGAATAAAATAAAATTAGTTCTTTAAAAAAAAATACAATGCCAATGTTGATGTTTAAACTTTGGAATCCAAACCGCTAGGCTACATGTGTTATATTAATGCATGATTTTCTATTAAATGCATTTTAATAACTGTTTTAGTTTGTTTGTTTTTTTACATGGGTAGATATTAGTCCAACCTTTGCAACAAAAAAAAAAGATATTAGTCTAAACTATGTGCAACGTAGATCCGCCCATGAGTATAATGATTTGGTATAATTTGATTTGGTTGGAGAAAGGGTGGAGTCTTAATAGAGTCTTGAATTTTCAAACTCACTTCAAGACTTGTTGTAGTCTTTTACTCTTTTACCACATTATCCGAAGACTTATACTCGAGACTCACCTTAAGATTCACTTTAAGACTTGGGATTAGCTGGGCAAGCATCAGCATTTATTGCTAAAGGATATACAACTATTTTGTAACCTGTAACCTGATTTTATTCGAGCCCAAGTAACCCGAAAAGTAAGGGCAATAGCAATAGTGCAAACCTTATCGAGGTTTATTTTTATGCCACATTATCATTTTACAAACCCATTTTCAACAAACCTTGTGCTAACAAAAGACAAACCTATTTAAAATTTTATGTATGGGACCACCCATATATCATTCAACTCACATAAAAATAAAATATATTTTCTAATTCTTTTTACTTTATTAGATGCAAAGAGGTTTGTTTTTAGTAACCTCTCTTGAAAAAAACTTAGGTTAGCAATAGTAAAGTTTGTATACAAACCTCAAAAACATGAAACAAACCTCATGAAAAACCTCTTACTGTTATTGCAATATTGCCCTTATGAGTCAAAACCCAACAGAAATCATTTTTTACCTGACCGATTATTGAAAATCATTGTATTTATAGTAACAAAATGAAATTATGAGAAATTTTAAACGTAGTAAACACGTTGTTGTTACTATTATTGGGTGTAATATTATTTTAATTTGAATTATACTATGGATAAATTTGAACAAATACAAACTTGTGTAGGAAAATTTGTTAATTTGTGCTCATATATTGTTTATTTATTACCTAAATTAATGAAAATATAATATAAGCTTTAAAATCTCTCAACCTTTTGGGTCGACCCAAACCCGAAAGTTATGGTTCTTGAACAAGTATTTGTAAACCTAAATCTGAAAGTGACCGATCCAAATTAACTCGATTCCGAAAATAATTTTTTTACAACCCGATCTGACTGATCCGTTGGGCGGATAACTCTACCTTGTAGATTTGATAAAATCTTAGCCACTCAATCGAATGGAGGGGGTAGATTAAAGCAACGTCATTAAAAGTTAACAAAATAAACAGAACAAATCAACAACCCTAACAAGCATAAACTCCTAAAGAAATTAGGGTTTGTTCTGAAATTCTTGAGCCACCCTCTTCTCTTTTCAAATGTAACTAGTTTTAGGCCCGGATGATACCCGGGTTACTGCAGTAACATTTAATTCCCTTTTTATGTATTATATTTATTAGTATATTTTTACAATGATAACATCTAACGTGTTGTACCTAATGGTAAATACTTTATTGTTTATACGTAAGGTCGCGGGTTCAAGTTTTATACATGCTCCATTTATAAATTTCTAAATATATGAAGTTTACATGAAATGAAATACTCATAAACAGAGCACCACATAACACATAAACTTCTTTAGAAACATATTTTAATATATAGTATAGATATGTTAGTATAGTTTTTGGTAAACAATTAGGTAATTTGGATTATTATTTTTGTGAAACACGTAGTAGTACGGAGCATTTTTTTTTAAGGAGTACAAAGTATTAATTAAATATACGAAGTAGTGTTAGTATTTCTAATTTGTTTGCTTATTTAAAATAATATTTGTAAAACTAAATACTTTGTACTTGTATTTAGTTTTGGCCTTGCCGCTGCATAGTGCGTATAAAGCTTCCTTTTATAAATATTCACTTTATAATTTCCATCTACCCCTTATGTGAATAGATCGATTCTTAAAAGCAGACATGAAAACACGCTCTTATATATACTTGTATATCTTCTCCTTTTAGGAATATATCTTCTCCTTTTTAGAAATATATCTTCTCTTAAATGCATATACGCTTGTAAACACGCTACATACATAGAAGATTTATTTTCTTTCTAATAAATACAAGATCTACGTTAATTATACTTAAAAAAAACTAAAGATATTATAAAAAATTCCCTTAAAATCAAAATATACACAATAATTATTTTTGAAATTAAAGATCACACAACATCAACATTTATGTATAAATAGAGCACTTCAATTCACACATCCATCACTCTAGAAAACCAACAAGTTTACAATTTTTTTCCTTCATTATCTTACACACGTACTACGTATATTTCTCCAAAAAAATGGTTAAACTATTTGCAACAAATGCCTTAATCTTGGTCCTAATTTTCTCAGGTTTATACTCTTCACACCTTTTTTAATAAATGTTTTAATTAATGAATAGTTTTTTTAAAAAAAAACTTTTAAGTTCTGCTACTTGTTTATCTATTGTACTCGTAATACTTGGTTGGCGAGTTAGAACTTATCACTTATGTCTTTTGCACGAAATATGAATTTCCTTAATTAGTTGTATTGTTACTACCTTATGAAGGATCGCTAACTACAATATTTTCATTCCTTAATTTTCGGTTGGAGTCAAATTATCATTTCCGGTTGGAGTCGAATTATCAGGTTGTGATTAATCGTGGTGCTACTTATTTCAAATATCTAGACTCCGTTTCTTGTTGAATTTATTTTACGTATATTGATAGGTTGTTCCCTGTGTAATTATGGAAATTTAGTCCTTGAATTATTATACTAGCTCACCTTATTCCCTTAAAAAAAGAACTATTTTCTTCGTAATTCTTTAGTAATATTTTATTCATTATTTTCTTTGCAGCAATGATGGCTATTAGTGCACAAAGGATATGCCCAACTCCTTATAGTGAGTACAAAAACTGCACTCTTACCGACTGTGGGAAAAAATGCTATGAAGAAAGAAACCATGCAAGGGGAATATGCGTCGAAACTCCAACAGGGAGTGATGAATACATATGTTATTGTAACCAACTGTGTTGATCTTATGCTATCAAATGTTAAGAAGCTTCAAATAAATTAATTACTTCATATATATTTTGAATTAATTATATGTTGCTCACCATTGATTAATAGTAACATTCTTATATATTGAAGTATAACTAGTTTTAATCCCGTGTGATGCACGGAAGTTCTATGGATTAGCAAATACATAATGGAAAAAATTCACTAAAATACAATATTTATTAAATTCAAACAACACATTACAATCATCAATATCCCTACTTTAATAGGACATACGGAGTACATCATTATAGTAATATTCCATTAATAAATATACTTAGTATATAGTAGATTATAAGCATTGCTAATAGCAATACATTTTCCCACACATTAAGAGTTTAACTCGCTATTACTAATACATTTCCACCTACATTGTATTTACCTTATCAAGAGCAACAATCAAACATACAATGTAGCATTTACATTGGATTTTCTATAATGTCGTCTTCTTTGGTTTCATCACCTACTCTTGGCAAAATTTAATTTGTTTGATTCTTTGTACAAATAGTTGAAGAGATACTTGATTGCCTTTGTTTCGTCACATTTTTTCATATCTTCATTCAACGTCAATCCATTGGTAGGACTAGTAATATTTTTTCCAACGACATTACCTTTTTTACACCTGTAAAGTGGGCGTTATGTTGGTATGTACCTCAATAGATCGTCTAACGTTTGTTTTATAATTTTATTACATGTATTAAATTACTCGGTATAAATTACTTTTCTGCCTCACTCTCTCGCAACAACATCTATACTAGTGAATCATAATAATTTACTCCTAATCACATAACAAAACATGTTGATAAAAAAGACAACCAATAATCAGAAGATCCATAAAAAAATCGATTACAAATCAGAAATGCAACACATCTGAGTGAGTTACTTATGTTATCAAACGGTGAACAATGAAGTAACTATTTTTTTCTCCATATTTCTAGTGACATGCTATATATTATGTTAAGTGCATAAATCTTTATAGAAGCATTTTTTTAGAACGTTTAGATTGCTGGAAACAATGCAAAGAATGAGTTTTAATTCTACCATTTTGTGAAAATGTCCCACGTTGGTAGAAAAGAAAAGTGGAGATTTTATGTTTAGTATTTAATGAAAATTGCTTTGTCCCACATGGAAAGTAAATGGAGTTCTCCCTTTTTTTAAATATAGGGAAGTATTGTTTATACTTTGAAGTACTTCCCCTAGTGGTTTGGGCTAGAAGGGGGTATCTCCACGTGCGCCGCCGCCGCCGACCGGCCGGTTCGGTTCGGTTCGTGACGGTTCCTTGATTCTTGCATACGTTTTAATTACCCATTTGAATTCTGATCTTCGGTTTTATAACGTTTTGATTGCCTCATTAAAATCTGACTTTCAGTTACAAAATAATTGTTCCTATATAATCCGTTTTGGGGGATCGGTTTCTGGAGACCAAATAATTCAAACTCTCTCTTCTCTTTTCTTCACCTAAATTCTAAGCATCATTATGAGTTCCAAATTCCTCCTTAGTTGAGTGCAAATTTCGGAGGAACGCTGTGTAAAATCTTGGGGGGCATCGCCATTTCAGATTGCACCATAGTCGGGGCGAACTTTGCTTCTAAGACAGTGTTTTATAACACGTTGCAGCTTTACATACATCAAATATTCGGCCCACATTTTATTAACATTTTCGGTTTTTACGGTATTATTTCCTACAATTTAGAAGCAAAATTTCCTACTGTAAAATCTGAGTATGGACTCATCTTTTATCAAAACACTTCCCGATCTCTCAAAATTTGAAGCTCTCAACGTTACCAATTACAAACGATGGGCTCAAAAATTGATGATCTTTTTTGAGCAATTGGAGGTTAATTACGTCCTTTTCCAAGACAGTCCTCGACGTCCTCTCACCGAGACATCTGATGCTGCCGCTGCCACACCAAATGTTGATGAACAGATCTCCAAGTATGAGAAGCATAACAAGTTCATTAGAGGTCACCTTCTCAGTCATATGGGTAACTCTTTTTTTTATCTTTTCATCAATAACAAATCTTCTAAATCTGTTTGGGAGACCTTGGAAAAGAAATATGGTACAAATGATGCTGACAAGAAGAAGTATGCTACGGGAAAGTGGTTACAGTTCAAGATCGTTGATGACAATTAATCCAATCATGGATCAAGTCCATGAGTACGAAAATATGGTTGCTGATATTCTGGCAGAAGGTATGAAGATGTGTGAGGTGCTGCAAGCTAATGTTCTAATTGAGAAGCTTCCTGATTCATGGTCCAATTACCGTAATCATCCGAAGCACAAGAAGAAAGATATGTAACTTGAAGAATTGCTCAGCTACATGAAGATCGAAGAAGCCAACGGATTGAAGGATAAGGATTCTTCTCCTTATGAACTTTCTGTTAAAGCTAACATTATGGAATCTTCTTTCTTAAAATCTGACAGGTTTAATAAACAAACAAGAATGCTGGAAAATTCAAGAAGAATAATCAGAATACCATACAACTTGATGTTCAAGGTAAGAAAGCTGGAGACTTCAAGAAAAATGGGAAGTCCGACAAGGGATCTGGTGGCTGCTAAGTTTGTGGTAAGTCAGACCATAAGGCTTGGCATTGCTACTACCGCAAAGATGTTTCAAACAGTGGCCAGAAACCGGATCAAACCAAGAATCAGGCTCATATTGTTGAAGATTTAAATGAAATTATTGCTGCTGTAATTTCTGAAATTAATTTAGTGGATAATAAAACTGAATGGATTGTTGATACAGGTGCAACTAAGCACTTCTGTTCGGATAAGGAATTGTTTGCAGAATTCAAAGAAGCTACGGGAGGTGAACAAGTTTTTATGGGAAATTCAAGCAGTTCTGAGGTGCTTGGCAAAGGAAAAATACTCCTAAAGCTGAATTCTGAAAAATCTTTATCTTTGCAAAATGTATTGTATGCCCCTTCTCTTCGCAGGAACTTAATTATATTTCTGGTGCTCTCCTTAACAAAGCTGGTGTGAAACTTGTTTTTGAGGGTGATAAGCTTGTTTTATCTCGTAATGGGGAATTTGTGGGGGAAGGGATATTTATCTGGTGGTTTATTTATTTTAGAGACTGTATCTGTTGCTGATTTTATGAATAAGACTTCTAATTCTGCTTACTTGCTTGAGTTTGTTGATCTTTGTCATGGTAGATTAGGACATGTCAATTATGGCTCTATGAAACGTTTGCAAACAATGTCTTTAATTCCTAATCTGAATATTAATGGTCAAAATAAGTGTGAAATTTGTGTGAGGCTAAGCACTCTAGAACTCACTTTAAACCAGTTACTTCTAGACAACCACTTTTGTAGATGACCATTCTAGATATACTAAAGTATATCTTTTAAGAACTAAAGATGAGACAGAACAAAAGTTCTTAATTGATAAGGCAGAAGTTGAAAATCAATTAGACCGTACGATTAAATAGATAAATATATCACGTAACTAGATTACAACTTTTGTTGACAGGAGTTTTATCATCGTGCATGTACCACTTATGGGTCATTTCATAATTAACGTATAACATACATACTCAGTACAATTGTTTCCCAAAATTCTATCTACTCTGTAATTCTTATGTCATGTGTTTCTATACCACTTGAAATCATACTTCTTAATGATTTTTTCTATATGTTGATGTATTTTCAAAAGCTCTATTATTTCATGTAAATAAGAACAGATGAAGTATTAAATTGTACTCTTATTGTGAACAGGTCTTTAATTATATTGGAGTTCTCATTGTCTTGTAAATCTTTGAGCACCATTATATCCTGCTGACAGCTGTGTATTGTTGTTCTGTTCAGTTTTCCTTTATTTTGATATAGTCCTCTTGATTGTCTCTAACATTTATTTTATAAATTTTTTTTTTGCAAAAATAGGATTTTGTAAGGTACTTTTAGACAAATTTACTTTTTTTTTTTTGGATTCAAAGAGAACTAGAACTGGAAAGCAGTGTGTGCTCCCTTAAGGTTACGAGCATAGTGATAGAAATTTGAGGACGCACACAAAAGTTTTGATGGACTTGAATAATATAACAAAATTGCATTTTTATCATTAATTACATTAATAATTAATAAGAATTGTACAACAATATTTGCGAGAGCCCATATCTCTGACTTATCTTTTTGGTAGAACCCTTATTTCTACCCCTCATATTTGTGGGAGCTATCTTGATTGGTTCACCTCTAAACTTATGCAAATACAACATATTTATATTTGGTGCATACTGATTTCTATATTTATCTATACTTGTCTAATATTACATATTTTCACATCACATGTCTAAAATATTTCTAGATACATCAATACTTGATTTTTTTCATTACTTATCTAGAATTTTCTAGATTAACCTCTAATACATAGCAATGTTATGGTTCACTGTTCACATATACATAGTCGATTGCAACAACCATTAGCTGGCGTAGTTAGCATGAAACATGTAATAGCTTAGTGGTAAAAGATTCCATGTTTAAACTCAAGGTTATGAGTTCAAACCTTACCCAAACGATGTTAAAAAAATTCATGTAGATGAAGATTATATTGAGCGAATGACCCATAAGGAGAGGATCTGAAAAATACAACTTTGGTTAATCAAAATAAATCTTAAACCTATCAAAAAAAACAAACTTCTAAACGCAACATTTAAAAACGAAGGAAATTAGTTAAATTGACACTTATATAGCAACTGGATTATATCTACCTATATATGTCGCATAATGTAGTGGTAATATAAGACTCAAAGTAAATGTCGCATAATGTAGTGGTAATATAAGACTCAAAGTAAAGCAGTAAAGCAAAACGAGGGAGTTCTATGATCGACAACGTAAACATTCTCAGCTCCTCCTATGTCTTATCTCTAAATATCAACCAACTAATTAATTAACTTATCACTATTAAAACGATTCATGCTTGAAGTCTTACTACTTAGTTTTACGCTAGCTCTGTTTTAATCAATCCTCATCACATTATTTCTATCATATTTTTTTATTTTTTTGACAAAAGCATATTTTGGCTGCACATATATTAATTACTACTAATTTAATTAGCTAAATAAGCGAAACCATAATAATTATGATTGGAAAAAAAATCAAATATAATCTCTTAAATTAAAGTGTTATATACAAAACGCGAAATTAAAAACGTAATGATGATCCCTAGTCAATGGTAAGGCGTGACCATTTTTAAACTTTGCTCCACGTTTGGTCGAATGAAGTATTTTTGGATATCTGATATGTGCTTGCAAATGCATATCATAACAAAAGACAAAATAGGAAGAAAAAAAAAACAAAAAAGAAATTGAATGGTACTTTTTTAAACAAAAATAGTACTTTTTTTTACAGAATTGTACTTTTTTTAACATGAATGGTAGTTGAATTTGCATGATACAAAGAGGTACGCCGCTTCTCCCCTCTCTACCTCTTTTCTCTAGGGTTTACAAAAATTAGGGTTTTCTAGGGCGGAAATAGTCAATTTTCTTCGGAAATTTGGTTATCTCCGCCCCTTCTCTTTCATTTCTGTTGTGTTTTTGCGTTAGATCTCAATAAAACTACATAGTTTCAGTGTGGTAAGTACCCCTATGGTGGGTTTGATTGTTTCGGTGTAGTAAGTACCTCTATGGCGGGTTTGTTTTTAGTTAAGTTTTGTGTGTTTAGTTTAGTTCAGGTTGTTTCTTTGGTAAATATTTATGTGGGATCGAGGAGGATGTTAATCTTTCGACTACAATCAGACGAATCGGACGGAAATCATATTTTTCACGGCTATAACAGATCTATAGACCCCCTCGTCAATGAAGGCTGTAAACACAGCGATATAAATGAGGGTATACAGAATGTTTGATGTACTACGATCGTAGTTATGGTGAAAAGGAAGTTTTTATTTGATTAGATTGTTATGTATTTGTTATATTTAAATCTTTATGGAGATGTCGTATGACTTTTTATCAATAAATTAATTTGTTTATTAAAAAAAGTAAAAAAAAAATAATAAAAAAACATTAATAGTACTTCTTTGAGGGTTTTTCCATTCCGAAGGCTCGAACCCGAGACCTTGGTTAAGGAGCAAGAGGTCCGGTTAAGGAGCAAGAGACCCTTAACCACTCATGCCAACTTCAATTGATAGAGAGAGTTGACTTGTAGAAAAGAATAATCCGTAATTAGGTTTTGAACTTTTTGGTTTTGCGCCAGACACAATATTTTGAGTTAGGATGACGCCCAAGAGTCAGTTTCTTTTTTTCCTTTTTTTAAATGGGAATATAGTACGCGCTCTAGCACAACTTAGGGATGTCAATGGGGCGGGGCGGATGCGGATGTAGGTCCCTCCATCCCCATCCCCACCTAAAATTTTCATCCCCATCCCCGCCCCATCATCCATGGCGGGTACAAAATTCATCCCCATCCCCGCCCAAACGGGTGTAAGCTAAAATTCATCCCCGCCCCACCACCCAACTGGGTATCCATCCCCGTCTTATCCCCGCTTCATACCCGCCTAATTTTTATTATTTAGCAAACATTTGCTATATATACGGAGTAATCAAAGTTAACTATAGAAAAAAAATACCTTATGACTAAAGTAACCTATATAATCGTAAAAAATACTCGTCATAACAAAAAAATCCAAACAAAAAACATAAAAATCTCACCTAAATTTATATTATCACCTAAAGATGCAAATAAATCCAAACTCACCCCATGACCCATGGCGGGTATGAAGCGGGGCGAGTGGGGATGGAGCGGGGCGAGTGGGGATGAGGCGGGGCGGGCGGGGATGGGGCGGGTTCAACACAAAATCCACACCCGCTCCATCATCCATGGCGGGTACGATTTTTATACCCATCCCCGCCCCATCACCCGCCAAACCTACCTCCATCCCCGCCTACTTGGGGCGGATGCGGGGCGGGTCTCCCTCGAAACCCGCCCCACTGACATCCCTAGTGCCACAACTGCACCACCGCAGTGTATACAATTAATTCGTTCCAGCTACATATTAGCTTTAAACTATTTTTTATTGGGGTGAAAACATACGAAACGGTTAACTGCTCTATATTCTTTCCACTATGAAACTGCCATCATAGACGAGCGCTCTATATTATCTTGTGGAACGCTTAACACACTTGACCGCTCTATATCCAACGTTTACTTAGACAATAGGCACAATTACTATTAATATTTTCTAAGTGTTACTTGCATTTGTAATTTCAGTTACTTTTATAGTTTTAAGAAAGTTACTTTTAATCCAACTACTTATATAGTCACTTGAAACATTACGGTGTTAAATATTCTACTAGTGTTGCTTTTAATTTGTATGTCAATTGTGTTACTTTTAAAAACTAGGCACAATTACTACTTATTTACTAAGCGTTACTTCTATTTGTAATTTCAGTTACTTTTACAATTTTAGAAGAGCTAATTTTAATCAAGCTAGTCTCAATTAAAACATTATGATATTACTTTAATATTTTACTAGGATTACTTTTTGTATGTTAGTTGTGTTACTTTTAAATATTACGCTTAATTAGTCGATCAATTTACTAATATTATTGAGTTTATGGTAATGATGTTACTCTTAAATTATATGCACAATTACTTTTACTTACAATGAGAAAACATTTTAGGTTTTATCTAATAATAGTTATTTACTAAATATGAATTACTTATTTTCAAAATTGTTGTTACTTTTTTAGTTTTATGGTAGTTACTATTATTTCATTTAGTATTCCATTAATATATTAACAAAACACTGAAGTATTTATATGTATATTACTTTTCCAGTTTTAGCGTAGTTACTTTTACGAATAAAATGCGTTACTATTATTTTAAGGGTTACTTTATTTTTTGTATAAATGTTATTGTCGTCCAAAATTTGGTTACTTTCATATTATTCGGGAATTAGTTGACTCAATAAATAAAGTTACCCTTCATAATCTTAAGGGTTGCACAATTTTTTTTAATAAAAAAAATAATAAAAATAAAAACGGATAAAGAATGTTAAATAAAGAAAATGACAAAAGGGGGAAAAAGTAGCTAATTGGAGTTCCCTGGACGTACTAGGCAAAAGATAAGCATTGTAGTTTTGTTAAACCACTAATCCACGTGACATTTATATTACACAATTCTCCTCATTTGTTTAAAACGTATATAATCCTGTTACGCTAATAATTTCATATCTAATGCATGTGAACATGTCACAACACACATATAAGATTTTGGGTTATTGCCACATATAAGCTCTTATTTAATGGCTGAGAATAATATATTAATTATATAACGGATACACACCATTTTATTGTAGTTATTGTAAAATCATCCTAATATGATCAATTTAGTTTAGCATGCAAAGAATAAGACATTGTGTAAAATTATAAGACAATTAAATTGAATTTCATCAACTCTATATGGTTACCGATATTTTGTCACTCTTCATAGTCGATTAGAGACATTAATATTAATACTAATAATAGAGATCGATCATGAAAACCATATAATTATTCCATTATCTTTTCCATGTTACTGACAACCCGTCACGATAATAGATACCCGTAGATACCCCGTGTATAGCACGAGACTAATATTTAAGAACGATAGGAGTAGCTTGAATTACTAACTTTTAACATAAAATCCACATTTATACTCCATAACTTTTTTTTTATTATTATTATTTGGAAAGAAAACATGTCGTGCATAAAGGAGTACGATTTATATCACCCTTCCGGATGAATACAAAGAGTACGTCTTAGTTTCACGGTCAACGGCACTGGCAGATTGAATTGGGTGATACTTGGCTATGGAGGGCAAGGTTCGAACCCAGTGATTTCTGGATACTTACATCCTGTAATACATGATCGAATTTTCTACATTCCTTTTGATTTGTTTATATCCAGTTTTAATTCATGTAAAATGCATGTTTTACCATTGTGATGTCCTTTGTTGATATATTTTGTTACGTATGAGTAATATTATTTCACAAGATTCACGTGATATATTATTTGACATTTATAAATGTGTGAATTTAAGATCAAAGTTTAATTTTTTTAATTAACTCGGACCACTGAATGTATAGCGTAAAATAAAAAAAGGAAACGATGATACTATTGAACATGAAAAAAGTACTCCGTAATAAGTAGTACGTAGTAGAAGTTAGTAATACAACCTGATGCCACAAAGATGAGCAGTATTCCTAGAATAAGGGGCTTCAAGAAGGCCGCCATTTTCATTCTCTAAATAATTAGCTTAGCTTAGCTTAGCTTGTTTTGAAGGATAATACTTTGGAAAGTTGGTTTTGGTTCACTTTTCAATCACATATATGTCATTATTTATAATGTTTTAACAAGGTAAGGCATAGTTGCCTGGAAATTATTCTCCTCAAAATATACTAATAAGATAGTATTTTAAAGATGACTATAATTAATGTAGTCAATAAATAAGGCACTAGCTCATTTAATTAGTTAAGGTTAACAAACCTATTTTAATGATCCACAATCTAATTAATAATACTCCTATAGAAAGTCAATGATTCCAAAGCTAAGGGAAACCATGCCCTTTTATCATTTCATATCACCAAAGGGCCAATCCATGAGTTATTTGGATAGAAGAGTTATTGTACTAACATCATCGGTCTTGCACGTACAAGATGTATAATAAATTTATTATACAACGGGATAACTTTTATTCATATTTTTGTAACTTTTTCTCAGTTTTTTGTAACTTTTAATATGTTTTTATTAAATTTTATATTATGAAAAAGAAGTTGATGGACAAACATTTTAAAGGGTTAAATAGTTACATTTATACATTATTAGTGACTTTGAATGAGTATTTTTTATTAAAATGAAAAAACTTATCACTAAAAAAATAGATAAATTTTACATAAATTAGGATAACTTTTAAGCATTTTAAGTTAATTTTTACTCTAATACGTAGTATACACTATTTATTGTACACCACTTGTAAATAAGAATTTGTATACTCACATTGTTGAGAACATACCTTATACGGAGTATATATATATATTTATTGTTAACGTGTTCTCCACCGTGAAAGACCTTTTTGTCATTTTATACTAAGGCCATGTTCTTTTTGGCTTAATTCCAGTTTTAGGACTTATTTGGCAGTTCAGTTCAGTTCAGGAGCATTCAGTTCAGTTCAGTTCAGTTTAATTCAGTTTAATTCAATTCAATTTAACTTAATAATAATAATAATATTAAATAATAATATATCAACAAAAAATCAACCCAGAAAATCAACCCAGAAAATCAAGAAAAATCAACCCAGAAAATCAATTCGAACAAAAATCAAGAAAAATCAACCCAGAAAATCAACAAAAATCAACCCAGAAAAATCAACATAACTCAACCCAGAAATTCGAACAAAAATATCAACAAAAAATCAAAAACTCAAGAACAAAAACCCAGAAAATTCGAAAACTCAAGAACAAAAACCCAGAAATTCGAACAAAAATATCAACAAAAAATCAAAAACTCAAGAACAAAAACCCAGAAAATTCGAAAACTCAAGAACAAAAACCCAGAAAAAATCGAAAACTCAACCCAGAAAATTCGAAAATTTAACCCGGAAAATCAACAAAAATATCAACCCAAAAATCAACAAAAACCCAAAAAAAATCGAACAAAAAAAATCAACAATTCGAACTCAGAAATTCGAGAATTCGAACCCAAAAAACAAGAACGTGAACCCAGAAATTCAAACCCAGAAATTCAAACCCAAAAAACCCAAAACTCGAACCCAAATTCGAACCTAAAAAATCAACAAAATAAAATAAAAATCAACAATTTTACCATGAATCCAAGATTTAGAAGATTTAGAGGTCAAATTCGACCATGAAAACTCTAGATCTAGAATTTTTATGGTCGAATTTCACCATCTAAAGCTTTAATATAGAGTTTTTTTTTAGAGATGGTGGTGGAGGCACAAAGGCGGCGGAGGTGTGGTGGTGGTGGTTGCGGCGGAGAGGTTTTGGGAGGAGAGAGAGTGAAAAAATTGAGGGAGGAGATTGAGGTAGGAGAGAGAGTGAAAAAATTGAGGGAGGAGAATCGGAGATTGAGGGAGGAGAGAGAAAATGAAATCAGAAGAGGGAGGGGAGGGAGGGGACGGACGTGAAATCAGGAGGGAGAGAGAGAGAGTGAAAATATGAGTGAGGAGAGAGTGTGAAAGTGATGGGAAGGTAATATGAATTAAATGATTATTTTTGGAAAAATAAATTGATTAAATATTATGGGTGGGGAAAATTAGGTGGAAATATAGGTAGAATCTTTAGGTATTTTGGTAATTAGATAGAAATGTAAGGGTATTTTAGGATAAAATGTACTACGTATGTCCAAAAATAGAATAGATTCTAAGTGGATACAACATTATGAAACGCCCAAAAAGGAAACGGATACAACAAAAAGAAACGGAGGGAGTATTTATTATTTATTATTTATTTCGGTAATATATTCTGTTAAGTTAGTTCAGTTCAGTTCAGTTCAGGAGCATTCAGTTCAGTTCAGTTGATGTTAACTTGATGGTGTGACTTGCCACATATAAGATTTTGGGTTATTGCCACATATAAGCTCTTATTTAATGGCTGAGATTAGTATATTAATTATATAACGGATACACACCATTTTATTGTAGTTATTGTAAAATCATCCTAAAATAATCAATTTAGTTTAGCATGCAAAGAATAAAACATTGTGTAAAATTATAAGACAATTAAATTGAATTTCATCCACTCTTCATAGTTTAAGGGAGTTGAATTAACTTATTTAGTTTAATAGGTAGTAGTTGATAGTGGGGTATTATTTTAATGTAGTTAGTGGGAAATGTGTAAAGAAGTGGGGTTGGGGGAGAGTAGGGGTTGAATTTTTAATTATTTTTTGTATGGAGTAGGGGGTATGTGGGTTAATAGGGGTGGAGTGAGAAATAATATAATATTGTTAGAATATTTCCATTTTTAGAAACAGTTCAAGTATTAAGGGACGGCCCGATAAGGAAAATAGGTCAAGTATTCCGGGACGGAGGGAGTACATTCTCAGATTTAATAAAAAAAAGGCTTTCAAACCAATGGTAAGTCTTGCAACTTTAAATATTGAAGGGAGAACAACCTTTTCTTTCTTGACCTTGAAAAAGAAGTCACCATTTTCATGGGGTTCAAATTTACAGGACACAGAAAAAACGGGGGAGGAGAGAGAAAAGGGAAAGAGATGGAGAGGCAAATCGGGGAAGTTGACGTGAATCACAATGAAGAAAAGGAAAACAAGAAAAATCAGGCAGGGAAACGTGTGAATGGTACGTGGGAGTTACTGTTCATAAGGAACAGTCAACCATCTCCCACTTTTTAAGGGTTACTAGTGGGCGGGGCCGCACGCGATGCGCGCGGTATGCTTAGGAATAATAAAGTTGGTATCAACTTTGTCTAATGCTATATATATATATATATATATATATATATATATATATATATATATATATATATATATATATATATATATATATATATATATTTGTACTAATGATATGTAGAGTGACAAGTTGTATCGACTTTGATTAATTTATTACTGTACAATATATGATATGTCATTTGTTTGCTATGTTATTAGTTTTTTGGAGAAAAAAAAGGTGTAAAATTTGGATTTAGTTATCTATTTAGTTAAAATAGAACAATGCTCGATTAGTCGATCGTCTTTATTAGGTTAAAGAGTTTACATTAACATACAATAAAAAAAAAAATTGTATTTCATTGCATGTGTAGAAAGAGCAATTAATTTTTTATCTTGACATAACAACAAATATCATTTCCAACTCTTAAACTTGAATAATAAATAAATAAATAATGTTCTAAGCCATTTTCTTGTCAAATGTTGTTTATATACAAATTAGAGGAATATGTAGATAAATTCGAGAGTTACATCCCAACAATTAATACATTCTTTCAACATCACTCTGTAAATAGATTCCCTTTACACCTCTTCATCACAAACCAACACCTATCCTAGAAATCCATAAATATAGAGCTAGATCTACTAATTTCTCTATCGTTCATCATGCCTCTTGACAGTGATAAATTGACACTCATTCAGTATTGAACCAAGAATAACAACTACCTCCTCGCAAGACATTAACAAAGTTGCAGCGCTTTAATCTTCACCCTCATGACTATGTTTTCTCACTCTGTAGGACTCATTGTCTTCTCCTTGACACAATTGTTTGTTCACCTTGAGCCTTCATGCAAAATTTAGTTATTATAACTAGATGCTTGAAAGCCCAAAGAAATAATTAATAATCAAAGGGTGTTTTTTCTTGCGAACTTTGAAAAATGCACTTGAAGTAGAATGTAAACCAACCTGATAATGAACACACTCAATTATTTGACAACATATTGAGGATCTATCAATAAATTTGGACTAAGTACTATATTAATGTTCTTCAAAACTGTCTTCATCCCTTTTTCCCTCTGCTTTCATGCGCACTCTCTCACAACTACAACCAATGTCATTTAAATATATCATCAAATGCAAGTGAACCAAAAAAAAAATCTAGTTTAGAGACTTTAAGCGCGCAACTACCCCTCTAACTTGTTCTTTAACAAACCTAGATGAAATCCCTAGCTAATTGCGAAACCCCAGTCCTATATTCCAGTGAGAACATTGGTCATAGATGATAATAATCACCCAATGATCCTTAATTTGAACAAAAACCAACCAACAAGTTCCATAGATATCAGCAATAAGACTCAGTAATAGACACCAGAAGATCCAAAGTAAAAGAATAAAGCATATCATCTACATACCAGGGAAGCAAACCCGCCATTTGAAAGATATAATTAATGTCCTAGTTCATTTTGCCTAGCTAATTAAGTCCCCTGACCTCTTTTTAGTTGTTGCCAAGTAAACATGCAATAAGTGAAATTTCTGCTACATAGATCAATATAATTATCAAAAGATACCTTATATTCAATTAGCTTTTTCTCGTCCTCCTTCTCAGCTCCATAGTCCTCTGTGAGACAGTTATCGTTGTTTCTTAGTCATAAGTGTACTCTAGTCGCAACATGCGTTTGAAGATCTGGAGATGAATCACCAGTGGTTCAATCAAGTTATACAATAGGTTTCCTCCATGGAACATCAACATTTTTAGTATTGAATATCTAGTTGTAACGTTGTTTGTGTACTTCTGTAGGAAGCCTAAAGAAAAATAATGATAAAACAAATAGATGCTCAATATTGAGAATGAATACTCGGTATATGGTTAGTTTTGTGTGTCATTACATGCAAGCATTATTTTAAGTAATACTGCATACCTCA
This sequence comes from Spinacia oleracea, assembly GCF_020520425.1. NCBI lineage: Eukaryota > Viridiplantae > Streptophyta > Magnoliopsida > Caryophyllales > Amaranthaceae > Spinacia > Spinacia oleracea. The sequence continues at coordinate 118,630,204 of NC_079487.1, read as the reverse complement.
GTTTATTGCCACAAGCAATCTGAGACTCATTCCCCTAGATGAGTTAATATGTCTCTTTACCTACTCATCATGTCGCGCCCAAAACCTAATCTTTACTTTATCACTTAAGTTGAGTCGCACAGAAAAATTGGTCAATTCATCAGATTAAATACAATTTGGACAAATACAAATCACACTCCTATATGTTTTTTAAGGTCATTCTTTCACTAAAATTGTTCCATTCATCAAAACAAAAATATGATTTTGATTTATGTCTTAATTGCTACTTTCTCTGACTATTGTAAATCAACAATAATAGGTAAAATTCATCAAAAAAATGGATAGAAACAAAAGATTGATTAATACCCAAACAACAAAAATGTCACACTTTATTGGGATTTCAACTACTTTAATGACATCAGGAACAATGGTTGCATTACCATCTACCAGCATCGAGCGCATCAGGCAATATGAAATGTTTTTGTTAATCACCATACAATATCAAATCCTAATATCCACTTTTATAGGAGAGAGAAAACCCAATTTAAATTCTAACAAAGAAGAAAATTGTTTAATTAAAGATGGTGAATTAAAAACCCAACTTGCATGTCTGAAAAAAAGAATTCATGTTTCGTTTGCCACTTAGACAATTTTACAAACAGATGGTGGGCATCGAAGCGTAAACAAAGTGGAACACAATACTAATCAGTCCATAAATTACTAACCTGGAAATAAATTGCTATGGATGACAAAATCAAACCTGAAAATATCAAAACAAAACAAAACAATAAAACGAAATTAAAAAAAAAAGAGGTTAAAATTAGATGCAAACGCCATTTTTGAGCTGTCAATAATGTGAATTTATTTTGATTAATTTGTGTGGATTAGAGAACTGGGAAGAAAATCTTAACAAATCATCATGCGATTAAGCGGTTTCTTTTAGATGAGAGTAAAAGTGAAGAAATAGAGAAGTGATGACTACATAGTACAGAGAGCTGAGAGAGAAGAGATTGGGAAAGAAAAGAGAAACGGAAAAAGGGCAGTTGGGGATGAAATGTACTCACACGTGGGAGCTGACACAGCCAACTACTGTTCATACTTTAGCTCCCACTTTTAAAGATTAAAGATTAAAGATATGTCATTCTCAATCTATAATCTATAACCATATATAACAATGATAAGTATCACAGTGCAATTACCCAAATTCTTATATGAGACTGTCCTCACCATTAACTGATGGTGAGACCAGTTCATACTTGTGAATTTAGGTATGTTACTTCTATAGTTTAGACATGTTACTTTTTTTTTATAATTTTAGTGGAGGTACTTTTTTTAGTTTAGGAATGTTACTTCTATAGTTTATACATGTTACTTTTTTTATACGGAGTAGTTTTAGGGGAGATACCTTCTTAGTTTAGGTATGTAACTTCTATAGTTTAGACATGTTACTTTTTTTATATATATAATTTTAGAGGAAGTACTTTTTTTAGTTTAGGTATGTTACTTCTATAGTTTATACATGTTACTTTTTTTATATGGAGTAGTTTTAGGGGAGATACCTTCTTAGTTTAGGTATGTTACTTCTATAGTTTAGACATGTTACTCTTTTTTTAATAATTTTAGAGGAGGTATTTTTTTAGTTTAGGTATGTTACTTCTATAGTTTAGACATGTTACTTTTTTTATAATTTTAGATGATGTACTTTTTTAGTTTAGGTATGTTACTTCTATAGTTTAGAGTATATTACTTCTATAGTTTAGATCTGTTACTTTTTTTATATAGTTTTAACGGAGGTACGCGAGACGCGCTGGTGCAATCAAGTACATCAACATGTGTGACCCTTATTAAGAGTGATATTAACTAAATCAATTATTAACAATTATTAACATGAGTGGCCCTTATTAAGAGTGATATTAACTAAATCAATTGAGGTTAATTGGTATGAGTGGTTAAGGGTCTATTGCTCATTGACCAAGCATGGAGGTATTCATGCAAACTCTCCTACTAAACTCTCCTACGGGAGATTAGTCCATGCAAACTCTCCTACTGGAGATTAGTCTATTCGCCGAAAGAGGTGGGAACTCCTCGTAGTAAAACAAAAAATAAACTAAAAAGAATCAATATATAATCTAGGATTTTTTGCCAAAAAGGACCTTTTATAAGCATTTTTTTGCGAGAAAGGACCTTTTATGTCAAAATTGGTGAAATGGGACCTAAAATACAATATTTTTTGTTAAGTGGGACCTTTGCCCGGATTCTTGGAGTCAACCCAAGTTTCTGGCGTTGACTTCGACACGTGGCAGCCGGAAACTGCCACGTGTCAATATCCTTATTTTAAAAAAAAAAAATTATTTTTTTTCCCAAAAATCATCGTTTTACTGAAACAGTTTTACCCCAAAAAAAAATCGATTCTCGATTCTCTTCTCTCTCCTCTGCTCCTTCAACTCGACGCCATTGTTGAAGATTCAAGGTTGAAGGAAAGTGCTTCTTCACTCAAATTGCTTGCCACGAATTGTTACTCAGGCCTCCACGAATCAGGTATGCTATTTCCCCCCCTCAAAATCCTCTTCAATTGTTGTAATTTTGGGTCGAAAAAATTAGGGTTCTTCCCAAATTTGGGGATTTTGTAATTCGTTGTGTATTTGTGTTTTAGATTGACAATGTCCCATCAAAAAGCGAAAATTTGGGGACTAATTCAGTTTTACTTAGTGGTTGGTGTAGAATGAAGAATCTAATGGAAGCTGGTGAAATCTGGAACGAGATGATTGATCAAGGTTTGAACCCAGATGTTGTTACTCATAACATAATGTTAGATGGGTTGTTGAAGGTTAATAAGAAATCTGATGCAATCAAGCTTTTCGAGGTGATGAAAGTTAAGGGTCCACCCCCAAATGTTCGGACCTATACTATATTGATTAGGGATTTGTGCAAGCATTCAAAGTTGAATGAAGCTGTTGCTTACTTTGATGGGATGACTTCTTCAGGTTGTAACCCAGATGCTGCTGTATATACTTGTTTGATTACTAGATTTGGGAACCTTAAAAAGATGGATATGGTGTTTGGTTTGTTAAAAGAGCTGAAGGAAAAGGGTTACCCACCTGATGGGCAACTGTATAATGCTTTGATTAAGTTGATGACAAATAGAAGAATGCCGGATGATGCAGTTCGTGTTTACAAGAAGATGATTCAGAGTGGAATTGAGCCAACAATTCATACATATATTATGATGATGATGAAATCTTACTTTGATTTTTTTTTTTTTGTGGGTAAAAATGTTTCAGTAAATGATGTTGGTTTTGGAGGGAATTTTTGGGAAATTTTTTTTTTTTTTTTTATTTTTTAAATAAGGATATTGACACGTGGCAGTTTCCGGCTGCCACGTGTCGAAGTCAACGCCAGAAACTTCGGTTGACTCCAAGAATCCGGGCAAAGGTCCCACTTAACAAAAAATATTGTATTTTAGGTCCCATTTCACCAATTTTGACATAAAAGGTTCTTTCTCGCAAAAAAATGCTTATAAAAGGTCCTTTTTGACAAAAAATCCTATAATCTAATAAATTTTATTCATTACTACTAATTTAATTAACTAAATAAGCGAAACCATAATAATTAAGATGGGTACAAAAATCAATATAATATCATAACTTTATTCATTATTATACTAAAAGAATGAATGCAACAAGTCTGCAATCAATCTTATTTATTACTACTATTATTACTACCATGTATACAATTATACATAGTAGGAGGAATTAAACAAAAACAAAAAATTACAGGCCTGTATCAATTATTAGACTTAAAACGGCATGTGTTTAATGATATCAATAGCATTAGTAGCAAGCTCAGCAAGTGGTTCCATAATATCTTCAACTCTTGTAATCTGTGCGTCTGTAGCACTCGATGTTTGGAGATGATTCATGCAAGTATTCATAGCATTAAGTACTGAATTTACGCTGTTGGCCATGCTTGCCCTCTTCGACACCTTAACAGCCCTACCTCCGCCGCCCAAGTGGGTGGTCAACTCATATGCATCCAACAAGTGTGTCACCGATGAAGCTATTGTAGTACCACATCTTTGAAGGGTCTTGACTTCGTTAGTCCATTCTTCAGGGTGTTCTGATAGGTTTATAAAACTACTTGACACAGATTGGACCTCCGATATTGTAGCCTGGATTGCAAAACGGGTTGCACTTTTGGGGTTACCACTTATATTGCTGGCTTATGGGATCAGGGTATCTAAGCAAAGGGTATCGTAAGAAGCGTCATTGCATATTTTTTGGACGAAATCCATGGCCGAAGTGTCGGTTGCTAAGGTAACAGAACACATTGAAACAAACAAAAGTGTTGTGGTGGCTAAGAGAACGAACAATTGACGAGCCATTGTTATTGTTTGTTTTCTCAAAGGCCAACTCAGTTGATCTCTACGATTTTGATGGGAATAAAAGCTTGCATGAACCCCATATATATAGTAGTACGTGTAAGGAGTTTGAGAATTACTCAACTTATACTACTACATAAATAAATAAGATATAAATAAATAGATAAATATATCACGTAGCAATTTTATTTGACAGTACAAGTGTTTCCTAAAGTTGTATTTACTCCGTAATTCTTTTGTTATATATCTTCTATATCACTTGAAATCGTACTCTATTCGTTTAATACATAAGATAATTTTTTGACATAAAGAAGAGTAATATCATTAGAGTTATAGCTATACCGTATCTACAAGAATACATAAGATAATTAAGTAGACAAGTATTTGACGTTGCTAGACGTACTACAAGTTTGATTGAAAGGATTTTTAGTTATCGGGAGATTTAGTTACACTAGAATACTGTTTACATGCAAATTTACGTATAGACGTACAGAATTACAGATCCTCTAACTCTCAATTTGTATACATTATATTCTTCCTCCGTTACGTTTCTTGTAGTACGACTCACTAGATTTTTCAGTAGTCAAAAGTAAAATAACTTTGACAAATTCAGCAATCAAACTTGATACAAATTCAAACGCATTACAGCAGTTTATGTTGGATATTAAGTATGAAACAACAAATTGTTTTGTGCATTTTTTCTTGTTCATGAATCAGGCCAATTTCAAAGTGAACTTTAATGTTGTCTATTTCAATTCATTCAAGTTCTATGGAAAAGAGAGGAACAAATAATTGAAAGGAAAATGGGTAGAAGAAGAGGGGCATCATCACTTATCAGTAAATGGCTGTTGGTCGGGTCGGCCCGACGTCCGACCAACCCGGCCCAAAAAGTCTGGCCCAACACGGCCCGACATGAGCGCGAAGTCATAGGCCTGGTATATGCCGCATTTTTTTTTGGAAAAAGCACAAGACAAGGTATGACAAAGCACGTTAAATTTAGTAAATTAGGTTTAGGCACGACGACCTAACCTTTCTTAAAAAACTGGCCCGTTCAGGCCATGGGCTCAGCCCAAATCCCACAGCCATCTTTAATATCAGTACTCTTTAGTTGATTAGGGTGGTACTTTTAGCAACTAAGACGTGAAAAATAAAGGTTCACAGCTATAATAATATATCGTTTTTCGAAAGATTGTTTAAAAGGTAAGGATTTCTGAATTAGCAGAATCGTGATCCAAATTTTGGGTTGGTTTTTCCCTGACCATTAGGTCTAGGTCTTGACCAATCCAAAAAGAAGGCTCGGCTCTACCGATGTTAAGTCATGGACTGGTTTCTTCAGCCCTTTTTCTGATTGCAGAGTTGCATGAGTTTTTATCATTTCAAACCATCAAATGGCCAATCCTTTTCACAAATTTAAGGTTACTAAAGTTGTTACTGAGTATAAGATATGAGAACCATTGCTTCTGGTTTTTCTTTTTTTTTTTTTTTTTTTTGAGGTTATTCAAAGACGAAAACAGAAACGACCTCATAAGATTCATAACACAACCTGGTACAAGCTGAAAGCAAATGCTGACAATTTGCCCAGTGATGGAGTCTAATAAAACATCATATTCGCTGCATTAATTCCAGAGGGACTTTCATCAAACTACCATACAACAATGTAATATATCATGAATTTGTAGGGATCACAAATGCTGCAACATAAGCTAAACCAAATAATCCAAGATAGAAAATATAAGGTACAATGGTGTGCAACACATATGTGGTTGCCTGGGGAAGGATCTAAACGTTGTTCAAAGCAAGCCCTTAACAAGTTAAATCTATTCGGTCATTGGCACGGGGCTTGCAGCAGCAGCACCCCAAATATCCAACAACGAATTCTGTGGCTCCAATTCTTCATGCCACAGTGGAAGTTGGTCACCTGGGTAGAAATTTCTGGTCACTCCCTCTTCGTTGATCTGAAACGATTCAATAAGAGTTAGATTTTCATCAGCATTGTCGCTATATTACATGCAACATTCCAGTTTAACTAGAAGAAAGTTAATAGTTGTTAACAGAAGACAAAAGGGAAGAAAGGGGGATCTTACTATGACAGTTCGAACAACACCACCACTGGCGCCATCTCGAGCAATAGCAAGGGAGACTGCTTTCTTCACTAATTCCTGAAATAGAAAAATAAATGGTTCTTCAGAGAATAGTATTTGCTTTCTCAAATTAAAGAGGAACAAAAAAGGGCAAACCAATTTATTATGTTGCATTTCCATAATCCATAATAGTATTCGTAGTATTTTACTTTGACAATTTTTGAGACAACCAGGAACGAAAAAAATTGACAGATTACAATACATTGATATGCTACAAAGACAATGAGATAAAAGATGGGGGGTAAGGGAGAGGGAAACACAGCAATCTAGGTCTTCTTTAAATTGACTGAATTTATCAGTTCAGAACCATTGAAAAAATTTAGCATAACAGTATTCAGACCAGTGAACAGCCAGCCAAATTATATTCATGACTCATGAGACAAATTGAGGGTTTCCTTGATGCAGGTCATGTAGCTATGAGTTTTGTGATCAACAAGTAAATACCTCAGCTTCATCCTTGGACATTCCGTCTTTCCATGCTTGATCAAGAAATCCATACAAATATGAGGAGCCAGATCCTGCAAAAGAATGATTTAACAAGTTAAGCATCCGCATGGCAACAAGGCAGCATCGCAATAAGTAATCAAGCTTATAAGAACACGTATAGAAAATAACTATAACCAATTAAGAATAACATGAAGGCAAACAGAGTTATCAAGTTGTAGCCCTGAACTTCTTTGGCCAGGTAAACAAGAATACGTATTTAAATCCTTCATCATCCAAGCACATACTTCCTCGTTTCATTTTAGTTGACACGTTTCTATAGGCACGTTTGTCCGATTTCAAACGTTCATATATTCCATTTTCAACAAGCAAAAAACTATAAAAAGTCAATAGTTGCAAAATATACATGAGACAAATCTAATAAAGTAGAAAACCAATAGGTACTATCCTACCATGCTTGTTGCAGGAGCCTCTATGAAGGCATTGGGGTAACGATAATGATGACAAATCACAAAAGAAAGCCAAATTATAAATAGTGTCAAAGCAAAAAGTGTGTAACTAATTAGAAACGGAGGAAGATTCAGTGTTCCAACACTTCCAATATAGTCTCTGTCCCTAAAAGATCGCCCATTTCATCTTTCAAAGTCAAAGTCAAAATTAGCTTTGACTGTAGTTACCACCAATAGACAATTAAAAACATACGGTCTTGTTAGATTCGTCTCAAATGTGTTTTCAAAACATCATCTTCTTATAATTTTATCAATACAGAATTGAAGAAATTACTAGTCAAAGGTGTGTCTTGGAGTTCAGATGAACAATAAATGGGTAATCCTCGGAGGAACGGAAGGAGTATCAAGCTAAATAGATCATTGAACTACTTCAACTCAAGCTAAGTTGGGAAATCCTCCAACTTATAATTACTTCTGCTAAATAGATCTCCTGATTGTTTTAGCTTTTATTACAAAACAATTAACACTTATTCATGGAAATCATAATCTAGTCATTTTCATCACAACAAGATGACCAAAACCACAACATCTACAAGCTATGAAGCTCGGGTACGCCTCCCAGGCGCCGTTTCCCGTACCGGGTACGGGTACGGTACGGATTCGCCTTGGATTCGTACCCAAAACAAATCCAAAGGGCCGGGTACGCGGGCTATGTTTGGGAACGGCTAAGGTGAAGTCTGGGACGGGGTGGGTACGTTTTCTAAGGAGGAAGACACGTACCCTATAGGTTTCATGAAATCTGAGAGGCCCGCCGGTCACCGATCGTCTCGCCCAATGATACAATGTCCATTGAAAAAGATGGCGAAGGAAGAAGAAGACGACTGTTTTTTTGTTTGTTAATAATGGCGATGGAGAAAAAGGATGAAGAAGACGAAAAAGAAGACGAGCCTTGTCCTTCTATTAATTTATTACGGAAGTAGTATTTTAGTTTTCTTTTATTCATTATTAAGTGTTTAGAGGCGTACAGCTGTACAGCAAGGCAGTTAGATTCTTAGTTTAATATTATGAGGATGAGGATGTACAGCTGTTACTCATTACGCCTGTTTGTTAGTACTGTATTGTTTTTTCACACTGACCAAGTCTTTACCAGCTGTTTTGTCTTATCAAAAAGAGTATTTTTTTCTTTATTTATTTTTCTTTTTTCATTTAATTTTTTATACAAGTAAGGAACACGTGATATAAACATTTATTTATTGAGAGGTTATTTATTTTGTTTTATGGTTTTAATTTTTACAGATTCTAAAATTTAAAGTCCCATAAAGGTTATTTAGATATTAAATTTAGTTATTTTTTTGGTATTTTTAACTATGAACTATTTATATGCGGATGTTTAATTTAGTTAAATTTTTTTTTTTGCCGAAGCCATACCCGTTTTTTGCAATTTTAATTTTGCCGTTTTCTGTCCCCGTACCCGTTTCCGTGCAACATAGTCTACAAGTATACACTCACAAAAAACCTGTGAATGCAAAATATTCGCACCAACATTAACCTAAAAGTGAATCTCAGTCATGAACATGAATCAACAATCTCAGACAGCAGCACAACTACAAAACTCAATATTTTTGAAGCACGTTATGTAATTATGGCAACTGGCACACCACAGACACTTTAAGGCTCTGTTTGGTAAGGCGTAATACGTTTTCATTGTAAAATGATTTTCCATGGAAAACATTTTTCAAGGGAAAACACAATTTCAAACTAGTTTTCCTTTGTTTGGTACTTTAAAGGAAAATGAGAGAAAATGGTGAAGATTAAGGGGAAGAAAGGAGAGGGAGGTAAGGAGGAAAGAAGGAAAAGTGTTTTCCCTCCCTTTCAAATGGAAAAGGGTTTTCCACCTTTGAGGGAGTCGTGGAAAATTGTTTTTCATCCCTTACCCAACCAAACAACGTAAAATGATTGAAAAGGGAAAATTCGTTTTCCATGAAAACGTTTTACGCCCTACTAAACGGAGCCTAAGTCAATCAGGTAACTACAATTATGAACTCAATGTCAAGTGTGGCAATTGCGCTCAAGAAGGGACATACCTCCAATGGAAAAAGGCTGTTCTATGATTGTCCCACCAAGTGGAATTCCATATATTTTACCCCCTTCATATTTATCCCAACCTCCGACAATCATGCCTGTTTGTAGTGTATCCTGTAGGAAGTTCACAAAACATTAGTTTACCATAAAGCAACCAAGGAAGAACAAACTAAAAGAGTGTTATGCATAACAAGACAGATGAAAAATATGATGAACAGGAAACAAAATGCCACATGCAGACATAGCACAATAACCTCCGTCGCCTAGTTAAAGAACGTAATAATTTACAATTTGCCAGGCAAAACCGTGAAAGAGCAAGTAATGAAGACAGAAAAAAATTATTACCCTCCAGATCCTCTAATCAAAATGTGCCTTAGGACAATTTACATAATTAATTAGGTAAAGACTGACAACAAGAACACCTTCCGCTGGCATGTTCAAGGGAAGACAATGTCCACTGTACACAAGGTTATCACTACCTATACAAGACTCGCACGAAATGTTGGTTTTGGTTACTCGCATAAAATACAATAATTAAGTACACTAAGGACAAGAATGGAGAAAAAGTTGACATGGCCGATCGGAGTAAACCCATAAACAGGTTGTTCCCGACAAAATAATAACAAAAACTGTATCAAGGTATGACAATGAGAATAAGACACAAACAAATTATAAATCTAAAAAGTTCAAACCAACCTTATTGCCATACGCTAGTAGTCTGACAAGATTCGCAGCAACTTTGACAGTAGCAGGCTGTCCCAACTGTATCCTGTTATACACAAATATAAGCAAAAAATATAAAAAGAATGGAAAAGGATAGGAGACATTAAAGAGTGCAAAACGTTCTCCAAAATTCAATATCAAATTGTGTATGGGTGAAACTCCCTTAATGTCATTCTAATATACGAAGTATTTCTTTATAACTTCGACGAGTAACATATAAAAATATAAATCTGCATATTACTCTAATTAATGTTCTAATTTTCACCATGGCGACCATGCTAAAAGAGTTTTGATTATCTTTAAGCCCTATCTAAAAAAAATGAGATGTTACTCCGTAACTAGCAATCTTGGAAGATTAAAAGGCCCAAAACAAAGAAAGGCGTCAGAAGCTCTTTAAAGGCCAGATAATAAAGATATGAAGCCTAAACAAGACTCGTAAAGGCTTTTGGAATATACATGTCTTATCCATGTCTCTCAGATCCAGCATCCATGCCCTGCATAGGTTGGAGCCTAGCTTGAAAAACTAGGAAAATGATTATGATTATCGTATTTGTACGTTTTATTAGCAATCTGTTACTGTGCCACATAAGTTCTCTTAGTTTGTGGCTGACAGCTAACTCGTTTGCAGTGCATAATTTGGTCTTCAGTTTTAGACCCATGAGTCAAGAGACTCAAGACCCGCATAATCATGAGGGTGTTCACTACTATTCTGAAACTTTGTAATATCTTTAAAATTTATGATACATAAATATCAAATGAAAGGTACTGTAATGGAAAAGCAATCCTGAGCTGCAGAAAGTTAATTTGAGTCATCATACAAAAACCATTTCCTGTACATTGAGGTTTTGCTTATAAATTTTAGAACAGCGTTTGTATGACGGCATTGGAGTCACACAAGACAAGCCTCCAACCAGATCCTTAATCAACAAAGGAAAAGAAGCTAGAGCCAGGATCCCTTGATTCTTTTGTATTCCCTACACTGAGAGGATCTAGATCCCTCGAATGGAGGATACATATTTGCAGAATCTGTTTTACCCTTTTGGCAAGTGGTTGGGCAGAAAAGGGAAAGAAACGGAAAAGTGAGCATAAGAACAAGAGAAAAGCCGATGTCAGTTTCTCTTCGGCTAAATGAAGTCCAAAATACTCTTACCTCTTAAAGCATTCCACAAAAACAGTTGTATAATATCATTATATCAACACCATTCAAAAAGAATACAGAAAGATAAGAGGGAAAAAGTTCAAGAACTTTGAAGCACGAGGAAAAATTCATCACAAAGAATAGCTTAAAAAACTAGAAGTTGAAGAAGCATGAAGAAGTAGGCTTACGTGTGCTGATGAAGAAAATATCGTACATAATCAGATACTATCTGAGAGTCTGCAGCCTGCAATATTGCCCATGATTAAAATCAGTGAACTGAAAATATCAGCCAGCACCTATGTATCTTATATCAGTCACTCGTTGCTTTATAATAATTACAGATTTACAGCAATAATAGGAAATAGAATATAACCAAGGAATAGTGAAGTTAGGAAATTAAAGACAGGTATCAGCATTAACACGAGCTTTAGGGTTTTTTTAAAAAAATGATACAATTTCGATATAAGTTGCCAAAACCTCGAATGCTTAAATAGTTAAATATTACGAAGTTCCAAATTCTATACATGCCTTGCATAGATATATAAAGAAAAAAAACAGGGGTGCAAGGAGTCCCCATAGCCAGAGAACGAGGCCCAAGGAGAAGGAACACATTTCACACACACAAGGCATTTATTTAAACAAAAACTTTGTTATGAAATTTTACAAAATGCTTTCTGCCCGAAACATCATTTGTGCAAAAAAGGATTGAAGACCCTTCATCCGTCACACATGCCCATTTTCTTACCAACTTAAAAGACACTTCTTTTATCAGCAATTTGGCATTGTTCTTCACTACTTAAAAGTGTAAAAGATAAGAGGATAAGAACCAGATATGAGAAAGAGCAGAACCAAGGAAAAGAATGAGGTGTAAATCAAATAGGAGATGTCAAAGAATCAAATTGAGAGACAGAATTCAGAAGGCAGAATGAAGGGGTTGAGATAACTAATTAGAAAATTCAATGTGTTCTTTGTTTACATATTACATATTACCTCTTCTTTGTTTAGTTAACTACAGCTCTAGGCCAATAAGTTCTCAGAAGGAAAAACCATAGAAACATCAGAGTGCCTCCCTTTCTAAAAGGCAATATGGAGCCTGCACCCCTTTCACCTTAAAGGTGTGTTCTATTCACCTGATTTTCACTTATTTTTTCTGAACTTATTAAAACTTACCAAAACTTAATTTAGTTATACGTTGTACTTGGTCAACCCTTATTTTTCCTGAACTTATCGTATCTGAACTTAACTGAACTTATTTTTCCTGAAATAAGTGGAAATAAGGTGAATAGAACAGGGCCTTAATAATGGGTGGTCTGGCAACGAGGCCAAAACGCCCTGTGCCTCATGCCTAGCAATGCACAAGCAATCTCTACACTTGCCATTATTTATAAAAGGTCCCTGCCTCCCTTGATCTTTCCGGGTAAAGCAGACCCTTGGTTTTCAAGACCTTATTTTAGATAATGGTCCTAACCAAATCCTATATAATAAGAACTTACTGCACTGCCTTAAGCCTATATCGTCATGACATAAAAAAAAAATATTACTCATTCCTTGACCCCCCCCCCCAAGGTTATATCTCCGAAACAGGTGAAAACAAGCTTCTGGAACAACAGAACCTCCATACTTCTTTACTTCATACAAGTTTTGAAAATAAATTGTAATTGAAATCAATAAAACTGAAGAGAAGGCAACTACAAATTGACGAATTGATATTACTTCTTTATTTTAATATAAACCCACTAAGAAGATCAATCTCCAAACCCCAACTTATTGAGAGAATAAATCTTGATTTCCAACTACTATCGGTTGTAACTAATGAGTAACTCACATAAATGGACCACAGATTTCTCTTTTTATAACACAACACTGCTAACACGGGAAAAATCTGAAGCAGCACTTGCCAACAAGAAAGCACCGTCTCATCGCAAATGGTTCAGTGCTCACTCCAAGAAATGCAATCTAAGAAAATGTTCACCGTTACCTTATTAACATTATCAATACCTCGGTCAAATGCTCTTCGCAGTCCTAAAAGAATAGTATGTAACAAGCAAATAACAGCATTCAATGGATCCATACATCTCCAAAAAGTTTAGCTGTCCAACCTTGGTAATACAAGGAAAGTTGTACATATAATTTTCAAAAAATTAAGATGTAATTGTTCTCCAACAAAAATAAATCCATACTCTACCAAGTTCCAAGTCTACCGACACAACGAACTAACATGTTTACGTTCCCAATTTCTACCAATTAAAACAGACAAGAGAAACTCTAGGCCTTTTTCTTTTCACTTCCCTTCCCGTTCTTTCTTGCCCTTCATAGTCATCACAGAAACCAAACGAGGAGAAAAATAAGTACCTTCTACACTACTTTCAAATAAATGAATTAATGGGGCTTTAACTAAGTAAAGATGGGCTATCTATTGGACCTTTCACCGGAAAGTATTACCCATACTAATAACAGCATCCCCTAATAATTCAAGAAACTAAGGAACATGCTTGCAGTTACAAGCCTAAAATTATTTGATTCCCTTTTCTCCCACTGATATAATATAGCAAGTTTGAACCGCTTATCAATGCTCAAAAGTCGAGGAACTGAACCAACATTCACAGAAGCCTGTATCTGAAAACCAGTAGGATGTGAATCTAACAACAAAACTGATCCGTCTAGCCAATCATACACACTAATCCCAGGAAGAATTATGATTTTAACTTGGAAATTTGTACCACGATAAAACACATCCAGCATCTCTGTTACTCTATAAACAGACAGCATACCCAAGAACTTCTAACTCTACAAAGAACAACAGCTGTAAAATGACTGTGCCACAAAAATTCCCTGAGTAATATCAGACACCTAAAGATTTAAGCTGAAAGAAATTGACAAGCATTCCCCCAATACAACCCCAGAAATGTAGTCTGACTGACGTACCAGCTAAACTATTAAGTATATCAGACCCTTAAATATATCAAAATACACAATCCTAGATAAGAGAAAATCAGATGATACATAAAACGCAATACTAAAGATACCAATATTACATAAAAGAATCAAAATGCCAACAATAAAGAGTAAAATTAAGATGGCATTACCGATCCAGAACGGCAAACATAAACATTATCAGTCAATTGAGTTATCTTGTCCGATGCACGATTCGCAACATAAACACCTGTCAAATACGAAAGCAACATAACAAAACTATCAAACTCTATAAAATAAAGTTCGAACTAGCTAAAACCCTAGAATCAAAAATCCCAAATTTTGTTTTAATCCCAAGTTCAAAATGAAATGAAACCCAAATCAATTGGTGCAAATTGAAGATTTGGGCCGGTGAGAAATCGCAAAAAAAGTGGCCCGAAAACCTAGTTACCTGTGCTAGTACGAGAATCGGCGCCGAGGATAACACCGTCCTTGTAAGTGACACCAATAATGGTGGTTCCCATGGAATGAGGGGCGTTGAGACCGAGGTCCTCCATTTTCGTATGCTGTGGAGAGAGAGATAGAGGGATTTGCAGAGAAATCGGACGGTTTTGCAGATGGTGAAAGGGGAATGAGGAAAGAGGAGAGTATAGATGGAGATCGCAGAGCACACTGACTTATTGAGCAAGGCAATAACGTATGAAAAAGCAAATGCGGCCTACTTTTTTTATTTCTTTACTTTTTCCTGGCTCGGCTCTCGGCTAGGTGGCTTTGAAAGCGCTGGTGACACGATACATCTCACAACTTAAGCTACTCAAACTCGACTTGGTTAAAGACTTAAAGCTCGATCAACATTTTCCTCAAGTGAACTCTACTCGAGATACTAAAAAAAAAAAAAATCGCCAAAAAATTGATATTATTATTTGAATGATATTAATACGAATACGGATCGGGTTTTTTAGAAAATATTTCGGTCCGTTTTTCCGGTGCAATCCGAATTTTTTTAGAAGTTTGCGGGCTTTGGGCAAAGTGAAACAACAATTTTAGTTATAAATTTGGCCGGTTCGAAATTGGGCCGAAAAGCCTGTTATTTTTTGGCCCGAAATAGCGGATTTTAAGACACACAAAATTGGCCCCAAGCTGGCTTGACCCGACATAATTGACTAATTTTTATGCTCTCAGCCTGGCCTGCCTTTTGATCAGGTCTAACTAAAGTTTAGTGACCTTCTATATAATGTTACATGGTTAATTAATGATGTAACACAATTTACTATTCTTGTATTACTAGCAATACCTTTTATAACTCAGTTATTTATCAACACTCTTTATGTAGCGAGTTGTATCTCATATGACACGAACGGCGTTTGTAAGAAAGTATATATGTAATTCATATATTATTCAAAAACTACAAATACAAGATTCGAACCCACGACTTGGTTAATTCATATAGCGTGTCAGTGTGTCACGCATAAATTTTATAAAATTATGCTGATTTAAATTGAAAAAAAACTCATCAAATAGGTCTCATTTTTCAAAAACTACTCTTTACCATGTTTTAAGTCCAAGGTAGATTTATAATAAAAAGGTTGCATGTAACGCCCCAACCTCTAATTCAATTATTAAAGCATAATTAGCAGCGGAATTAACCTAATTGGGTCGGGACATTACCCGCCGTAACTCCCTATTGGGAATTACAAGGCAACCATCAATCATAAGCTACTAAATCCCAAGAGTTATTATAATAATTCTTTATATTGCCGAAATAAAAGTACATAGCTTACTAAGAGTCTTTGATTAAACTATCAAAACTTAAAACATAAACTAGGTGGGAATTATTAAAGTGAAATCCTCGCCACTACTCGTTCCCATCGATCCCAGCGGTACCTAAAACAGAAAACAAAATAACGGTGAGCCGAAGACTCAGTAACGAACTATTCTAGCAACGTAAATTCTTTTCAATTCATTTTATTTAATAACACAGGGAGAGTAGAATAACGTAAAACATTTTATAAAATCCTTTATTTAATTCATTTTCAACTTTAGGGTGCACATGCTAGTCGTGGCAAGTATGACATGGTGGAACGTCTTCCACGATGGACCGCTGTCCATAAACATGGGGCCTTGGCCCGAAAACATGAGAGCCTTGGCTCAATGGGCGGATGCCCCATGGGTACATGCATGACCGAGAATCGTAACCTGTGAACATATACTGCCAAACGGACTAGGAATTTCACTTTCATTTATCATGTTTCGTTTAATTTTACATTTTAGCCTTTTTACTTCAGTAGAAGTAACATAATTCCTTTAGATCATGAGATCATGATAAAACATCATTTAGATCCTGGGATCCATAAAATATCATTTCTTTCCTGGCATCATAGAGACATCATTTCATTCATGGTTTCTTATAAAGATCGTTTTATAAGAATTTCAATCAATCATATTATAATAAATAATTCAATCAAATCACATTTCATTTCCCGCAATTCATAAAACATGTCAAAGCATTCAATTCATAAATAAATCATAACATTGTATTTTCATAAACGCATTTATTAGGGAATTGCGGGTACTAGCAATAGCCGTTACCTCACTTCCACGATTTTGCTAAGGATTTTCGTTGGTTTGTTCGTCCTGAGCTCCGAGTCCGAATTCTTTCAAAAGATTAAATTATTGAATTAATATTAAAACGATAAATATTGTAAAATCAATATTTCTAAATAAGTTTTAGTTGATAAATTCATAAATTAATTAGATAAAGTTTATAATCAAATTCAAGTTTTAAGGGAATACATGTGTTAGTAGTTTAAATTTGAAAATAATAATAATGCTAGATAGTTCTTAAATTTAATTGCATAAAATAACACTCATTGGAATGAAATAGCAAAAATCAGAAATTTTAATAAGAAGAATTGGGCCTAAGTAGAATTTGGGCTTACTTTGAGTTATTAAGCAAACCAAAGTTCCAAAGTTGGAACTTGGTTTCACGCACAAGGCAGAGCAGGCACGAAGGAGAGAAACAGGAGGGTGAAGCAGCGGAGGGAGAAGAGATGGAGGGCGGCGGCTGGGTGGTTCTGGGCGGCGCAATGCGCTGGTGATGGTGGTGGCAGGGAGGTACGGTGTCGACTGGAGTGGCTTCGTGGAAGAGAGAGGCGGAGGGAGTTGGGCGCAGAGGAGAGGGACGACGAAGGGGAGGTTGGGCGCGGGGGAAAAGGGACGGCGAAGGGTGGTGGTGCGGGTTGTTGGGGTTGCCGGAGAAATAAGGCAGTGGTGGTGGCGGTAAGTGGTGGTGGCGACTGGCGGCAGTCACGGTGGTGGTGGTTATGGTGTTCTAAAATCTTGAATTTATTTTAAATGAATTTCAATGGTGAATTATAAATTGGTGGTTAATCTGATTTGTGGTTCATTTGGGATGATTGAGCAGCTATTTATAGTTGTCATGGGGCTCCATGAATGCAACAACTCAGCTTGATTGTATTGACAAGTGGAAGAAATTGAATCAATGAAAGTGATGATTAAGATGAGCTATTCTAGTTTAGATTTCCAGATATTCAAATAGGTTTGATGAGTAAGTCTTGAGTTGCATTATGGTGGTGACAAGTAGATTGAGTTGCCTTGTGGTGGTGACAAGTAGAAAGTGAAGGTTTTGACTTCCATGGCCAAAGTGGCGTGAGGAAGAAGAAGAGAAAGAAGAGAAACTGACTTGTTTCATTTAGGTGTTAATAAGGGTAATTTCGTAATTTTGAGCTAATTTTCAGAATTTAATTACTATTAACTAAAATTAAAATAATGATTTGGCTAAATTAATTTCCGAAAATAATTTTATAAAGTGCAAGTAATTGAATTTATTTTCCGAATAAGTCGTTAACGAAAACGTACGAAATATTTAAAACGTAATTATTCTCGAAAATACGAGATTAATATAATCTGAAAAAAAAAATCGTGAAATAAAACTTTTGTAAAATAGGTTTAGTTTTCGAATAAAGATAAGAACGTTTCGAAATTATTTAGAATCCGAAAATATTAAGATTAAGCTTGTAAATATGAAATTTAAATTATAAAAATTAAAAATTCAAGCGAAATAAAACTTCGTTAATTAAAATAAAGTTTGAATTTAGGATTTAAAATGATAAAAATACTTAAGCATAATTAATCGAGTTTTAAAAATTCGGGGTATTACACTCTTACCCCCTTAGAAAAAGTTTCGTCCTCGAAACTGGAGCTCAGTCGAACTTTCCATTCTTAGAAATCATACATGTCATACTTAATCGTTTTATTCGTTATGCAAATATGATCGAATAACATTATAACATAATCATTCATATAACATAATAAAGATTCATACGTCTTATCGTTTCTAAACGAATAACTGGGGATATTTCGATCTCATTTGTGCTTCGACTTCCCATGTGGCTTCAGATGTCAAGTGATTGGCCCACAAGACTTTAACCATTGGAATTACTTTGTTTCTAAGTCGCTTTTCTCTTCGTTCAAGAATTTCAATTGGTTTTTCCTCATATGTAAGATCGTTACGCAATAACAAGGGTTCGTGCGTAATCACATGACTAGGATCAGGAACATATTTTCTTAACATCGACACGTGGAACACATTATGCACATTTTCCAAGTCGGTTGGTAAAGCTAGCCGATATGCTACTGCTCCTACTCTTTCTAATATCTCATATGGCCCGATGTATCTTGGGCTCAATTTTCCTGTTTGACCAAATCTCATTATTCCTTTCGTTGGCGAAATTTTCAAGAACACGTGATCTCCAACTTCAAATTCTAATGGTCTTCTTCGTTGGTCTGCATAACTCTTTTGCCTACTTTGTGCTGCCTTCATTCTCGATTGGATCAAACGAATCTTGTCAGTAGTTTCTTGAATCAATTCAGGTCCTATAACACGTGCTTCATCAATATAACTCCAGCACAACGGTGTTCGACATCTCCTTCCATAAAGAGCTTCATACGGTGCCATACCAATGGTGGCCTGATAACTGTTGTTGTACGAAAATTCAACCATAGGTAGGAACTTTTCCCAAGTTCCTTGAAAATCTAAAACACATGCTCTCAACATATCCTCAACAATTTGGTTAGTGCGTTCTGTTTGCCCATCAGTCGTTGGGTGAAATGCAGTACTGAAGTTGAGCTTTGTTCCAAGAGCTTTCTGCAATTCTTTCCAATAGGTGGATTGATATCTCGTATCACGATCAGAAATAATCGAACTAGGCACCCCATGCAATCTCACAATAGTATTCACATATAGTTCAGCCAGTTGATCTAAACTCGAATTGTTCTTTACTGCTAAGAAATGTGCTGATTTTGTCAATCGATCAACAATAACCCAAATAGAATTCATTCCCTTGGTTGACCTCGGTAAGCCCAAGATAAAATCCATCGACACGGAATCCCATTTCCATTCTGGCACATCCAGAGGTTGTAACAAACCTGCTGGTCTCTGATGTTCGATCTTGATTCTCTGACATGTCAAACATTTAGCCACATAATCTGCTACTTCTTGCTTCATATTGCTCCACCAATACACTTGCTTCAAATCTTTATACATCTTATTTCCTCCTGGGTGAATCGAATATGGTGAACTATGAGCTTCTTCTAAAATTCTCTTTTTCAACTTCTCATCATTAGGCACACATAATCTTCCCTGAAACCTTAACGTACCATCTTCTTGAATGACAAAACCGAGTGACTTTCCTTTTCCCACCCCACTCCTTATTCTCTCTAATTGTGAGTCTTTACATTGCGCTTCCTTAATCTCATCAATCAAAGTTGGCTTTATTACCATCACATTCAAACAAGCACTTCCTTCCTTGATAAACTCAATTTCCATCTTTTGCATATCATCTTGGTTGGCTCGAGAAAAAGTTAGGATTGAGCTTAGGTGAGATTTCCGACTTAATGCATCGGCAACAACGTTAGCCTTTCCGGGATGGTATTGAATATCAAGGTCATAATCTTTAAGAAGTTCTAACCACCTACGTTGTCTCATGTTGAGTTCTTTCTGGGTGAAAATATACTTAAGACTCTTATGGTCAGTGAAAATTTGACACGACGCTCCGTACAAATAATGTCTCCAAATTTTTAGAGCGAAAACAACAACTGCAAGTTCGAGATCATGGGTAGGGTAGTTTTGTTCATGAACTTTGAGTTGACGCGAAGCATAAGCTATAACTTTTCCATTTTGCATTAAGACACATCCTAACCCCTTCTTAGAAGCATCACTATAAATCACAAATCCCTCAGTCCCAGATGGAAGGGTAAGAATAGGGGCAGTGGTGAGACGTTTCTTAAGTTCTTGAAATGCACATTCACAATCATCGTTCCACACAAATTTGGTATTCTTCCTAACTAATCGAGTTATGGGTAAGGCAACCTTAGAAAAGTCTTGAACGAATCTTCGATAATATCCAGCTAAACCCATAAAACTCCGTACTTCAGGTACATTGGTTGGTCTAGGCCATCCTACAATTGCTTTTATTTTCTCGGGATCAACAGATACACCTTTCTCAGAAATAATATGACCTAAAAATGATATTTTCTTAAGCCAGAATTCACATTTGAACAACTTAGCATATAACTGGTTTTCAATCAACATATCTAACACTTTTCTCAGATGCTCCTCGTGTTCCTCATTACTCCTAGAATATACCAAAATATCATCAATGAAAACAACTACAAACTTATCAAGGTATGGTTTAAAAATACGGTTCATCAAATCCATAAATACAGCTGGCGCATTGGTTAATCCAAAAGGCATCACAACAAACTCATAGTGACCATATCTGGTTCTAAAGGCTGTCTTTGGAATATCCTCGGGTTTAATTCGAAGTTGATGGTATCCAGACCTCAAGTCAATCTTTGAAAACACTTTTGCACCTCTAAGTTGGTCAAACAAATCATCAATACGGGGTAAAGGATACTTATTCTTAATAGTAATCTTGTTTAACCCTCTATAGTCTATGCATAACCTCAAAGTTCCGTCCTTTTTCTTCACAAACAATACAGGGGCTTCCCAAGGTGAAACACTAGGTCGGATATATCCTTTTTCAAGTAACTCATCTAATTGTTTCTTTAATTCTTGTAACTCAGCTGGTGCCATTCTATATGGTGCCTTAGAAATGGGGGTTGACCCTGGGGTTAATTCAATGCTGAAATCTAATTCTCTTGATGGGGGCATACTAGGTATTTCTTCTGGAAAAACATGCGGGTATTCACATACAACAGGGATGTCAGTAATGGAAGACGCAGGGGTATTTAGGTCAACAACACTACATAGGTAACCAGATAAACCACTCTCAATCATTTTACGTGCTCTCAAAGCATGGACAATTTGAATCGTTGGTTTTCTTACTAACTTATGGAATGAAATTCTATCTCCATTTGGTGTTCTAAGGGTCACATTTTGCCTCGAACAATTAAGGTTAGCTTCATACTTAGTCAGCCAATTCATTCCCAAGATTACATCAAATTCAGATAGGTCAAACGCTACTAAGTCTGCTAGAAACTCTACTTTTTCTATTACAATGGGACAATCTCTATACATGGTTCTACATTTCACTCTTTCTCCACTAGGAAGGGAAACACTCATAGCATGAAAGTCACAACAAGGTTTCGAACTTAAACATTTAGCAAACAATGGTGAAATAAAGGAATGTGAAGCTCCAGAATCAAAAAGAACATGGGCAGGTAAAGAATGGATAGAAAAGGTACCGGTGATAACATTATCATCCTCATCTGCTTCATCTTGTCTCATCACAAAAACTCTTCCAGTTGGCGGTGGTCGATGTGGGTTGCGGTTTGAACCTGAGGCATGGTTGTTGTTACGACCACGATCGTTGTTAGTTGGAACTGGTCCTCTCATGGTTGACGTCACTTGATTTGGGCAATCTCTGACGTAATGATCATGACTTCCACATCGGTAACAAGCATTTGTGCCCACACGACATTCACTCTCAACATGACTCCTTTTTCCACATTTGGCACATCCTTGCGATCGATTGTTCCTTCCCTGAAATCCTTGTCCCCTATTATTTCCTTGATTACCATCGTTCCTCCTTTGATTTCCCTGATAACTTTGGTTAGGCTTCTTTGCTCCTCCTTGGCTTTGGTTATCATTTCTCCTTTTATACCCAACATTCTTCGCTTCTCGAAGTAATACCACTCGCTCTACATTAACTGTGATATCGACCAAATCCTGATATGAAGTAAACCTTTGAGTGGACAACCTATCCTGGTACTTAAGGTGCAGACCTCGCTCGAAACGGTTCATCCTGGACTGTTCTGTCGACACCAAGTCTGGTGCAAACCTTGACAACTCCATGAACTTATTTGCGTATTCCAGCACGCTCATTGTTCCTTGTTGTAGGTGGAGAAATTCATCTTCCTTTTGTTTCCTTAAGGATGGTGGATAAAACTTGTCTCTCATTAACTTCTGGAGTTGGTCCCAACCAAATCCTGACACATTCTTTCGTTCCTTGTTGACTTTCCACCATAATCCTGTTTGGCCCGTTAAATAAAACACCGCAAAGTTAACCTTCCATTTCTCCGGGCATTGCAGGGTTTCAAACAACTGATCAATGCGACTTATCCAATCCTCGAACTCAACTGGATCGGGCTTGCCATCGTAGGATGGTGGGTTGAGCGATGAAAAGTTCTTGAACATCGTTGCGTTCTCGTTCCCACTTACATCTTTCTTTTTCCGAGAATCATGGACTAACTCGGCCAACATTGCACTCACATTTTCCAACCGTTCCATTCTCTCCTCATGTCCATCAACATGGACATTGTTATCATCATGAACATGGTGCTCATTGTGAGCCCCGTTGGTGACATCATTGATAGCATCGATAGTCGACATTCTGTGTAACATATCTTATCAGATTGAAGCAAAATAATAATAAAATAATCCCTTTGATCCCATTCCTACACTCACACTCATATTCATTTTAACTTAGCAAGATTTAAGAGCATTCATTTTAATTCATTCCTTAAAACTCTTTACTTAAAGCCTAATAAATTCAATTCGTGCGAAAACCCATAAGGTTTAGCACTTATGGTCCAGAACCTTTGCTCTTGATACCAAACTGTAACGCCCCAACCTCTAATTCAATTATTAAAGCATAATTAGCAGCGGAATTAACCTAATTTGGTCGGGACATTACCCGCCGTAACTCCCTATTGGGAATTACAAGGCAACCATCAATCATAAGCTACTAAATCCCAAGAGTTATTATAATAATTCTTTATATTGCCGAAATAAAAGTACATAGCTTACTAAGAGTCTTTGATTAAACTATCAAAACTTAAAACATAAACTAGGTGGGAATTATTAAAGTGAAATCCTCGCCACTACTCGTTCCCATCGATCCCAGCGGTACCTAAAACAGAAAACAAAATAACGGTGAGCCGAAGACTTAGTAACGAACTATTCTAGCAACATAAATTCTTTTCAATTCATTTTATTTAATAACACAGGGAGAGTAGAATAACGTAAAACATTTTATAAAATCCTTTATTTAATTCATTTTCAACTTTAGGGTGCACATGCTAGTCGTGGCAAGTATGACATGGTGGAACGTCTTCCACGATGGACCGCTGTCCATAAACATGGGGCCTTGGCCCGAAAACATGAGAGCCTTGGCTCAATGGGCGGATGCCCCATGGGTACATGCATGACCGAGAATCGTAACCTGTGAACATATACTGCCAAACGGACTAGGAATTTCACTTTCATTTATCATGTTTCGTTTAATTTTACATTTTAGCCTTTTTACTTCAGTAGAAGTAACATAATTCCTTTAGATCATGAGATCATGATAAAACATCATTTAGATCCTGGGATCCATAAAATATCATTTCTTTCCTGGCATCATAGAGACATCATTTCATTCATGGTTTCTTATAAAGATCGTTTTATAAGAATTTCAATCAATCATATTATAATAAATAATTCAATCAAATCACATTTCATTTCCCGCAATTCATAAAACATGTCAAAGCATTCAATTCATAAATAAATCATAACATTGTATTTTCATAAACGCATTTATTAGGGAATTGCGGGTACTAGCAATAGCCGTTACCTCACTTCCACGATTTTGCTAAGGATTTTCGTTGGTTTGTTCGTCCTGAGCTCCGAGTCCGAATTCTTTCAAAAGATTAAATTATTGAATTAATATTAAAACGATAAATATTGTAAAATCAATATTTCTAAATAAGTTTTAGTTGATAAATTCATAAATTAATTAGATAAAGTTTATAATCAAATTCAAGTTTTAAGGGAATACATGTGTTAGTAGTTTAAATTTGAAAATAATAATAATGCTAGATAGTTCTTAAATTTAATTGCATAAAATAACACTCATTGGAATGAAATAGCAAAAATCAGAAATTTTAATAAGAAGAATTGGGCCTAAGTAGAATTTGGGCTTACTTTGAGTTATTAAGCAAACCAAAGTTCCAAAGTTGGAACTTGGTTTCACGCACAAGGCAGAGCAGGCACGAAGGAGAGAAACAGGAGGGTGAAGCAGCGGAGGGAGAAGAGATGGAGGGCGGCGGCTGGGTGGTTCTGGGCGGCGCAATGCGCTGGTGATGGTGGTGGCAGGGAGGTACGGTGTCGACTGGAGTGGCTTCGTGGAAGAGAGAGGCGGAGGGAGTTGGGCGCAGAGGAGAGGGACGACGAAGGGGAGGTTGGGCGCGGGGGAAAAGGGACGGCGAAGGGTGGTGGTGCGGGTTGTTGGGGTTGCCGGAGAAATAAGGCAGTGGTGGTGGCGGTAAGTGGTGGTGGCGACTGGCGGCAGTCACGGTGGTGGTGGTTATGGTGTTCTAAAATCTTGAATTTATTTTAAATGAATTTCAATGGTGAATTATAAATTGGTGGTTAATCTGATTTGTGGTTCATTTGGGATGATTGAGCAGCTATTTATAGTTGTCATGGGGCTCCATGAATGCAACAACTCAGCTTGATTGTATTGACAAGTGGAAGAAATTGAATCAATGAAAGTGATGATTAAGATGAGCTATTCTAGTTTAGATTTCCAGATATTCAAATAGGTTTGATGAGTAAGTCTTGAGTTGCATTATGGTGGTGACAAGTAGATTGAGTTGCCTTGTGGTGGTGACAAGTAGAAAGTGAAGGTTTTGACTTCCATGGCCAAAGTGGCGTGAGGAAGAAGAAGAGAAAGAAGAGAAACTGACTTGTTTCATTTAGGTGTTAATAAGGGTAATTTCGTAATTTTGAGCTAATTTTCAGAATTTAATTACTATTAACTAAAATTAAAATAATGATTTGGCTAAATTAATTTCCGAAAATAATTTTATAAAGTGCAAGTAATTGAATTTATTTTCCGAATAAGTCGTTAACGAAAACGTACGAAATATTTAAAACGTAATTATTCTCGAAAATACGAGATTAATATAATCTGAAAAAAAAAATCGTGAAATAAAACTTTTGTAAAATAGGTTTAGTTTTCGAATAAAGATAAGAACGTTTCGAAATTATTTAGAATCCGAAAATATTAAGATTAAGCTTGTAAATATGAAATTTAAATTATAAAAATTAAAAATTCAAGCGAAATAAAACTTCGTTAATTAAAATAAAGTTTGAATTTAGGATTTAAAATGATAAAAATACTTAAGCATAATTAATCGAGTTTTAAAAATTCGGGGTATTACACTCTTACCCCCTTAGAAAAAGTTTCGTCCTCGAAACTGGAGCTCAGTCGAACTTTCCATTCTTAGAAATCATACATGTCATACTTAATCGTTTTATTCGTTATGCAAATATGATCGAATAACATTATAACATAATCATTCATATAACATAATAAAGATTCATACGTCTTATCGTTTCTAAACGAATAACTGGGGATATTTCGATCTCATTTGTGCTTCGACTTCCCATGTGGCTTCAGATGTCAAGTGATTGGCCCACAAGACTTTAACCATTGGAATTACTTTGTTTCTAAGTCGCTTTTCTCTTCGTTCAAGAATTTCAATTGGTTTTTCCTCA
Source organism: Spinacia oleracea (assembly GCF_020520425.1). NCBI lineage: Eukaryota > Viridiplantae > Streptophyta > Magnoliopsida > Caryophyllales > Amaranthaceae > Spinacia > Spinacia oleracea. The sequence continues at coordinate 118,603,929 of NC_079487.1, read as the reverse complement.
TATGTAAGATCGTTACGCAATAACAAGGGTTCGTGCGTAATCACATGACTAGGATCAGGAACATATTTTCTTAACATCGACACGTGGAACACATTATGCACATTTTCCAAGTCGGTTGGTAAAGCTAGCCGATATGCTACTGCTCCTACTCTTTCTAATATCTCATATGGCCCGATGTATCTTGGGCTCAATTTTCCTGTTTGACCAAATCTCATTATTCCTTTCGTTGGCGAAATTTTCAAGAACACGTGATCTCCAACTTCAAATTCTAATGGTCTTCTTCGTTGGTCTGCATAACTCTTTTGCCTACTTTGTGCTGCCTTCATTCTCGATTGGATCAAACGAATCTTGTCAGTAGTTTCTTGAATCAATTCAGGTCCTATAACACGTGCTTCATCAATATAACTCCAGCACAACGGTGTTCGACATCTCCTTCCATAAAGAGCTTCATACGGTGCCATACCAATGGTGGCCTGATAACTGTTGTTGTACGAAAATTCAACCATAGGTAGGAACTTTTCCCAAGTTCCTTGAAAATCTAAAACACATGCTCTCAACATATCCTCAACAATTTGGTTAGTGCGTTCTGTTTGCCCATCAGTCGTTGGGTGAAATGCAGTACTGAAGTTGAGCTTTGTTCCAAGAGCTTTCTGCAATTCTTTCCAATAGGTGGATTGATATCTCGTATCACGATCAGAAATAATCGAACTAGGCACCCCATGCAATCTCACAATAGTATTCACATATAGTTCAGCCAGTTGATCTAAACTCGAATTGTTCTTTACTGCTAAGAAATGTGCTGATTTTGTCAATCGATCAACAATAACCCAAATAGAATTCATTCCCTTGGTTGACCTCGGTAAGCCCAAGATAAAATCCATCGACACGGAATCCCATTTCCATTCTGGCACATCCAGAGGTTGTAACAAACCTGCTGGTCTCTGATGTTCGATCTTGATTCTCTGACATGTCAAACATTTAGCCACATAATCTGCTACTTCTTGCTTCATATTGCTCCACCAATACACTTGCTTCAAATCTTTATACATCTTATTTCCTCCTGGGTGAATCGAATATGGTGAACTATGAGCTTCTTCTAAAATTCTCTTTTTCAACTTCTCATCATTAGGCACACATAATCTTCCCTGAAACCTTAACGTACCATCTTCTTGAATGACAAAACCGAGTGACTTTCCTTTTCCCACCCCACTCCTTATTCTCTCTAATTGTGAGTCTTTACATTGCGCTTCCTTAATCTCATCAATCAAAGTTGGCTTTATTACCATCACATTCAAACAAGCACTTCCTTCCTTGATAAACTCAATTTCCATCTTTTGCATATCATCTTGGTTGGCTCGAGAAAAAGTTAGGATTGAGCTTAGGTGAGATTTCCGACTTAATGCATCGGCAACAACGTTAGCCTTTCCGGGATGGTATTGAATATCAAGGTCATAATCTTTAAGAAGTTCTAACCACCTACGTTGTCTCATGTTGAGTTCTTTCTGGGTGAAAATATACTTAAGACTCTTATGGTCAGTGAAAATTTGACACGACGCTCCGTACAAATAATGTCTCCAAATTTTTAGAGCGAAAACAACAACTGCAAGTTCGAGATCATGGGTAGGGTAGTTTTGTTCATGAACTTTGAGTTGACGCGAAGCATAAGCTATAACTTTTCCATTTTGCATTAAGACACATCCTAACCCCTTCTTAGAAGCATCACTATAAATCACAAATCCCTCAGTCCCAGATGGAAGGGTAAGAATAGGGGCAGTGGTGAGACGTTTCTTAAGTTCTTGAAATGCACATTCACAATCATCGTTCCACACAAATTTGGTATTCTTCCTAACTAATCGAGTTATGGGTAAGGCAACCTTAGAAAAGTCTTGAACGAATCTTCGATAATATCCAGCTAAACCCATAAAACTCCGTACTTCAGGTACATTGGTTGGTCTAGGCCATCCTACAATTGCTTTTATTTTCTCGGGATCAACAGATACACCTTTCTCAGAAATAATATGACCTAAAAATGATATTTTCTTAAGCCAGAATTCACATTTCAACAACTTAGCATATAACTGGTTTTCAATCAACATATCTAACACTTTTCTCAGATGCTCCTCGTGTTCCTCATTACTCCTAGAATATACCAAAATATCATCAATGAAAACAACTACAAACTTATCAAGGTATGGTTTAAAAATACGGTTCATCAAATCCATAAATACAGCTGGCGCATTGGTTAATCCAAAAGGCATCACAACAAACTCATAGTGACCATATCTGGTTCTAAAGGCTGTCTTTGGAATATCCTCGGGTTTAATTCGAAGTTGATGGTATCCAGACCTCAAGTCAATCTTTGAAAACACTTTTGCACCTCTAAGTTGGTCAAACAAATCATCAATACGGGGTAAAGGATACTTATTCTTAATAGTAATCTTGTTTAACCCTCTATAGTCTATGCATAACCTCAAAGTTCCGTCCTTTTTCTTCACAAACAATACAGGGGCTTCCCAAGGTGAAACACTAGGTCGGATATATCCTTTTTCAAGTAACTCATCTAATTGTTTCTTTAATTCTTGTAACTCAGCTGGTGCCATTCTATATGGTGCCTTAGAAATGGGGGTTGACCCTGGGGTTAATTCAATGCTGAAATCTAATTCTCTTGATGGGGGCATACTAGGTATTTCTTCTGGAAAAACATGCGGGTATTCACATACAACAGGGATGTCAGTAATGGAAGACGCAGGGGTATTTAGGTCAACAACACTACATAGGTAACCAGATAAACCACTCTCAATCATTTTACGTGCTCTCAAAGCATGGACAATTTGAATCGTTGGTTTTCTTACTAACTTATGGAATGAAATTCTATCTCCATTTGGTGTTCTAAGGGTCACATTTTGCCTCGAACAATTAAGGTTAGCTTCATACTTAGTCAGCCAATTCATTCCCAAGATTACATCAAATTCAGATAGGTCAAACGCTACTAAGTCTGCTAGAAACTCTACTTTTTCTATTACAATGGGACAATCTCTATACATGGTTCTACATTTCACTCTTTCTCCACTAGGAAGGGAAACACTCATAGCATGAAAGTCACAACAAGGTTTCGAACTTAAACATTTAGCAAACAATGGTGAAATAAAGGAATGTGAAGCTCCAGAATCAAAAAGAACATGGGCAGGTAAAGAATGGATAGAAAAGGTACCGGTGATAACATTATCATCCTCATCTGCTTCATCTTGTCTCATCACAAAAACTCTTCCAGTTGGCGGTGGTCGAGGTGGGTTGCGGTTTGAACCTGAGGCATGGTTGTTGTTACGACCACGATCGTTGTTAGTTGGAACTGGTCCTCTCATGGTTGACGTCACTTGATTTGGGCAATCTCTGACGTAATGATCATGACTTCCACATCGGTAACAAGCATTTGTGCCCACACGACATTCACTCTCAACATGACTCCTTTTTCCACATTTGGCACATCCTTGCGATCGATTGTTCCTTCCCTGAAATCCTTGTCCCCTATTATTTCCTTGATTACCATCGTTCCTCCTTTGATTTCCCTGATAACTTTGGTTAGGCTTCTTTGCTCCTCCTTGGCTTTGGTTATCATTTCTCCTTTTATACCCAACATTCTTCGCTTCTCGAAGTAATACCACTCGCTCTACATTAACTGTGATATCGACCAAATCCTGATATGAAGTAAACCTTTGAGTGGACAACCTATCCTGGTACTTAAGGTGCAGACCTCGCTCGAAACGGTTCATCCTGGACTGTTCTGTCGACACCAAGTCTGGTGCAAACCTTGACAACTCCATGAACTTATTTGCGTATTCCAGCACGCTCATTGTTCCTTGTTGTAGGTGGAGAAATTCATCTTCCTTTTGTTTCCTTAAGGATGGTGGATAAAACTTGTCTCTCATTAACTTCTGGAGTTGGTCCCAACCAAATCCTGACACATTCTTTCGTTCCTTGTTGACTTTCCACCATAATCCTGTTTGGCCCGTTAAATAAAACACCGCAAAGTTAACCTTCCATTTCTCCGGGCATTGCAGGGTTTCAAACAACTGATCAATGCGACTTATCCAATCCTCGAACTCAACTGGATCGGGCTTGCCATCGTAGGATGGTGGGTTGAGCGATGAAAAGTTCTTGAACATCGTTGCGTTCTCGTTCCCACTTACATCTTTCTTTTTCCGAGAATCATGGACTAACTCGGCCAACATTGCACTCACATTTTCCAACCGTTCCATTCTCTCCTCATGTCCATCAACATGGACATTGTTATCATCATGAACATGGTGCTCATTGTGAGCCCCGTTGGTGACATCATTGATAGCATCGATAGTCGACATTCTGTGTAACATATCTTATCAGATTGAAGCAAAATAATAATAAAATAATCCCTTTGATCCCATTCCTACACTCACACTCATATTCATTTTAACTTAGCAAGATTTAAGAGCATTCATTTTAATTCATTCCTTAAAACTCTTTACTTAAAGCCTAATAAATTCAATTCGTGCGAAAACCCATAAGGTTTAGCACTTATGGTCCAGAACCTTTGCTCTTGATACCAAACTGTAACGCCCCAACCTCTAATTCAATTATTAAAGCATAATTAGCAGCGGAATTAACCTAATTTGGTCGGGACATTACCCGCCGTAACTCCCTATTGGGAATTACAAGGCAACCATCAATCATAAGCTACTAAATCCCAAGAGTTATTATAATAATTCTTTATATTGCCGAAATAAAAGTACATAGCTTACTAAGAGTCTTTGATTAAACTATCAAAACTTAAAACATAAACTAGGTGGGAATTATTAAAGTGAAATCCTCGCCACTACTCGTTCCCATCGATCTCAGCGGTACCTAAAACAGAAAACAAAATAACGGTGAGCCGAAGACTTAGTAACGAACTATTCTAGCAACATAAATTCTTTTCAATTCATTTTATTTAATAACACAGGGAGAGTAGAATAACGTAAAACATTTTATAAAATCCTTTATTTAATTCATTTTCAACTTTAGGGTGCACATGCTAGTCGTGGCAAGTATGACATGGTGGAACGTCTTCCACGATGGACCGCTGTCCATAAACATGGGGCCTTGGCCCGAAAACATGAGAGCCTTGGCTCAATGGGCGGATGCCCCATGGGTACATGCATGACCGAGAATCGTAACCTGTGAACATATACTGCCAAACGGACTAGGAATTTCACTTTCATTTATCATGTTTCGTTTAATTTTACATTTTAGCCTTTTTACTTCAGTAGAAGTAACATAATTCCTTTAGATCATGAGATCATGATAAAACATCATTTAGATCCTGGGATCCATAAAATATCATTTCTTTCCTGGCATCATAGAGACATCATTTCATTCATGGTTTCTTATAAAGATCGTTTTATAAGAATTTCAATCAATCATATTATAATAAATAATTCAATCAAATCACATTTCATTTCCCGCAATTCATAAAACATGTCAAAGCATTCAATTCATAAATAAATCATAACATTGTATTTTCATAAACGCATTTATTAGGGAATTGCGGGTACTAGCAATAGCCGTTACCTCACTTCCACGATTTTGCTAAGGATTTTCGTTGGTTTGTTCGTCCTGAGCTCCGAGTCCGAATTCTTTCAAAAGATTAAATTATTGAATTAATATTAAAACGATAAATATTGTAAAATCAATATTTCTAAATAAGTTTTAGTTGATAAATTCATAAATTAATTAGATAAAGTTTATAATCAAATTCAAGTTTTAAGGGAATACATGTGTTAGTAGTTTAAATTTGAAAATAATAATAATGCTAGATAGTTCTTAAATTTAATTGCATAAAATAACACTCATTGGAATGAAATAGCAAAAATCAGAAATTTTAATAAGAAGAATTGGGCCTAAGTAGAATTTGGGCTTACTTTGAGTTATTAAGCAAACCAAAGTTCCAAAGTTGGAACTTGGTTTCACGCACAAGGCAGAGCAGGCACGAAGGAGAGAAACAGGAGGGTGAAGCAGCGGAGGGAGAAGAGATGGAGGGCGGCGGCTGGGTGGTTCTGGGCGGCGCAATGCGCTGGTGATGGTGGTGGCAGGGAGGTACGGTGTCGACTGGAGTGGCTTCGTGGAAGAGAGAGGCGGAGGGAGTTGGGCGCAGAGGAGAGGGACGACGAAGGGGAGGTTGGGCGCGGGGGAAAAGGGACGGCGAAGGGTGGTGGTGCGGGTTGTTGGGGTTGCCGGAGAAATAAGGTAGTGGTGGTGGCGGTAAGTGGTGGTGGCGACTGGCGGCAGTCACGGTGGTGGTGGTTATGGTGTTCTAAAATCTTGAATTTATTTTAAATGAATTTCAATGGTGAATTATAAATTGGTGGTTAATCTGATTTGTGGTTCATTTGGGATGATTGAGCAGCTATTTATAGTTGTCATGGGGCTCCATGAATGCAACAACTCAGCTTGATTGTATTGACAAGTGGAAGAAATTGAATCAATGAAAGTGATGATTAAGATGAGCTATTCTAGTTTAGATTTCCAGATATTCAAATAGGTTTGATGAGTAAGTCTTGAGTTGCATTATGGTGGTGACAAGTAGATTGAGTTGCCTTGTGGTGGTGACAAGTAGAAAGTGAAGGTTTTGACTTCCATGGCCAAAGTGGCGTGAGGAAGAAGAAGAGAAAGAAGAGAAACTGACTTGTTTCATTTAGGTGTTAATAAGGGTAATTTCGTAATTTTGAGCTAATTTTCAGAATTTAATTACTATTAACTAAAATTAAAATAATGATTTGGCTAAATTAATTTCCGAAAATAATTTTATAAAGTGCAAGTAATTGAATTTATTTTCCGAATAAGTCGTTAACGAAAACGTACGAAATATTTAAAACGTAATTATTCTCGAAAATACGTGATTAATATAATCTGGAAAAAAAAAAAATCGTGAAATAAAACTTTTGTAAAATAGGTTTAGTTTTCGAATAAAGATAAGAACGTTTCGAAATTATTTAGAATCCGAAAATATTAAGATTAAGCTTGTAAATATGAAATTTAAATTATAAAAATTAAAAATTCAAGCGAAATAAAACTTCGTTAATTAAAATAAAGTTTGAATTTAGGATTTAAAATGATTAAAATACTTAAGCATACTTAATCGAGTTTTAAAAATTCGGGGTATTACATTGCACCTCCATCTAATTAGCCTTCTGGATATTTCGTTTAATTTAAAAACTTTTTTTTTCAGGAGAAACAAATTGTTTTCCCTCCATCCCTTTTATCTCCCATAGTTCTCTCTTCCCTTATCATCTCCCTCCACAATTCCGAGTCTCCTTGGGGAAGCTACAACAATATCCTTTTTTTTTTTAGTTTTTTTTTTTTTTTTGACATTGGGTGAAAATACAGATCGAAAAGCAGGGGAAATAAAATAAAAATAAAATAAATACATAACCTAAATAATAAAGTGATATACGGAGTAACATCTAATCACGCTCGAGCGGGTGAAGAGTGGGAATAACACCGTTGTCCACTGCAGATTTTGCACACATATGCGCCTGATGAACTTGAGATCTGTCGACCTTGAATATCTTAATATTGATGATTAGATAAATTATACAAACACGGTGTATTTTTCAAACCAAACAAGCGGTAGCTAGTTCGATTCTACACACGTTGCAAGGTTCATACCTCGTACTCCCTAACCCTATTATCCCCCTTCTTATACACTTCTTCAGCGTCAATGTTATTCTCGTACCTATATCTCTTGTGTTGCTCTGGCCTTCTTCTTTTTCTAACTCCATGATATAGGTGGATGCAATAGAAATTCGGTTAAGGTTGTTGTCGGTGTAAAGGTGAAATGGTTGATTAAGACTCTGTTTGATTCACATGTATTTTGATTGGATCTGAACTTATCGACTCATCAGAAATATGTGAACGTGCTTTTTGTTGGAAAAGCTTTTTTGGTAAAAAGAATTTATTTGTGTGTTTAATTGTCTTAAGGGAAAAAAATTACTTAACTTATCAAAACTTACTTCTTACAAAAATAAGTCATAATTAAGTTAAATAAGTTGTAACAAAGGGACTAAGTCAAAAATATAGTAATCATCTCCACGAGCACCATAAAAGTTTGCTTTTTAGGAGGGGGTATCCTCTTGCAACTAATTATGGATAGGACACCATTGTGATGAACAACCTTGTTCTTGTGGACTTCTCTTTGAAGACCCAATAACAATATATCATCAAATGGTTATGGAATAATATTGAATGTATAGTCTCCCTATTTCAGGGATAACAGATAGATAAGGTTATAAGGCAAAATAAAAGATAACAAAATAGAATAAAATAAAATAAAATAAAATAAAAAGTTCCAACATTCTCAAGGAAGCCAAAAACTAAACTTCTGAAGAAACTAATCCAATTCACAATTGGTGTCGACAAAGAAAACCAATAGCAAACCATCAACCAAGTGAAGTCGAAAACACCAAGAACACAGACACATGCAACGGTCATAGACTCATAGGAGATGAGTATGGCGGCTACTGCGACGACAGACCACCTACATGTCTTGGGTCGTAGATCTACAAATCATGGCGATAAGAGATTCATACCACCGATGAAGGGAAAACCAGTCAAACAAGAGGGCCGGGTGAGACACCGAAGAAAAACCACCAACGACAAGCAATCCAAGGGCCAAAACGAATTTGGGGGCTAGGTGTTTAGAGAGAAGGGAGAACCCTCTCTTTAGAAAACCGGACTGATTCACCTTATTGACCATATATGTTAAACATTAGTTGTAGAATACCAATGAACGACAATTGCAATTTGCTTATAGAAGAAAATAATAACTGCAAATGACAATTGTAAAAGTGAAGAATGACAATTGCTCTGTTTGGGCAGAAGTTGTACAAGAATTTCAGCAATCTTACAGAAACTGTACTCTTTTTAGTCTTACCTTCTTGCCACTTCTGAGACTCTTATGTTAGCCACAAGGCAACTAACTCGTCATATTCCGGGTTAAAACAAGACACAAGTATCAACACTAGTGAGATACATAAACTCATCCAAATTCATAGGCGGAAATTCTGGGTTCACATAACTTCCATGTCAAATGTCTTACAGTACATAATTGCCTCATTGCGGTCAAAGCAAAGGGCTAACAAGCTAACGGACAAGCCGCTGATATATATCTCTTCCATGTTAGGATACAAGTATTACTCTTTGCCTACAATGAGTAAGAGGAAACTAAAGAGGGTATCAGAAAACTGCAGTTGTTAGGAGCACCTTTAACTTCCTACAATTAATTTATTGGTGTAGTTACGAGTCCATTGCTACAGTTTCTTGACGTGGAAGAAGTTGAAGGGATGGAATATGATCCTTAACAGTCACGTGTGGTGCTGCAACGAGCTTTTTCTCCTTTGTTGCTCCCTTCACAACGTCAAGTACCCTCCTCACCTCGTTGGCTAGCTCAATCACATAATCATCCTCATGATCTGCCCAAGAAACCAAATGTTAACTTGAGAGCTTGGTTACAAAAGAACACATTGCATACAGTTCATGAATAAAACAATCAGCAACATCCAAAGATACGAAATGGACAGCTCATCTCGGACAAACAATGGAAATGCGTGTCACTTGTGAGGGAGGAATAAAATGGTTTCCAACTCTTTCAGAAAACAAAGACAAAATAGGGATTGAAGGTTGCGTGCGGAGCCACGTGTGTTATTTCACTCATTCATCTATCCGTTAAGTAGACAGCACACGTGTTATTTCACTCATCCACCTATCCGTTAATTAAACAGATGTATGCGAGGGACCCTGAGGGGCTGAGGGTATGTGCATATTTCCATCCAAGCATGTGTTAACAATAGTTTAGTATCACATACGTGATAAAATATGCATATATGCACATACAATTACTACTGTAATTGCAAATAATTACTTGTGTTCCTAGATGCACAAGCAACCCCTTTATGTGGGTATCACCGTATCAGTGGCAAATACTTCTACGCTTAGGATAGATATGTACAGAACCATTTTCCTTTAATAGGCATTACTTCAGTGTTTTGCCATTTTTGATATTGTGCAAGTGTGTAACAGATGCCAATCCAAAGTTCATCTGCTTCTTTTTAATATACTTCTATCCATTTATTCATATTCAGATTAAAAAGAATATTTATATTCATATTCTTCTTTCAGGATAAGTTTTTTGCTCATATTCATATTCTTATTCTGTATGATTTTTTTATTCATATTCATATTCATATTCATTTTACTTTACATATTCATATTCCCTTATCTGTATTACATTATCATCTTAAAGCCACTTGATTTTTAACCAAATGAAGATAACCAACAGTTAAAAAAAAAAAAAAAAAAGATAATTAACAATGAACGCTATCAGAATTGCCTATTGTAAATGGCGTTACAAAAAGAACACAAGAAGCTTACCGATCTCACGCAAAGCCTTTTCAAGCAAGAAAAGATACTCTCTGTTGTTACCACATGGTCCAATTGCAGTTGCAATTTGCCTACATTGTATAAACTATCTCTTCAGTACATGCTGAGAAATAAACCAACAAACTAATATCGCAAAGAGGAAAAAACATCAAGGTTCCTCACCAGGCCATCTTATCCAGTGGAGCTGGCCCCAAATAGTATTTGTTAGATACTGTATCAGGAGTTGACATGAAACTGCATAACATAATAATATATATGAGGATCCGGATTAGTATTAATTCAAGAACCCGTGCTCAATTTCTAGGAAAAAGAGTTAACAACTAACAATTTCAAGACAACAGCAACTTACACTATCACTTCAGTAACTAGAGGCTCAAGATCCTCCCCTTCCTAAACTCAAACAAAAGTTGCACGTCAGAAATAGTCCACAAACATATGAAGAACCGATCCATCGAAATGGCATTAGAATTATCTCTTACCTTGTAGAAATCAACAGTTATCTTGTGATCGTACTCACACTCCCTACGCTCCAAATACTGCAAATAAGAATTACACACTGGTGAGGACATAAAGATTTCATAATTCACATCGAAGTAAATATTTGCAGAGAATTCCATTTACAAATTTATGGTAGCAATAAGAAGGGAACAGTTACCTGCATCGCTGCAGCTTCTATTTCAGGACCTCCTCTTACACAATATGCGGCACCCCACTGGAAGATAGAACATATGTTAAAATCAATTAATCTGAACATTTAAATGCAATAAGATGATACTCCATACTAGATTTCACGCATTTGTTTGATACAAGTATGAACCTGAGACAAAAATGCAGGACACAAGGAAAATTAATAGAAATTATTCTACTTACACATAGTGTTCCTTCGCTGTACTCCAAAGTACAAGTTCTGGCTGGGTGTTCAGGTGTACCTCGGTGGTCAATGCATGCTGCACGAGAAAAGCATCCTTGTAAGTACAATCAGAAAGCACAGTCTATACCTCAAAAGAATTTCAGAGCACGATGGATAACTTACCAAGATCAAAAACCCGTTTGTAATCCTTGATATAACCAATCACTTTCTCATCATATTGGAAACCAAAGTTCCACACCAATGAACCATAGCCAAAAATCCAGAACACCATGGCTGAATATCTGATAAAAGGTACACGTATTTTAGTTACTAGAAGTAGTAAGCTAGAATGAATGTGGTATCTTGAAGTTGAATTCCTTTGTGTTATGCAGGGAAGGGTGACTAAGGTTAAGGGGCAATTGAGGGCAGAGGAGTTTCCAAACAATTTATGCTCCAACTTACATGATTACAAAATCTATAAGCTACCAGTTGTATATAGGTGTCAACGTGGTCCACTTTGCCGTGTCAACAAGACTAATTCAAAAACAACCAAACAAGAATTGAAGGGACAAGTGGACAGGACCACGAAAGTGACCCATTAGACATCTCATGTTCCACATGCCTACTAACAATTTTATAATTTAGTAACATTTCATTCTATGTTACATTTATTACTTCACAAATTATTTTGCCTAGAACTGGGTCATACATTGCAAGAAAATTTCAACGGTATAAAGTATCATCCCCTCTTGTACTCACCCCTCCTCCCCACCAACCAAAAATAAATGACAAAATTATTCCCTTTTTTATCTTTTCACCGGCTCAAAGGACAACTCTCAATAAGAAGCTAAATGACCTCCTTGTGATAACTCACAATAAAGGAGAAACCAAATGATGTGTCAGCCAGCAATAAAGATTGCTAGCAAGTGGCAAGCAAAGTGATTTAACCCAGCCAAACAAATACTCCCTCTGTCCCCTTTGTATGCCCTAATTTCAGTATCAATGTCCCTAATGTATGTGTATGCCACATCATGGTCATGTGATCCTCTCACTTTACTCTCTCACAAACTACATATAGTCCCACAATGATGCTCACTCATCGAATCCACCCGATTGAATGTCAAAAATTGTGCTGAACGCAACTGGTGCATGCAAGAAAGAACGAAGGACGTATCTTTATATCACAGTGAACCAAACTTCGTTTTATTTCCTATTCCTTCGTCAGTCAAAGGTCAAAAGAAAATGAAGAAGTATCCTACCCCTTATCGGCTTATCAATGTTACATAGTTAAATTTGATTCCTTGGCTCCCTTTCTCTTCGATTTTCACCTCCCTCATTCCCCACATCTAATCCCCTAACAGGTCTATAAAGAACAAATAAAGCTGATAACAATTTTTCTATACCCATCTCTTCTGATCCTCAAATTTCTTCCCTTAGCCTTTCACCTTCTCATCAATCTTGCAATTGGTGCAAAGTTCATCTAACCCTAAGCAAATTCAAATTTTGACCTTAAAAAAGAGATTAAAATTTTAGAACAAATCACAACAAAAATCATCAATATCCTAAACACCCAAGTAAGACATTAACAACATAGACTCTTCCGAAAACCAGGGAAATTTAATAGTAGTCAAAACATCATTCTACCCATTGAAGTAAAACGATCTCTACGATCTCTATACTCCCTACAAACTCTATATCTCGGACTTAGGTATGCATCGGCTAGCCTATAAACAATAAAAATGACTTCTTACACAAACTACAATATAAAACTATAGTCCTTTTTGCAACAAAAGGCATTAACTTTGGATAGGCAAGTCTTACAGATGTCATGATCATGAATGATAAATTATTTTAAGGAAGGTGAGCTTCACAAACAACAATATCTGAGTCAAAATGTCAAACAAACACAAGCATGTGGATGTGCAAACTAGCAACAGCTTGTCACGTGACTCCTAATAGAAAAACAATTTACCTAATTACAATTACCAACAGTATTTGTCTTATTGGGATTATAATGAAAAGGGGGAAATCTCCAGACTAATATTTTAGGGTTTATACCGAATGAACAACCACCTCGACACGTGATTTTGTCTTCAATTTCTAAAATGATACAGTACTTCTTTATTCAGCCCTAAATTTGGCCTGCGTATATCAAAACCGACTTAAAAACTGGTAAAACGGTGAACTATCACCAATCGATGTGTGATTTTGTGGTGAATTCCTAAAATACTACAGTACTGCTTTAATCAGCCCTTAATTCAGGAAGCATATTTCAGAAACGATTAAAAACTGACAAGAGATTCATTCATGGTTATGAATCACACTACACAATATCAATCAAATTCTGGAAAGATCTAGAAAAACTCAATCAAACAATCAACTACAAAAAGAAACTTTAGAAAAAAGGATCGAAATTTATTGATGATTAATAAATAATAGTACCTGAAATTAGCTCAGAAACACAATGCGATCAAATTGAAACGGAAAATCGAACAAATACGCAATCTGGTCGCGGTAAATTAGGGAACAGACGTAGAGAGAGAAAGAGAGATAGAGTAGTGAGAGAAACGTGAAACCCTAATTTCTTCCTTTTCGGCGGATATTTATCTTTCTCTCTCTAAAACGGAAATGCTATTGCCCCCTTTCTCTCTCTTCAACTCTACGCAGCAATGGTGTTTTTCTGAGAGGGGGAAATACGGTTGGGGTGATGAAGTATTTATATTGACAACAAAAATTGTGAAATTTAAATTTTTAAAAAAAAACAATTAAAAAAAAGAAGAAATGAAGTTAATTTATGTGGGCCCACATGCCCACGTATTTGGTAAGGTAGGTGTGTAATTAGTTTGAATTACGAGTATTCTTTTTATAAGTGTTTAATTACGTATTAGGAGTAATTACGTGTTAGGAGTATAATTTATGTGTTAGGATAATATGAGTCATGGGAATATTTGGATTTTGATTCGGTAATTTAATAAATAGTAAATGTCTAGGTTCATTTTCTTTGTATTTTCTAATCTTGTTCTTGCATTGATTCTTGTGTGTTAACAAAGATGGGATTAAATAAAAAAATAAAAAGGTGAGAAAATTAAGGAGAGATTGTGTTGTACATGGATGTTAAATCAATCTAGATACATTTTAAACACTTGCTTCTTTTTAGAGTTAATGAATATCTTGATGCGTTAATTTGTTAAAATCTCATGAGATCATGTATGTATTGTGTTGGAAATTGATTAATAAAGATGGGATTAAATAAAAAATAAAAAGGTGAGAAAATTAAGGAGAAGATTTTGTTGTACATGGATGTTAAATCAATCTAGATACTCCGTACATTTTAAACATTTGCTTCTTTTTAGAGTTAATGAATATCTTGATGCGTTAATTTGTTAGAATCTCATGTAATCATGTATGTATTGTGTTGGAAATTGATTAATATTTTGAAATGAAAAAAATATTACCTCTTTCCTAAATTATTTTTACGTTTATTATTTATAAGGTAATTAAAAAATATTGGTGAACATGTTGATAATGGGGTAACAAGTGGAAAAATGATCGAGTGGCTATAAATTGTTTAACAATGTGATCGAGTGGATGAAAATTAATATTAAAGTATTGTGAGTGAGTAATTATATTGGACTCTCATATTTAAATATTGCAAATTGTATGTTGTGGTGGGCCAAATAAGGGTGAAAATATAAAATTTATACGTCAAAAATTGAATAAAGTAGACTGTAAAGAAGTTTCAGGAACGGACTAAATCGAAAAGCGTAAATAACTTTCAGGAACGGAGGTAGTATGTCTATAAGAGCACCTCTATTGGTGGTGAGCTTTTAATTGAGGCTCAAAAATCTTTCACAAACGCCTTTATTTCTCTGGCCATGAGAATGCTCAAAAGTCCATTACGAAGTAGTAAGAGTCTCATAAACTAACTTACTAATCCCGTATTATTTAAGTGGTGCACTTTGACCGGCACAGAGTCCGATGAAGGTGAATTAATTTTATTAAATCAAATAAACAAGGGAGGTATGTAGATTAAACAATTGGAGTAAAAGATAATTCAGATATTAAAATTTAAATATGACTAGGGAGAGTAAAAAAATGATAGTGGGGTCCATTCATAAATAAGAAAATTACTGTATAAAATAAGATGAAAATTTTCGATAAATAAAAGTGCACCACTTAATAAAATGAAGTCGATTATGAAAAGTGATTACTTAATTAAATACAAAGGAGTATAATTTATTATTTCCCTAATTATGGATGCCAAATGAATGGATGAGTTTGAAGCTTATCTTTGTGCACGTGAATTAATCTATGAGAACCAGATGAAGTGCCTATCTGGACGGAACCCCACACAAGTCAACTCGCCCCGAGTTAGCAGGTTAGATACTTTAAGAGTGGGGTGGTAACTACTACTCCTAGTGACTAGTAATGGAACCTTCCCTCAAAATGCTCCGTGTGGGAATTGAAACCCAACCTTTTGGTTGGAAGGTGAAATATTTTTCACTAGTTCAACTCATTGCTTGAAAATCAATGAGAATTAACACAAAGAAATATGCAATCTTGTTTATACAAATAGAGTATTTTTTTAATACAGAGTACATTAATACATTTACATTTTCTATTTTTCTAGTGACTTAACCAACGTAACATAAGTTGGTGACTCATCTTGTGACTTGAAGTCACAAGTCGAGCCCCGATGCCCCATCATCTATAATTTTATTAGGAGTGGCTCAAGTATTAACCTGTATAACTAGACGGCTAATTTAAGATAGATGTAAAATAAAAGTTTTAGTGACTACGGAGTACTTTTTACCCCTATGACTAAATTTCACTCCCAGTGAATGATTACTTTAGTGACGTTACTTGAGTTTATAAAAGATAAAAGCAATTATTCGATTAAGATCCGCCACTGATATCGCATACATGCGATTAGTTTCTGTTACCACTGTTGGAAATCCTAGTGAGAAAACAAAAGAAAATGAGTGGGAAAATGTGGGAATATGAAAAGTCCCACATGGGAAAAACACAAACCATATTCAATGTTTATATTTGGGGGTTTGAGGGAAACATTTGTTTAAGAAAGCATGTGAGGGGCATGGGTGGTCACAACACACACACGCGCGCGCGCGCCGGGCCGTGGGTCGTGGGCCTTGGGCCTTGGTACTTGGTACTTGGTACTTGGCGAATGCGGTTCGCGGGCGTGGGGTGAGTTTTGTGGGCCGGGTTATTCTTTTTGGTCAAGGGCGGTTTGATTAAATCAGAAGAATTAATCAACCCACTAACTTTGGAAACTGCTCCATTAATCACGTCATTACTCCCCACTAGCCGTTTTATGACTGTTGCAGTTCCCCATTACTCCCGTAACTTCTCCACTAGCTGTTTTTTGCTGTTACAGCTTCCCAAAAGCCTCACTATAAATTCATCGTTCATTTCCACAAAAATATACAAAAACTTACAATCGATCTCTCTCTCAAATTCCTCTCTTTCTGGGCAAATATTCTGGTCTCCAATCGGGGATTGTGAGTGCACATAATTCTCGGTGTCGTGTAAACCCTGGAGGACAACCGCAAGCGTTCTACTGCATCGGAGGTAGCGCGGAATTGTCTTTTAGAGCAGTGGTCCGGCCACGGCACGACAATTGTTTCAGTTCGTATTACGCAATATCCAGTTAAGTCGTTCCAATTACTTATTTAGCTAACAATCTAAAAGACAATTATTCTGTTATGGCTATGAATATGTCGAAATTTCTTATTCCTGATATGTCGAAATTGGAACCTCTTGATGGGAAAAACTATAAACGTTGGGCTGTTAGGATGAGATTTTATTTGGAGCAAATTGATGTTGTATATGTTATTTCTGATGTTGTGAAACCTGTTAATGATGATGAATTGCATGATTTTGAGGTTAAGTTTGCTAAGGATGATAGAACCTGTAAGGGAATGCTATTGCATCATATGTCGAATGTTTTGCTTGACATTTACATGGGCTATAATCATGCTAGGGATATTTGGGATGGTTTAGAGAAAAAGTATGGAACTGATGATGCCGGTACGAAACGTTATTGTGTTAGTAAATGGTTAGGTTTTCAAGTTGAAGATGATAAACCTATTATTGATCAGATTCATGCATATGAGAATATCTGTATTGCTATGGCTGCCGAGGGTTTGAGTATATGTGATATAACTCTTGCTATTGTTTTAATTGAGAAACTGCCACCCTCATGGAAAGACTTTAGAAACCAGTTAATGCATAAGAAGAAAGACCTTACCCTAGAGGAACTCGTAGGTCACCTAAAAATTGAGGAGGAGAACCGTATTAAGGATAAGGGTCAATTTGTATTTTCTGGGTCTGCTAAAGCTAATCTGGTTGAACCTAGGGGCAATTTCTATTCTGATAAGTTTAAGGGGAAGGGCAGTCAGTTCAAGCCTCAAGGGAAAATTCAGAAGTATAAGTTTAAGGGTAACTGTTTTGAATGTGGGAAGGCTGGTCACAAGTCCAGGGATTGCAGGGTCAAGAAGAAGCCAGATCATAATCAAGCTCACCTTGTTGAAGCAGTTGCTGATCCTAACAATTTTATTGCTGTTGTTTCAGAAGCTAATCTGGCAGGTGATGTTGCTGAGTGGATAGTTGATACAGGAGCAACCAGGCACATTTGCACCAACAAAGAAATGTTCACTTCCTACGAGAAGACTGATGGTGAAAATGTATTCATGGGTAACTCTGCTTCTGCAACTGTTCAAGGCAAAGGGAAGATCGTTCTCACTCTCACTTCTGGAAAAACACTCACTTTAACTAATGTTTTGCATGTCCCAGAAATGCGTAGGAATTTAATTTCCGGTAGTTTACTTATGAAAGCTGGTTTGAAGTTGTCCTTTGATTCTGATAGGCTAGTTATTACTCACAATGGGGAATTTGTGGGAAAGGGTTTTTGTAATGGGGGGTTGTTTACTCTTGATGTTTCCATTGAAATTATGAATAAGAAAGCTAGTACTCCTTCTGCTTATATTGCTGAGTCTATTGATTTATGGCATGCTAGATTGGGTCATGTTAATATTGCTTCAATTAAAAGACTCAAACAAATGAACATGATTCCAAGCTTTTCTAAAACTGATTTTGCAAAATGTGAAGTATGTGTTGAAGCAAAATTTGCAAAGAAACCCTTTAAATCAATATATAGACAGACAGAAGTACTAGAACTTGTTCATAGTGACTTGGGGGATTTTAAAAACTATGAAAGCAGGGGCGGTAAAAGATACTACATTACTTTTGTTGATGACTGCTCTAGATTCACCATGGTTTATCTTCTCAGGTCTAAGGATGAGGCTGAGGAGATGTTCCTCAAGTACAAGGCTGAAGTTGAAAACCAGCTAGACAGGAAAATCAAGAGACTTAGGAGTGATAGGGGGGGGGTATGACCCTAACACTCTTAAGGCGTTTTGTGAACAGAATGGTATAGTTCACGAAACAACAGCTCCTTACACACCCGAACAAAACGGGATTGCTGAAAGGAAAAATAGAACTTTAAAAAATATGATGAATTCAATGCTTATTAGTTCTGGGCTTCCTGATAATATGTGGGGGGAAGCTATTCTTTCTGCTTGTCATGTTTTGAACAGGGTGCCTCACAAGAAGCTGGACAAGACCCCATATGAGTTATGGAAAGGTCGAGCACCAAGCCTGAAATACTTGAAAGTGTGGGGGTGCTTAGCAAAGGTTGCCTTACCTAGTTTCAAAAGAGACAAGATTGGTCCCAAAACGGTTGATTCTATCTTTATTGGTTATGCTTATCAAAGTTCTGCTTATCGTTTTTTAGTTAAAGGTGCTAACAACTCTTATGCAAGTGGTAACATTATTGAAGCAAGAGATGCTGAGTTTTTTGAAAACACTTTTCCTTTAAAGATCTCTTGCATTAGTAATGATGTACCATCCTCTAGCACCTCTAATGCTTTACCCATTGCTCCTTGTTCCACTACTAATAATGAGTCTGATTTAGAACCAAGGAGAAGCAAAAGGGCAAGAAAGGAAACAAGTTATGGTGATGATTTTGTTACTGCTTTCCTAACTGAACCTTTCTTGATTACTGATGATTTTGTGTATGTATTTATCCTAGAAGACGACCCTAGAACCTATGAAGAGGCAATGAGGTCGGTTGATGCAGTTTTCTGGAAAGAGGCCATTGATAGCGAACTTCAGTCAATCCTAAGTAATAATACTTGGGAATTGGTTGATCTGCCTAGAGGTTGTAAACCCATCACCTGTAAGTGGATTTTTAGGAAAAAGTTGAAATCATGTGGGTCCATTGATAAATATAAGGCCAGGATTGTGGTAAGGGGTTTTACTCAAAAACATGGCATTGATTATTTTGATACATACTCTCTTGTAACTAAGATTGCAACCATTAGAACCTTAATTGCTCTTGCATGCATTCATGATCTTGTTGTGCATCAAATGGATGTGAAAACTGCATTTTTAAATGGTGATTTAGATGAAGAGATTTATATGGTTCAACCTGAAGGTTTTGTTGTTCCAGGTCAAGAAAACAAAGTTTGTAAACTGGTCAAGTCATTGTATGGGCTTAAGCAAGCGCCTAAGCAATGGCATGACAAGTTTGACAAGACGATGACTAGTAATGGCTATCATGTAAATGAAGGTGATTCTTGCGTTTATTATAAACATGATTCTTCTGGTTGTGTGATTATTTGTCTTTATGTGGATGACATGCTAATTTTTGGTACTGATTTGGATCGAGTGAATGAAACAAAAGAATTCTTGAGTTCAAAATTTGAAATGAAAGATATGGGTGAGGCAGATGTGATTTTGGGAGTGAAAATTATTAGAACTCCAAATGGCATTTGTCTCAGCCAAGCTCACTATGTTGAAAAGCTTCTTAAAAAGTTTGATTCATTTTATGTCGATCCAATCAAGACCCCTTATGATATAAGCATTCATTTAAAGAAAAACAAAGGTGATCCTGTTTGTCAATCTGAGTATGCTAAAATTATTGGTAGTGTTATGTTTCTCATGAACTATACTAGACCTGACATTGCCTATTCTGTAAGTAGATTGAGCAGGTACACCCATAACCCAAGCAATGAGCATTGGGGTGCGTTAAGGCGATTGCTTAGGTACCTAAGGGGTACCATGGATTGGGGATTGCATTACTCCAAATTTCCAGGAGCATTGGAGGGTTATTGTGATGCCAACTGGGTATCTGGAAATGATGAAGTCAACTCCACTAGTGGTTATGTCTTCACCCTAGGGGGTGGAGCTGTCTCTTGGAAATCCTGTAAGCAATCTTGTACTGCTATGTCTACTATGGAATCTGAGTTTATTGCTCTTGAATTGGCAGGTCATGAGGCAGAATGGTTGAGGAACGTGCTTGCAGATATTCCACTGTGGGGGAAGCCAGCTCCTTCAGTTGCACTTCATTGTGATTCGCAATCTGCTATTGCCGTGGCAAACAACCAAGCCTACAATGGAAAGAAAAGACACATTCGTTTGAGGCACAAGGCTGTCAAAGAATTGCTGTCAAGTGGAGTGATATCACTGGACTATGTCAAGTCCGAAAAGAACATCGCGGATCCGTTAACGAAAGGCCTATGTAAGAAACTAGTTTTGGAAACGTCGGAGGGGATGGGCTTGAGGCCTATTGGATGAATTGTAAGGTAATGAACTCCTACTCACCATGAGTTCAAAGGGGAACATTATGTAATAATTCAGAAGCACAAATTTTATTTTCTGTCCATCCCTTAGATGTTTATGATGTGCTTGCTATTATTGAACGAGGTTGAGCATACGGCTCTTAATGAACCCATATCCATATTTTTGGTGGTGTGATGTAGCTCACACTTGATGGGATTCACCTACTTAGGTGTGGAAGTGAGGCCGCTTCCTATGAGAATTGCATGGGCTATTCTCTAGAGCACCTATGAGCATCCAGGTTATGGACGTATGGCCAGTATAATGCGTCACTTTTATTGGCGGAGATTCAGAATATCATACATGTTCAATTGTGTGCTTTGAGTAATGAGTTTCTAACCCCCTATTAAGTTCAATACGAAAGTCACTTGGTAGGAAAGAGATTCTAGCTTGAATGTCACTAAGTGTCAATTCAAGTCGCAAGACATTGACACCTATTCAATTGTTTGTTTTGCCCAGAAATTCAATTCTTTTACTTCTTTCTTTTTCTTCTCATCTTCGGACCTGTGGGGGATTGTTGGAAATCCTAGTGAGAAAACAAAAGAAAATGAGTGGGAAAATGTGGGAATATGAAAAGTCCCACATGGGAAAAACACAAACCATATTCAATGTTTATATTTGGGGGTTTGAGGGAAACATTTGTTTAAGAAAGCATGTGAGTGGCATGGGTGGTCACAACACACACACGCGCGCGCGCGCCGGGCCGGGCTCGGGCGAGGGTAGTGGGCCGTGGGTCGTGGGCCTTGGGCCTTGGGCCTTGGTACTTGGCGAATGCGGTTCGCGGGCGTGGGGTGGGTTTTGTGGGTCGGGTTATTCTTTTTGGTCAAGGGCGGTTTGATAAAAATCAGAAGACTTAATCAACCCACTAACTTTGGAAACTGCTCCATTAATCACGTCATTACTCCCCACTAGCCGTTTTATGACTGTTGCAGTTCCCCATTACTCCCGTAACTTCTCCACTAGCTGTTTTTTTGCTGTTACAGCTTCCCAAAAGCCTCACTATAAATTCATCGTTCATTTCCACAAAAATATACAAAAACTTACAATCGATCTCTCTCTCAAATTCCTCTCTTTCTGGGCAAATATTCTGATCTCCAATCGGGGATTGTGAGTGCACATAATTCTCGGTGTCGTGTAAACCCTGGAGGACAACCGCAAGCGTTCTACTGCATCAGAGGTAGCGCGGAATTGTCTTTTAGAGCAGTGGTCCGGCCACGGCACGACAATTGTTTCAGTTCGTATTACGCAATATCCAGTTAAGTCGTTCCAATTACTTATTTAGCTAACAACCACTTACCGGATCAATATCCTATTGGCCGGAACTTCCGCCATCATGCAAGAAAATATGGAGTAAGAATGACAATATATATGGAGTATGAATTTAGACTTATAAAGTCGGTGGTATACTTTGATGATTATGAAAATTGCACTGAATGAACTTGGACATATTTTGTATGTGAAAGGACCTTTTGATTTTCTAAAATGGAGCATATATCGTTATCCGCGTAATTAGTGTGATTAGTACCACAAAATCTTTGAAATGTTTACCTTATGGTCCTGTTTTGACAGATACCACTGGGTCAAAACCAAGTAGTGTAGATTCATTGAATCTGGACGTTATAATTTTAACAATTTTTTTCTTTAGAAGAATGGTTACTCCATTACTAATTTACTATACATTAAAGATGGTTGTGTGCAAGGCCGGCCAAAGCCCTATCCGGCCAGGCACGAGCACAAAAAAGCACGATACGACACGGGCATGAATTATTGGGCCGTGAGCCTTAATTTTTTGGAAAAAGCACGACAATGCACGACACGACTCAACCCACCACGACAAATCACGCTAAATTTAGTAAAATACCCTTAGGCACGACGACCCGCCCCGACACGAAAGCTTATGTGCTTGGAACGAGAGTGGGCCTTGTTTTGAACTTTTTGGCCCGACCCGATACAATGTGGGCCTGGAGTGAGCCCGTCTTTGTTATGCCTATGGCCCGTTGGCTCGGCCCGAAGCCCGACTCGACCCACAACCATCTTTACTATACATAACGTGGATTAATACTGTGTATCAAATAAAATGTGCATTAATCATAACTCTATACTCTACCATTATCTCTCGAGTCTGGATAAGACATCATCAAAAATCTCTCCAAAAAACATCCAATATTTCCCTTTTTAACTATTTGGTGGTCCCATAACGGCCTTGTTTGACAATTAGTTGGTAGTTGGTAGTTGTTTTGACTAATTGTTACGGAGTATATGTTAGATGTTTGTAGTAGATGATTTGAGTAACTGGTTGAATTAGTTAATTGTGTAAAATGTTTGGTAAATTAGTTGTTATTTGTTACTTCCCCATCCTTTTTTTTGTTCTTTACGGTTGGTATCATACACGCGATTTAACGACTAATTAATGCGAATTGAGATTCCTTCTATTTTTTTAAACAATGCAAATTACATTTATTTATAATGTTTTCACTTTTATCAAAATTCTGGCCTTGTAAAAGATTTAATGTCACAATGGAAATGTGTGAGAGATTAAATGTTTCAATGAACTTAATTGATTAAAATATTTATTTGGAATAGTTTTGATAGAATATTAGCATTATGCGATAATATAAAATGAAATATTAAAAACATAAAGATTAAAGTGGGACAACCTAAACGGAATACGTAAAGAATAAAAAGGGACCAAGGGAATAGTTGTTTAATACGAAGTATGTAATAATGTAAATGATCGTTAAGGACATTGCTATAAAATGATGTAGGTGTGTAACTAAGGGTTGTAATTTTAGTCAATAACAGAACAAAATTGTCATTTTAAACCCTCTTTTTTAACCTCTAATTGAAAAAGCTCTTATATTGAGCTTTTTAAAAATTAGTTTTTTCATCCCAAAATTCTCTTTCCAAACTTCTCATAACCAAACACTTCCATTAGTTTTTTTAAATGGTCAAATCAACTATAATTCAACTCAAAAAGCCTCTCTTGTTTCCTCCATACTCCCTCCGTATTTTAAAAAGAGATATACTTTCCTTAAACGACCATATTTTATAAAGAGACACACTTTCCTTTTTTGACATGTTTTGGTCCCCACTTCCAATTATATTAGGAAAAATTGATATTATCGGTCCCAACTATGGCCGATTTACTTTAAAAGGTCCCAACTTTTGATTATGTCAGGGTGGTCCCAACTATAGAGAGTGTTTTCCAAAAATGGTCCCTTAGTTAAAATTAAGTGCTAAATAACTTAATTAACACTAATATCTCTCGTGCAATAATCATATTTTTTAATTAAATGAAGTAAATGGAACAGTATGATATGCTTAAATCAACTTAATTAATAGTTTAATAAACCAAAGGACCATTCTTGGAAAACACACCTTAAAGTTGAGACCACTCTAGAATAATAAAAAGTTGGGACCTTTAAAAGTTAAACGGCCATAGTTGGAACTGTCAATATCAATTTTTCCATTATATTACTCCTTCCATCCTAGAATACTCGTTACACTTTCTTTTTTCATCCGTCACAGATTACTCGTTACACATTTTTTCCAACCAATTTAGGAAAATTTTTATTACATTTTAATAGATCTTCCTTCTCACTTTGGCCCACCACGCAATATTTTAACTCCAACTCTCCTATCCTTCAATATAAAAATATCATACATTCTCTTTCCTCTAATATTAAAATATCCCACTAACTTCCATCCCGTCTACTTTTTAATAAAATAATACTTGATAACCACACTACTATTTATCGCATTAAACTGTGTGCCCATGAGAGTGTAACGACTGCTATGAGACGGAGGGAGTAATATTTTTCTCTTTCTTGTGGTCTCCACACTTACTCACATCATCTTTTACTATAATAAATAATTCACCCACTACATCATTTTCATCTTTTTTTAATAAATTCAACTCACTCTCCTAAAATTGCATGCCGGTCAAATTGTCTCTTTTTAAACGGAGGGAGTATTACTTACCAAAGATAATTAAAAAGTCGATAAACGTATGTTACAAAATAATACTTCATATTAATTATGATAATTAAATTTCCAGTAATCAAAAAAATAATAATTTGGATTTCCATTAAATTTGTGGTGAAATTGTGTTTGGAAATGGGGTCATGAAGGAGAGTTACTAACCCTACGTGTAACTTGATTTTTTGTACGTCTATTGATGATGTGTTTGGATATGAGAATTTCATTTAAAATTGTGGAATTGGTGAAATTGGATGCTTGAGACGAAAAAAATTAACAATTTTGAAATAGGGCAAAGACCTTAATTGTTGCGAAATGACCCAAAATTTTTGAAATGATGTCATTTCAAATTATATTATTGCATGTTTTACTTTTATCCTCCTAAACTCATTATCTCTCTCTCTCTCTCTCTCTTTCTATCCTCTTCTCTTTCTCTCTCTTAAACTCTGTATTCCCTCCTCCGGATCCCTCACCCTCCATCGTTGTTGCCACCAACATATTCTCAACGTCTATTCTCCTCGATACTCTACTACCAATATAGGAGGCTATAAAGATTTTAGATCGTAATTGTTGTTTTTTTGTGAATTTTTTCAATTGATGAAAGTTGGAAGAAAATTGAGATTAAAGGTTTCAACAATGGAAGGAGAGCGGGAGGAAGGATAATCTAATACTCTGTAGTATAATTTTTGATATTTTAGTTTTGGGGACTTTTAGGCGTGTTGAATTGATTGAGGGCTTGAAGTTTTGGTAATTAAGCAAAAGAAACTTTTATTTCAGAAAAATAAACTGGATAAGATTTATTAATTTGAATGGAGGTGGTGTAATTTAGGATTAAGAGTTTCTCTTTGAAATCTGGGTACAAGCTAACATTAAATATTACTAGGTTAACAATATGCAACAATTTGGTGATACTTCCAAAACATGGAGTAGAAATGAAATTCTAAAATTCAAATTAGTTTTTTTCGACACTTGAACTAAGATACATTTTCATCATTTCAATTTTCAGATTTGAATTCAATAATTTCAAATCAAGTACTTCATCAGTTCTTGAATGTTAGTTCCTTTTGTAATCTAAGACCACAAATAATTAAGGGGTTCAATAGGGATAAATCTGGGAAGCACGGACACGCCATTGGGCTGTCGTGTCCCGTGTCCGAGACGTATTGGACACCGACACGCCTTCGACACGCAAAAATATGTGTCCGACACGCGAAATTACATATCCGTTTTTTTTCGAAAAATTAGGACACGAGACACACGGCCGGATACACGATGGACACGTCATGAACACATATTTCATTATTAATTAATATTTCAGATTACTACTAAGGCCTCATGAGCAATCTACAACCTTCATAAATATAGGACCAGATTCACAAGCCACCATGACATTAATTAAGGTCTCCTTTGTGGGTTTCTCCATCCATCATGTGAATCTGATCTTATGTTTATGAAGGCTTGGTGTTTATTCACAACAATCTTCGTCTACTTTCTAGGAGGAGTGAAATTATTACAAGGGAAGAACAAAAATGTGGGATGTAGGAGGAGATGATTATTGTGTCATTATCGTGTCATTTTGTGTAGAATAGTTCTATTTTCTTATTTGAATGTCGTTAATAAATTTAATTACTTTTTGCATATTATTTATTAATGATTCTAATTTTATCTTTTTATGATATACTTGTTGTTGGATCGTGCGCGCTAGCGCACCACGATCCCCCAAGGTATACAAAATTATTTTTGTAAAAATGTTACTTAAAAGCTAGGAACTTACAATTTGTGGTAAATGCTAGAAATGATATGTTAAAGTTAGATGTTGGATTTACATGTAACAGGAAATAGAAACCATGTGCGTTTTAATTGATAGTTCGAAGTTACAATATATAGGAAATTATATCCAAAGAAAACAATACATTTTGTATAGCAATGGAAGGGTGAAACCGTAAATGCTCTATTGTTAAGAATAAGACAAAATAAAACAAAGAAGGAAATGAGGGACATGCACGTAAATGCACTATTGGGTGAATAGTAATCAAAGTATGAAGCTTTATAAGTGTTAGGATTATATTATTTTAATATTATTATTTTCCGTGTTCCCGTGTCCGTCATTTTTAAGATGGCGTATCCCCGTACCCGTATTGTGTCCGTATCCGTGTCCATATCCGTTTTGGTGCAACCTAGGGATAAAGGTTTAATTGAGAGTAAACAAGTGGACTATCTAGATACTTATGGGGGGTATAATGGGAATAAATCTTGGACAAATAAGGAAAGATTCCAAAAGAGACTTATAAAAAAATGAAAAACCAATACGGAAAGAGGACTAACATTAAAAAACAGAGGGAGCACGTACATGTTACCAAATACTACCTGATGGAATTTGAATGAGGGTTTGACTTTCTTATATTTGGATTCTTTGAGCTTTTGGAATTAGACTAGTTGAGTTCGTTTCCAAACCATGCACGTACTGTTAGGTTAAGAACAGACATGCGGAAAAACCATAATTGTCAAAATCCATGTAAATCACATAATCAATTAGACGATGGTCGTGGCATATGTGGGGCTTGCCTTAATAGTAGTTGACGATGGAGTAGAAGAAGGTGAGGGTGGTTGTAGACGTGATGTCGTGGTGGTAGCTGTCGGAATACCAAGGTGGGTGGGGTGGTGGTGATGGGTGGACATTTTTAAAGGACAATATCTTACTTCCGAGCATTAAATACAAAGGGACATTGAATAACGATACATTAGGTGTTCCCTCAAAAGTGTGCGAGTAAAAATTCAAAAGATCTTACACGCATTAGGTGTATAATAAATTTATTGTACATCGGGATAACTTTTATCCAGTTTCTGATAATTTTTAACATGTTTTGATTACATTTTATATTATAAATTTGTTTTTGGATGAATAAAATTTTTAAATAGATATATAGTTGCTTTTATACATAGTGATTTTGAAAGGATGATTTTATCACTAAAAAATTATTTCGTAGATAACTTTTCATTAAATTTAGAGTAACTTTTAAACATTTTAACTTAACTTTTACGTTGATATAAACTATCTATTATACGCCTCCCTTAAATTATAACTAGATTTTAGCCCGTGCGATGCACGGATTTGATTAAATTGTTAAGTTAAAATAAAACTCCTATTACAACTGCTATATTTTATATACTAGATTTAAACTCCCTACGATGCACATATTCTATTAAATTGTTAAGTTAAATTAAAACTCCTATATATACCAACTGCTATATTTTATGTATTAGATTAGATTAGTTTTTTAATTTGGATTGAATTTCATTTAAGATTTATTTTTTAATTATTAGAGTGTTTGATTTTGAATGAAGAAGTATATGCGTAATATTAGTAATTAATTAATAAAAATATTTACGTGACACCTAATTATTTATTCATGTGGCACTCAACTTTTATAATTCAAAAATGATTTTGAAATCTTATTTTTCATTGGCCGAAACCATTCGATTTCCTATGTGGCGCTCTCATATTGAATTAGTGTTTGACTTTTGATTGGATTTTATTTTAGATTTGTAATTGACTAGATTTTAGCCCGTCCGATGCACGAATTTCATTAAATTTTTAATTTAAAAACTCCTATATATACCAACTGCTATATTTTACATATTAGATTAGAATAGTTTTTTATTTTGATTTTGGATTGAATTTCATTTTAGATTTTTTTTTAATTATTAGAGTGTTTGATTTTGGATAAAGTTGTATATGCGTAATATTAGTAATTACTTAATAAAAATATCTACGCGGCACTCGAATTTTTTAATTCAAAAATAATTTTTTTCATTGGCCGAAACCAGTAGATTTCCTACGTGACGCTCTAATATTGGATTAGTGTTTGATTTTGGATTGGATTGAATTTTATTTTATATTAGTGTTTAATTTTGGATGAATTTTATTTTAGTTTTATTTTTTTAATTATTAGAGTGTTTAATTTTGGATGGAGTTGTATATATTAGTGATTATTTAATTAATTAAAATATCCATGTGGCACATAATTAATTATCTACGTGGCAATCTTATTTTTTTAATTCAAAAATAAATTAGAAATCTTATTTTCATTGGCCGAAACCATTAAATCTCCTATGTGGCACTCTAATAATTCAGCAAATATGCCTCCTTTATATATATATTGGATGAACTTTATTATAGATTTATTTTTTAATTATTAGAGTGTTTGATTTTGGATGGAGTTGTATATATTATTAATATATATATATATATATATATATATATATATATATATATATATATATATATATATATATATATATATATATATATATATATATGTATGTGACACCTAATTAATTATCTATGTGACACTCAATTTATTAATTCAAAAATGAAATTAGAAATCTTATTTTTTATTAGCCGAAACCATTAGATTTCCTACGTGGCGCTCTAATAGCTCAGTAAATACACGGAGGTTCCGGATTTATTGCACCGTATACTACTTTAGGAAATTTCACAAATATTGCACCATTTCCTATTTTGGAAACTTTTTCTTTGCAAATTTACTTTTTTACCCTTACTAAATACATCTAATATACCTCTAATACTTCCGTTATCCATAATTAATAAAATCTAAGTAAACTAAACTCCTTCCACCTAAAAATCACACACAAATAATTAATTTCTTTCATCTAATTTTCAACCACCCTCATTTACTTCCGCCTTTCTGGATCCTTCCACCTAAATATTAACCCTCATCTTCCACTCATCTTCTAGTCTACAGAAAACTTGTAATTCTAGATCCTTCATTTCCCTTCCCTTCTCAAACTTAAAACTCTCTGTCTTCGTCCATTAAAATTTCTGGATGCTTCCCTTCTGAAACTCAAACCCTTCTCTTCACTCATCTTCCCTCTTCACTCGTATTCACTCTTATCTCGTCTTCACTCCTTACATCCGCACACACACAAAAAAAACTCAGATTATCTTCACTTTTTCCTCCCTTGCTGCCTTTTTTTACTTGTTACATCAATGATTCTCTTTTTCCCAATTTGATTTCGTGCATTAGCCCAAATCCTACCAACAGTGGACCTATCTATCTACTTTGAATTTAGTTGCTAAATTTTTGATTGCATGTTTTGACACATATTTCCCTCCTAATTGAACCCTTCTCCCTTGTTGTCCTAAGATAAGTGTTTGAACTATTTCTTGTCGATCTAGGTCAGTCAATTCAAAGGTTTTTTTCCCATTTTTTGTTGACATGACATTAACTTCTTCATCTAATTCTATGACTATATTGGATTTGTGTTAATTTCTAAATACTTTTTTGCACTATTTTCTAAATCAGTTTCATTATCACTGTCAGATTCAGATTCAGAAGAAAAGGTTACCTCAATATCCTCAAATCCTTCCTCAAATATTTGACTTTGTTCCAGATTGTAAAGTTCTTCAAGTTCTTCAAAATCCATCATTTCTCCCGTGTTAGTGTGTGCCGTGAAGACAACAAAACAGAAGCCTAGCTATGTGCCATGTGTCCGTGTGTGATGTGATTGTGCAAAATGTTAAAACTCATAGTGTGTTTTTTTGTGAAAAAATAACTTTGTAATTTTAGGAGAGAGATTCAGACATTTTGTAAATTTATGAGAGAGAATCAAACATTTTTATGATATCTCACAGCTTTCTTTTAACAGTGAATATGGGTTTGTAAATTTCCCACCAAAAGGTAAATTTTCAGATTTTAGTTTTAGTGGGAGTTTTGAATTTTTCAGTTTTGAATCTTGGTGGGGGTTTGAAGTTCAGAACATATTTGTTATCTCTTTATATTTCGAGCGTTATTTTTGGTGGAAAAACTTACCTTTCCAATGAAATGTCAGTAAAAGTAGACCACACATAGCAGATTCATCCACTGTACATGAACAGTAAAAATAAATTACTTTACATGAATAGTAACAACAGATTCATCCACTTGCATTTCACTTTCTAATTTTGTTTTAAACAACTAAACATATGGGCAACAAAGTAATTTTACACCTCATTTTCCAATCCAAAAAATCTGGCTGAAAAGGAGATGGTGCGATAAATCCAGAACGGATGGAGTATATATATACTTTATATTAGATTTGTGATATGAATTTTAGTTCAGATAAAATTAATAAAACAAATACGCCGAATAAAAGCAATCGAAATTATCTTACCTTATTTCGTCCGAATAAAAACTGAAAAATCAATAATTTGTAAGTTGTAATACTCTGTAGAATGGAGGAAGTCTTGACCTCAGTAGTAGTACCAATACAGAAAATTTAGTACTAATACATAATACTAGAATTAAGCCCGTGCGATGCACGGGTCAATAAATTAAAATTACAGAGGGAACGCATGATTTGTTATTTTTTTTAGGATTCCGTCGTAGAATATTTCACTTAAAACCCGGGATTTGAGCCCGTCATAAATAGCTTTCTCTAATGAGATGCATTATATAGAGCATGATAGTTGACTGCTAGTAAAAGTTATCTCTTAGACTGTTATTATCTTTAATTATAGTATTTATTTATCTATTTGGACTCCTAACAAAATTTCTTTATTATAGTATTTACTAGATTTTAGCCCGTGCGATGCACGAATTCTATTAAATTGTTAAGTTAAAATAAAACTCCTAATTTTGGGTTGAATTTCATTTTAGATTTATTTTTTAAATCGTAATTACTAGAGTGTTTGATTTCAGATGAAATTGTATATGCGTAATATTGATAA
This sequence comes from Spinacia oleracea, assembly GCF_020520425.1. Taxonomy (NCBI): domain Eukaryota; kingdom Viridiplantae; phylum Streptophyta; class Magnoliopsida; order Caryophyllales; family Amaranthaceae; genus Spinacia; species Spinacia oleracea. The sequence goes on along the minus strand of NC_079487.1, from coordinate 118,572,223 downwards.
TTAATTAATAAAAATATCTACGTGACACCTAGCTAATTATTTATCTACATGACAATCGACTTTTTTAATTCAAAAATAATTTTGAAATCTTATTTTTCATTAGCCGAAACCATTAGATTTCCTACGTGGCACTCTAATATTGGATTAATGTTTAATTTTGGATTGAATTTTATTTTTGATTAGTGCTTGATTTTGGATGAATTTTATTTCAGATTTATTTTTTTAATATATTATTTGAGTGTTTGATTTTATATGGAGTTGTATATGTTAGTAATTAATTAAACAAAATATCTACGTGGCACCTAATTAATTATTTACGCGGCACTCAACTTTTTTAATTCAAAAATAATTTAGAAATCTTACTTTTCATTGGTCGAAACCATCAGATTCGTACGTGGCGCTCTAATATTATTTGTATTAGTGTTTGACTTTGGACAAAATTTTATTTTAGATTAGCGTTTGATTTTAGATTAAATTTTGTTTTAGATTTATTTTTTCATTAGTAGAGTATTTGATTTTGGATGGAGTTGTACGTATTATTAATTAATTATCTAAAATATCTACATGGCGCCTAATTAATTATCTAAGTGGCACTTGATTTTTTTTAATTCAAAAATAAATTAAAAATCTTATTTTTTATTGGCCGAAACCATTAGTAATCCTAGGTGGCGCTCTAATATTTCAGCAAATATGCCTCCTTTATATATATATACATATTATTAATTAATTATCTAAAATATCTACATGGCGCCTAATTAATTATCTAAGTGGCACTTGATTTTTTTTAATTCAAAAATAAATTGAAAATCTTATTTTTTATTGGCCGAAACCATTAGTAATCCTAGGTGGCGCTCTAATATTTCAGCAAATATACCTCCTTTATATATATATATATATATATTAGATTTATCTATTTGGACTCCCTAACAAAATTTATCTTTTACTGGATCTTTATTTATCTATTGTTGGTATAATAAATGTGAAAATAAAATTAGTTATATGTACGATGATGTAGAAATCCTACGTGGCGCTCCGAATACTCTTCGATAAAAAACTGCACTTTATCAATAACATAAAATGACTTATATTTTGAAATTTCTAAGCAATTTTATGTTATTGATATTAAAATATCAGTATTGGTCCTAATTTTCTGAATTGGTACTTACTTAGGTTTAGAAATCCTCTGTAGAATGTTGGGAAAAGAGGAATGTATATTAGAGTGAGAACAATTTCTAGTTCATCTGAATTGGTTGGTTTTCACATTCAAATAGATCAATCGATTTACAGTTCCGGCGATCTTCGACGCTATCCGCCACCAACTTTGCTCTATTCAGCTCCACTAGAGCTTCAAATTGATCCTAAAACCCCTCAATTTTCCAAACAGCCGCCGTGTACCCTCCGTGTCATGGCTTCCGGCAAAACACCTGTACTCTCCGATGACCGGCGGCGAAGTTGAAGCTCTAAGTAATCAAACTAGAATTTCTGCATTAATGTAACCGACCTTTGATTTTCAGGTATAAACGAATCTAAATTATCTTCCCCTCACAAATTTCTCAGTTTAAATGCTAACCTTTTTGGGTTTAATGGATTAATTATATGTCGAGTTTAACAGTTATGCGCTAAAATTTGATTGACGAAGTTGTTTTTTCTGGATCTGTGATTTTATTTTCTGAAAACTACAAGATATGTTGAAATTGATTTGTTTGATGGATAAGTTGTTCCTTCTTCTGAATCATGGCGTAGAGTGTTTAGTTAATTTTTTTATAGCTTCTTGAATACTTCGTATTTAGCAATATTCAGCTTGTCGAGATTTAGTTGTCACAAGATCAAATTACACTATCAACCCGATTATTAATTCCGGAAGGCGGGAGTAGTTAGAACACTTAGAAGGTAAAATGAAATAACGAAAGGCGGGATATTGGCTTACTGTCTTACTTTGCTAAAGAAACAAGTGTTCTAGTCTTACAGAAAGAGGTAAGGGTGATGAATGGTGATAGTATTTGGGATGCTAGTATGTGAACAAAATGAATAATGCTTTTGATGAGGTTTCCGAAGAGGCAGTAGATATATTTATTCATCTGTGAAGTTCTAACTTCAGATGGTAGATATTTTATTTTTGAGTTTTGTTTCATGGGATCGGTTAATTTGATTAAACTGAATGTTGACAAATCTAGAAGGAAATTTGTGGAGTTTCTTGAAGGCAACAGTCCATTTACAGAAATCAGGAATTTATAGATAAAGTGTGCGAAGGATGTTGAGCTACTCGCTATTTGCAGAGTGGTAGAATTGTTGGCCAGTGTTTATATTCAGACTTTTTATTATGCACACATTGAAAGGTTTTCAGTTACCTTAGTTCATCCGAAGAAGCGGGGCTTGTTCTTTGTTTGTTTTATGAACATTTTTGCGAAGGAGTAAACTGTAAAAGAATAGGGGGTCCCTTTTCTTAAGTATGCTAAGATTTTGTTGCTTATCTTCTACGAGTATCAATTGTTGGTCTAATTTGATTAAGAATAATTACGATCTCTAGCCTCTGATTGGAGAATTTTAGTTATCCTGTTCGCTTAAAGAGGATAATTTAAGGGTCTCTGACAATTTTTTAGATAGTACGAAGTACATACTCTACTTAGCAAATTCATTTATTCTATATACAATATGTTGTTTGACATCCATGCTCTGACATTTGGAATCCCTGCTTACATACAAAAGAATTTTCGAATTTCTAACTCTTTTTAGTATCAGTGGATACTTTGATTACTAGTGCAAACTATTTTAGGTACTCTATCTTCTTTCTATTTTGAATTGCAGAATTCATTTTTTTTTTACTGAGTAAAGATAGATTAGTAAGGACAATGTTCATAAGGAAATCAAGGAAGAAAGAACATGCATGTGTTGCAGCATAGTAGATATGGGGTTCACTTGGGAATGGGAAAGTGGAGCTCATAACTAAATTAGTTAAATAAGGTAAAGCTCTTTGTTTTTGTTTTACTAGGTGGTGGGCAAAGCAGCCTAGCACGTTAGGCATTGTTAGGAGTTTGCTTTGTTTGAAATTGGACCTCTGAAAAGTAAAAACTTGACTATGCTGTGAAATTCTTTGTGAAGGAGAATGAATGTAGGGAGTTTGGGGGTGTATAGACTATATATGCTTTTTGTCTCTAGATTTTGTTTGTTGTGATATTGATTCCAAACGGTTTTTTTTCTTCTTCCGTGGGATATTTGAGGATGACATTAACTGGTCTTGAAAGTTATGAGGTTTAGTTATGGACCAATTTGGGAACTTAAATTCGATTGCAAAACAATCAAGTGATGACAGACTGTTGACCAGATGGTTAGGAACTAAAGGATTCTAGGAATAGGAAGGAATATATGCGAGGTTAGCTGAGGAACGTTTAGAAAGCAAGGGCTATTCATTGTCTTGTAGTAATGGTGATCTATGGTTAAGTTCTTTGTGCTTTTCTATCATATACTTATACTCGCTTATCAGATTGTTGGAGGTGACATGGCACCAAAAGACACTCAAAATTAGATTCCCTAAAATAAAATCCAGAGAACTCATCATTTCCATCCCCTAGATTCTACTTTGATAGCTATACATGCCAAATGAGTACATTCGTACTAGAAGGTGAGTAATGAAGTCTAGCAACTTCTTCTCACTGGTTGTTTCAGACAATCAGCAATTCAGCATATAGATGTAGGAGTTCTTTTGAGAAGGGTTTAGTGTTGTGGAAGTTTGGTTTATGTTCTTTTATAGATTTATTTTCGAACTTATCTGAATGGAGAATGAAATAGTGATTTCTCAAATGGAAAGCATATCGAATTTCACTAGAATTTGAATCAAGGATCACGATTGAAGGATTGAATTCCGGACTTACAAAAGTAGCATGCATTGCTCCATAGTACTGATGAACTTAAGAACAGAGTGTAGCGTGCAACTAGTGCCTCTGCTGTATATGCTGGCCTTTCCTTTAGACTCTTTATCTTTTTATTTCGCGTCATTCCCATATTCTCCGTGAGCATGGCTACTTTACGTGTTATCTTCTGTCCCTCACATATTTGCATCCTGTCTCTGTTGCTGCGTGGAAGAATTTTTAGTCTTATTGTTTTCTCTTCCTCCTTAAAAATCGGGAGATGCTAATATACTATGTTTTTATCTGTTAATTGGAATCCTACCAGAGAGATGGAACATCTATGTGTCAGTAAGTTTGATCGGACATTTTGTTACATGTTAGTAGAGGTGAACGAATGGAGCTTGCTCATCAGTTACATTTGCTTGGTTTGGTCAAACCTTCACTCTAATGATACTGATTTGAATTCGCGCTCAACTTAAGGAGCTGAGTTGTGTTGTAGAATGGGACATCGTAATTTTATCTGATTAGAGAGATGCACCTGTCATTAATCTTGAAAATGATGATTGAGATAATAAATTCACCAGATGTTAGGAAGGAATACTAAATCCAATGTAACACTGTAACACATAAATTGGTGTTCAACATGTTTAATTATATTTCTAAAAGATGCAAACAAAGTCTATGAGTCCTTGACTCCTTTCTGATATTACCTGCAAATTTCATTTCACCTCAAATACCTATGTTGGATCTTAAATGCTATGACATGGGTATGAACTCTTGACACTTCATTGTGGGTGAAAAACATGGAAACTTTATGCTTGTGTAAAGTAGCACAATCCATTAGTTTGGCTTGGCTTTATCCTTTTTGGATAGGGTATTATGGTCAACTGATAATGATTAGAGAGAGAGAGGGGGAAAGAGAGAGAGAGAGAGGGGATCAAAGATGGTAGCATGTAGGTTTAAGGTGGATATGCTTGTCCGACATTGCTGGATGTAGGATAGAAAATTCTGAAAGGGTCTGTTGCAATAAGGACAGAAAGGCAGATGGCAGGGAGTTTGGTGATTTTAAATTGCTAACTAATTCTCGTACTTTGAGTTGTCCTATTCAATCTACGAAGTGGTAAGAACTCAAATGCAATGGGCAGGTGTGCAGCCTTACTAATTTTATAATTCCCTTTTGTAATACTTTTCTTGTTTAAGTGGTCAAGGCTTCCATTTTCTGATTTGTAGACCATGAGTCAAATCTTGGCCTTCCTAAACTTTGTTTGCAAGTTACCTCCGATAGTCCGATATAATCTTGTTCCCACCAGCATTATAGTGAGCTCATATATGTACCACCTCTGGTCCATCCGTAATCATTGAAGTCTGACTTCTCATCACAGTTATCACGACTTTCATGAGTGACTTGTATCATATTATATTTAAGAAAATATTACAAATGTGGCTAACTAATTAATATTCTCTTTTGGGTGCATAGTGTGTCAGGTGCCTTAATTAAATCAACAAAAAACAAGAAGGAAGACGCTGCTTAAGTTTCCGGAACTAGATAATAGACACAATGTGGGAAGCAGATGTTGGTCAACAACCACCAGAATCAACTTCTGGTTCTCGACGCACCAGATCACATTTACAAGAAGCAGCAGTGTGGACTATACAGGATATGCTCATCCTTGTGAATGAAATCGCTGTTGTTGAAGGGGACTGGCAAAATTCCCTGTCTACTCATCAGAAATGGACCATAATAGCAGAAACTTGTAATGCGCTTGGAGTAGCAAGGAATGCGAATCAGTGCCGCAGAAAGTGGCAGTCCTTGCTTGCCGACTACAATCTTGTCAAAGAATGTAAATTAAATTCTGGGAGTGAGTCTTACTGGTCTCTTGGATCTGAAAGGAGAAAGGAAGCTGGGCTTCCGTCGGAGTTTGACAAAGACCTGTATAAAGCAATGGAAGATTTCATGAAAGCACCAGATAGGGCAGATACAGACCCAGAATGTGATCCCGAAGCTGGAGAGGTTGATGTGCTTAATGTTGAGGAATCCGGTATGTGCATTTCTATACAAGTCATGATTTGAGCTTAAATGATGAGATTTTTTCTGTGATGTGGCGGTTCTGCCATTTCTTTTTTTTAAGTCGTTTTTCTTTTTGATTTAAATTTGTGTATTAGTACCTTTTTTTTTGATACGGAGGCTGCCATTTTGTTCTCCACCTACGATCCCCCAGCAGCTGGCTAATCCAGGTCGAAAAATGACCTGAACTATCCTATCTATTGGGTTTTGAACACGATTCTATGACTAGAAATTAAAATTGACCTGAAACTGAAAATAACCCTACTAGAACTACTTCAAAACTAGATGAATTTTGTGAAGATATGTTGCAGATCTGGAGGTGTTACATGATTTTTATTTATTTATAGTTTGGAACTGAAATTAAGTGATACAAAACTTGCTCGGTTGACTTAGTGTTCTGTGGTTCTGCCTTCGCTCCCTCGTGAGGAGTGATACACGTATCTCTGTTCATCCACTCTGAGAGGCTTTTAGGTAGTTTGTAAGGGGGAGTGGGCTTTTTTTGGTATGCCCAAGAAAAAGTAGGGGGTTTTCTGGGGAGAAGAATGGGTGAGACTGACAGTGGACTGAAAACCACTCTCTATGAAATATTGTGCGACTTGAGTATACTTCTTGCCGCCCTACCTGGCTCTTTCTTGTGTTTTCTTCAGCACCTTGCATAGTTCATACCAAATTGCGCGGGTGACATGTAGCCTTTTACTGAAAATTACTGAGGTAGTTAGTTACGAGTTACGGAGTATTCGGAGATTATAAGCAGTAAAAGTTTGTGTTGACCCAAGCAAGGGTACTAGCAGTTAGAGCGCATTTCCCTTACCCCTGATTACATGAATTTGAGTATTTGTTTGAATCCACAAGATTCTCATTGATTTTGAACTCTGCCATTAGTTTTCCATGGCCATACCAATTACCAAATAAGTCAACTGCCTTCCAATCAAAATTGTTCTCCCGTGTAAGAGTTATGCCACCTGTTAGGTCTCTCAGGCTCCTTTATATGTTGATTCAACCTGTGCGCTTTCTCAGCTTACTCTTGTTTTGTTTTAGGCCCAGAACCCAAAAGGCGAAGGCGTCGATCAATTCCTCAAAACCGTTTATCTGAAGAAAGGAAACAGCCTAAGTTAGAGGTGGAGCATGTGAATCCAGAGCCTCAAAACCGTTTATCTGAAGTAAGGAAACAGCCTAAGTTAGAGGCGGAGCATGTGAATCCAGAGCCTCTAGTTGTTGAAGACATGGGGCAAATCCTGGCTGCAAAACTTATGGAGAACACAGAACTGATTCATGCCATACTTGCAGGAAATGTTACTGAAAATGTTGATGATGATGATGATTTGGCCGATGTAAGAAACGAGGAGTCACTGAAGATTGAGAAAGTCAGACGTAAAGCTGACAAGCTCGTTGCATGCTTCGAAGATCTTGCCAAAAATCTGGAACACCTCTGTGGTGTAGTGGATAAAGGTTAGCAAGGCATCTCTGATCGACTAATCTTTTAGGTTTAGAGACCATGTGAATTTTATTCTTCATGATGGTAAAACAATTTTGTTGGTGATTTTCTGTTTTTTGGCATCCAATGTTACATGAATTTTCGTATGGTCAATGGAATGGAAGGCTTCCCAATTCATATAGCCATATAGGTGATGATTGTTATTTTGCATGTATTGGAGATATGTTAAGGAGGAAAGATGACAACATAAGGAAGGGCTTTGAGAACATTGGGAAAAGGGGGGCATTTTGAGGAGAAGGGTTTTTTGTTCATAGAAAATTCTAACAACGATGGAAAGAAAGGCAAATATAATTTGGCGTTGAAATTCATCATACATTCAGCTACATGGGAATGTGATGCATAAACAACGATGTGGCTACTTCTGCTTTATTTGGTGGAGTACAATATTACTCCGTAGTAAAGAAAAGGAAGAGAAGAGAAGGGAACGAAACGGAAAGGAATTACAAGTGTATTTTATTTTATAATGTTTGGTTCAATGAGAAATGAAGAAAAGAAATGAATTTTGATTGACAGATTTCTCAGGAAGCCCATAGGCCATGGGTGCCTTGGTGTGCGCGTCCCGTGTCACCGATACACATGGATGTCAAATTGGGTCATTGAATTGGTTTCAGGTCGGTTATCGAAATCGCATAATGGCTGGTCCGAGTGAAGTCGGGTCTTATTGTGTCGGGTTCGAGTTTGTTTCGGTTCTGGTAATTTTTGTTTTGGTCAATCTCGTATTCGATTTGAACTAGTTCGTCTTTCAAACGGTTTTTTTCTGTGTCGAGTTTGGTTTGGATGTATGTCGGATTCAGTGTTTTGCGCAGGTAAGGGTCATGTTCGGATCAGATAAGTCTCTGGTACAAGCCAAGTTTGCCAAGTTTGGATCGGCGAGTCTCAGGTTTGTGTTAAGTTATGATAGGATGTACCTCGAGTTTGGGTCGATTACGGATTGAGTTTGTGGTTTGAGTTTAGATCGAATTAAACTTTTATCTTTGTGTTCTATATAAGTAGGCAACACCGACGACACGTAAAGAGGGTACCTAGTTTGTCGCCCCTGTAGAGTCCCCTGTACGTGGTTAAGAGAACACTAAGGGGTTTTTTTTTTTTTTTTTTTTTTTTTTTTTTTTTTTTTTTGTAGTAGTAGTAGTGTATGGATAGGTTTTTTTTGTACTAGTGTATGGGACGAGCGACTGTTGAGTTAACGATCAAACGAATATCTTTATTATTTTTAAGACTTCATGTGTATTGAAGATTTTTTAGACTCCTATTACTTTGCCTCCAAATTACTTTGTAATAAAAGAAACATAGAATAATATATCGAAATGAACTTACATAATTACATTATGAATAGTTTAAATCGGTTAACTTGAGTCAATTTAGTAACGAGTACATTGTTTCGTGTTCAGGTTAAATCGGGTGTGTTTTATCTCGGGTGGCTTTAGGTTATCAAGTCAATTTTAGTCGGATTATTATTTCGGATTTCAGATATAATCGGTTCTGATGGACAAAAAATCGGTTGAATTCGGATTCGGTTTGACACGGGTCGGGTTAAATCAGATATCGGATTTTATTGGTTCGGGTCGATTACGGTTGTTATTGGGAAAAACCAGTTTTCAGATTGCTATCGGATCGATACGGGTTCGGTTCGGTTAAAAGGTATCGGAAGCAAATCGTGTTGCAGATCTTCTCGAGTTGCTAGCGGTTCGGTACGGTCTTAGATTAATGGGTCAAATCGGATAACGAGTCAACTTCAGATCCATCAGATCAATTTTTCGGATATATTTGATTCGTATGTCAGTTGGTTTGTAGCTTTCACATTTTGAACTATGGCCATTCTTTTCGGTGCCACAAAACGTGAAAACCACAAAACGTATCACTGCAGAAAAATTCCCATTTTCCAACATTCGTTACCCTTTTTAGTTCATAGGAAAACTTGACCATTATTGTTTGAACTTCGAAGTGATATAACTATCTAAGTAGGAGAAGAGAACTTAAGTTGCTTTTCTTCTTAAACCGCTTCCATTTGTTTTTTTTTTATTTTTTTTTTATTAACAAAAGCACAAACAAATAAGAAAGAAAAAGCAAAAGAAACTAAAACCACGTACCCCTTAAAACCGATGATGAAGGAGATAGCGTTTACGAGCGGAACCAGCCAAATCATGCGCTGGTTGAATCATAGAGCGATGAACCTTCAAGAGAGAGAACCAAGCTAAACCAGAAAGGTGATGACGAAGCATCCTGAGTCCTGACCAACCACATGACCGGAACCGGAGGTAAGCAAGATGACGAAAGAAGACGAACCAAAATCGCAGAATCTGAGTACAACAGAATCCTAGAAAAACCCCGGCGAGTGGCCATTTGAACAGCAAACAAACAGGCAGTCAACTCAGCCTGAATAGCTAACCCAAGAACACAAGCCTGAGCTCCACCACCCATAGTAGCAAGAGACACAGGATCCCGAAGAATCCACCCAATCCCAGCTTGATTGGACGAATGAAGGCAAGCACCATCAAAGATAAGGCAGACATCAATAACAGAAGGAGGAGGCAAAACAGTCAAGGAACCTTCACAAGTAGCAACAGGAGAGGAGTTGACATGCGTCGACAACAAGGATTGAGGCAGACAAGAACGTACCCTGAAGAAGACGAACAGCCGAACAACGGCTAAGACAACCCTGGGAAATAAACGAAATGGCACCAGGATGTAACACCCCGACAATTCCCTTTTTCTAAAACAACCCTTTTATAAATATAACTATAGAGAATTATCAAGGCATTATCGCCCGTGTGGAAACGTACGACTTATTCAGAATTTTGCAGCGGAAAACATAAAACTAACTTTTAGGTTCATAAATAATTGATTACATATTAAGTCCAAAACCAATTAACGGAAACAAAGAAATACGAATAGTACGACGACTTTCAAATATAAGTTAACAAATTAAATCACTTAATTAAACAAATAGAACTATAAGCTCTCTAATCCCGATCCCAATGATGCATCATCTTCAAACCTGTAGATGGGCAACGCTTATTGATCCTTAGAGACTGCTCACCAAAGATGGGTCATCACAGGATCAATAGGCATAGCCATGATCAACACACACAAACAAGGCACGTAATCAGCAAAGCTGAGTACTACATACTAAAGCAATAATAATCCTAACATGATACTATTAAACATAATTAAGGGCAGACAAAGCATGATAACCTGACGACCATACTTAACTAGACTAAGCTAGACTGGACTAGACTTTTATAACAATAATATTAATTTAATTGAAATAGGCAATGGACCGAGTTTTCTAGCTAGGCGAGGTACGGGCGCGACTCCGTAACCTCAGTGACCTGCGATATCGAGGAACGTTTGACTGAAAATAGGACGCGGTGATCAATCCGGTCCGAATGAAAGGCCATGGGCTACCACCATGAACCCCAACTCCTGTTTGTCCGTCACTTTAGACGTGCACAGTCTAAAGCTATTGCTACTCAGTTTCACTTTACATGATTTACAAATTGACACCCTGTTATGACTCAACAATCACATAAGGCATGCAACTCACATTTATTTATAACTGTTTTATCTTGGAATTGAGTAAGTGATCACAAAGGCCTCAAACAAGACTCATTCCAATTAACTCCAATCTTTTCTTTAATACTGATCAACCCCTGAATATGGGTATAAGGTTTCAACTTACTAAATGAGGTCCTCCGCCCTCATAAAGTAGTGAAAAGCTAAAAAGGGAACAACAATTAACTGATCTGAATTATATACTAAATAATCTAGTGTTCCCAATAAAACATGTTTGCATCAATCTTCCATACTAACATGTTATAATCCTCAAAATGCAATAAAGGTTTAATATGTTCATCCAACAGTATCAAACATGCAATTTCAACCTGACTAAGTTCATCCACAACATTAACATAACCAAGTTCATCAATAATTCAACATGGTTTCAACAATTAGCACACATTCCAAGCACACAGGTATGTACGTACCTTGTGTAAACAAACTAATAGGCCACTTTAACACTTTCAGAAGTCGCCTAAAGAGAATTCTCCGCCTAAAACAACCAACAAATATTCCCAATCAACTTCCAATCACTCACAACAATAACAAAGCATTCTAAATACATCCTAAACATATTTAGAACATTCCGTAACATTGAAACGTGCACATTTGATTTCCTAGCATCATAATTATTGAATTAGTGATTGAAATTCGTTGAAAACTCTTCGCAAACATTATACTTTAAATTTCCAGCAATATAAATTCGTTTAAACTTCGTCAAGACCAAAGTAACATGCTTAGAACATCCCAACAATAATTTTAATAATCCACAATCATCCTACCATAATTTAAAACCATTAAAACCTTAAACATTCATACTTTAATAATTAAAATCATTATTTCAATCAAATTGCATAATCTGAAAATTAAATTATTAATTACGCAAAACTTAAAATCTAAAATTCATCATTAATTTGTAAAAACTATAATTTAATTCAAGTAAAACATGAATTATATTAATAAAACGTAATTAAAACATTAATTAGTTTTAAGGGTTTAAGAATTAACCAAGAGAGAGAGAATGAGTTTGCCGACGGGAAAGGGGCGGCGGCAGCAGGCAGGGAGGTGCGGCAACAGGATCTGGAAGGGCCACAAAGGCTAGACACCGCAGCTGTGGCGCCGGTGGGTGGTGGCTGTGCTTGTTGCGTGCGAAAGGAGAAAGGAGAGAGGGAGCTGATGGTCGGTGCAGCAGCGTGACAACAGGTGTGCGACTGCTGTGAGGACGACGGCGGTAGGGGTTGCAGCGACACCGATGGAGTGGTGGCTGCGCAATAACAGAACGTGAGTGAGGAGGAGGAAAGCCAAGTAACCATGAGAAGGAGAACGAAGCAGCAAGAAAAGAACGAAATAGAAAAGAAGAGGAAGGAGAGGGGGTTACCAGCGAGGATGACGGTGGTCCGGTGGCTGGGTCGACGGTGGTCCGGTGGCTGGGTCGGCGGCCAGCAAGGTTACACGTGAAGGAGGGAAGGAGAGAGGAGGGTTTTGCTTTTTTTTTGATTTTCACGTGAAATTGAAAAGGGAAGGGTTTTGGCTTTGCTAATTGATTTCACGTGAAATAGAAGAGGAAGAGAGGAGATTCCTTGGGTTTTATTATTTTGGGCTTCACCCATTTGGGCTAGAGTTTGGGATTTAGTTTTAGGATTTCAATCCAAAATCTTTTAGGATTGTTTTCTAAATTCAATCGTTTTTCGAAATCCGAGTTCTTTTCAACATCAAATTTTAAAATTAGTTTTGATTTCATAAATCGTTGAAACATTTAGAATGTATAAAAATAAATATTCGTAAGTTACATATTCATTTCTAAATTTCGTAAATTCTATTTAAATATAATTAACTATACGTTAAAATATATTAATAAAATGTATAATATTACGGGGGATTACAATCTACCCCTCTTAAAAGAAGTTTCGTCCCGAAACTTGACACGAAAATTGAAACATTTTTCCAAACTTTTCAACTTGTTCTTACTGGAGAAGTACTTGTGCACTCATGTGCACTCTTTTGCCAACTTAAAGTTGCTTGTGTTACTTATGAACATCTTTTTCTTATGCGGAGAATCTATTTACTTTGCACCAACATGTATAAGTTGCTAAAAATGAGCATAAAGTGCATACACTTGCCATAAAAATAGGTAAAAAGCGCGAATTTCTATCTCATTCTACCCCTCTTAAAGAAAACGAGTTACGCCCTCGTAACTCATCTCCGGGAACAACTCTGGATAATTCTCTTCAACAAATTCTGGCCCCAATACTATATTTTCACCAAAATCATTCCAGCAAGTGGGACTTATACGCTTCTTTCCATACATTTCCTCAAAAAGGTGTCATCTTAATGCTCGCATAGTAACTATTGTTGTAAGAAATTCAGTCACTCTAGTTGGTCTTCCCAATTACCCTTAAAGTCAATAACACAGGATCTCAACATATATTTTGTAGTAATCTCAGTCTTGTCTATCGGTTGCAGGGTGGAAAGAAATACTCATTTCAATCTCGTTCCCAAGATTCACTAGACCTTTTTGCCAAAATTTTAGACTTTTATGGTCGGTAAGGATCTCAAATGTTGCCCCATAAAGATAATGTCTCCAAATCATTCAAGGCGAACGCACTAGCGGCTAGCTTTAGGTCATGGGTAGGGTAATTGGTTTCATAAAGTTTCAATTGACGCGACAACAGGTGCGGAGGTCAAACGCTCTTTTAAAATCTAGAAAGCTTTCTCACATTTCTCACTCCACTCGAATTTCGATTCCTCTTTCAACAAGTTGGTCAATGGTTTTTTTCTCTTCGAAAAGTCTTTCACAACCTCCTATAATGGTCATCTAGGCTTAGAAAACTTCAAGTATCAGACACGTTCTTTGGAGTAGGTCACTCACTCACAGCTTGAATCTTAGCATGATCTATATAAACTCCTTCTGTTCAACTTTTCGTTGTTACCGAACCTCATTACACTTTTCATGGGTGTATAACTTTTGGGCTTAACTCTTAGCTCTTGCACCAATTCATGTATTTCTTTTCATCTTTTCCAGACAACAATGATTCTAACGATCCTGGACCACTCAAATCTTCTCTTAAATTTAATCCCTTACGTAACATAGTTCTCAATTAATTTAGTCCTTCACTTTTCCGTCGGTGTCACTATACATATATGACTTCAAGATTTGTATACTTCATTTAATAAAACTAGATTCTTTCTAGGCGTCTCCAAGTAATCCTCAAGTGTTTGTCATGCTCTTTCTCATTCTATGCATAAATAGGGATATCATCAATAACATCATAACGAACTAAATTCGGAATTCGTAGAAAATCTCATTCATCAAATCCATAATTAATGCAGGTGCATTGGTTAACCCAAAAGACGTTACTCTAAACCCATAATGACAATGACGAATCCTAATGAGGTCTTAGGCCCTTATCAGCTATTCTCAATTGGTGGTACTTTAAACGCAAATCAGTCTTCGAGAACACGCTCGTCCAATTCAATTGATCCAATATGTCATCTATCCTAAGCAAAGGATGCTTGGTCTTGATGGTTGCATTGCTTAGCTCCCTAAAATCGATACCCAATCTCACACTCTCATCTTTCTTCTTAATAAACAACACCAGGGCTCTTCGTGGTGATGCATTAGGCCTAATATACCCCTCATCGAACAATTCTTGAAACTATGTCTTCAATTCACTCATTCCAGGAGGTGTCATTCTATCAAGTGCTCTGGGTATAGGTGTCGGTCCGGGATTCAACTCTATTGTGAACTCAAGGGCTCTAGCTGGTGACGTACTCGCAATTTCACTCGGAACACATCAAAGAATTCATTCACCATGGGAACATCCTCGATCTTCACTCTAACTTCTTTACTCACATCTAGCACCCTTACAGAAGAAAAATAGTTCACGCTCCTTATCATCAATTTCCTCACTTGCATTGCAGGAATAACCCCAAGGTTCTTGGTCTTCCCAAAACGTTTATATGAGGTCAACTTTCCAATAGGGTTCCTTATACTTACTTTCTGAATTTCACAGTCCCTCTTAGCCTTGTACAAACTTAGCCAATCCATCCCTAGAACTACGTCTAGGTCCCTAAAGTTAAACTTTTGTCAAATCCGAAGGGAGAACGCAATCCTCTGTCTTCAAAGGCAAGTTCTTAAATAATCTTATACACCTTATGGTTACACTAGTAGACATAATAACAGGTAAATCAATCATTCAAAATCTACTAACTTCAGACTCTTAATAACATATGACAAAACGAAAGAATAAGTTGCTCCCGAATCAAATAATGTTTTAACTAGCACGGAGTTAATAGAAAAGTACCATGAACTACGTCTGCAGAATGTTCAGCTTCATTTCTAGCCATCATGAACGGTTTTCCTGGAGCCTTATTCTGGTTGTTGTTATCATTTGCAGGTTTATTATAGTTCTCTTGATTGTTTTGTGCCCCTCCAGGCTTTGAATTTTGACCTCCAGACTGGTTAAATCTCACTTGGTTCCCACCTCCATTACTATTTTGTTCCTTTCTGTGCTTAGTGAAGCACTCATACTCCCTATGCCCCCTTTTCTGACAATAGTTGCAGGTCACTAATTCTCCTTTGCAATTCTTACCAGGGTGATTATTGTTGCACCTCTTGCAGTGATACATTCTCACGGATTGCCTCCTATTGTTGTGCCCCTGACTATTTCCTCCTCGATAATTTCCATTTCCATTTCCATTCCTATTCTCATTCATATTCCTCTTGAAATTCCCTTGGTTTTCCCGGACATTAAACACTTTTCTTTTCTTCCCAACAACGTTTTTCTCGTCCCTTAAGGACTGCAAACCATAAATATTAGCGGTTCCCTCATACACATTATCTAAAGATGTAAAGGTTTCTCCACCTAATCCCAACTGGATCTCATCGGTCGACCCTTGCTCAAACCTCTGAGCCTTTATCTCTTCTGTGGCTACAACCTCAGGTGCAAACTCCGACAGCGCTATAAATTTGCTATAATATTCAGCCATGGTCATACTCCCCATCCCAAGGTTTATGAATTCCTGCGCTTTTCGTTTTGTTATGAAAGGAGGATAAAACTTTTCCCTCAACGCAACAACAAATGAGTCCCAATTAAATCCTTCAACAACACTTAGCCTAGTTCCATTCTCTTTCCACCATAGATCGGCCTCATCTTTTAGGTAAAGGACAGCTTGACCTATTTTCATATTTTCAGGACAGTTTACTACCCAAAATAGTTTTTCAAACTCCCTAATCCAGTTTTCTATGAAGGTCGGGTCTGCTTGCCCCTCGAAATATGGTGGCTTAAATTTCGCAAGCCTTTCAAACATGTCCCCTGCAGAATCGGGGAGCTCAGTTCTTTCCTGGGCTAGTTTTTCCGCCAAGAGGCGAAAAACAACAGCTAGGTCATTATTGTTGGTCATCCCAGAACGCGGCCTGAAATTAATATACTCTAATTCAGGTTCGAAACTTTACTTATATTATCCTCTAGCAAGGTAATATCACACCAACATCCAAAATTCACGTAAAATAAACAAACATTTACGAATGTGCAACAATTATTTACGAAGGTAATCCCCTCGATCATTTATGAATGATATTCACATACAGGGCATTCAACTGAGAAATAAGAAACACAGTCCAATCATCACGAATAACAAGGAAGCATAAAAGAAGAAAACATTCTCTTTGCGTGCCCAAAATAAACTCTTGATCCTTTGGATAATCAATGATCTAACTCTATTCCTCAAAAGAATGTTAATAACAATCCTAAATATCCACAACACACATGTCCTCAAAATAAAATTAAAAGTTCTATGACATAAACATAAACTATTGTTGGCGAATTATGGAATTCTCACATTGGAAACGAATGCCTTAACTTTTATTGCTAATTCTATAAAGGTTTAATACATCCTTGAAAAGAATAAAGAATAACTCAAACTCTTATTGCTTTAACTTTAAACTGTTGTAGCTTTGCTACTTATTCTCCAAAACATTTAAGAACAAACTAACTATTACAACTTCAAATGTTTAAGGCATCTTGTCTATCTGTTCTTTCTTTGGAAATTTGTGAAGTGAAATCTAGATCCTCAGTATTCGTCGATCTTCTCAAAGGATCCTATGTTGGTGTACTTGGAAAGAAGCGTTGTATTCATGAAACAAACAACTTAAGATCTTACTAACGATTTCCCAACCAAAGCATAATCAGAATTCAATAAAACAATAAGTTTGGTGTAATCAAACAATTTTTATGCACATTTACATGCAACACTTAAACATTTAACATATGCACATAGCAATTAACTTCTTATGCTAGCAATTAACTACTAATGCACATATAATTCTATCCTATATGCCCTTTCCTATATTACCCATCTCTCATAATAAATCATAATAGGTCAAACATTGAAGAATTTACAGAATAAAACAAGAACGATTAGTAAGAAAAAGTTTATTAAACGAATTAATAATAAACGAATAAATAAAATAAAGAAATTTTATTATTATTTTTATTTTCAAACGAATAATTAATAAGAATTTTTTTTATTTTTTTATTAAACGAATAAATAGTAAACGAATAAATATACTTAAGGGATAAGATTTTTTTTTTTTTTTTTTTTTTTTTTCCCGAATATATTTAATTTAATTTCGAAAATAACGAAAAACGTACTTAATTCACATAAACGAAAAGTTTCGAATAAATAAGTTAATTCTGAACTTAAATAAGAAATATTATATACTTTCAAACAAGATAAAAGGAAATCGGCCCCCGAAAAAAAAGTACCAATTTTTGAACACTATAATACGTAGAAGCTCGATTTTTAAGAAGTTTATTTTAAATAACTAGATAGTTAGGCGCCTAAAATTTTATTAAAGTAAAACCTTAGCTTCTAGATACCACTTTGTAACACCCCGACAATTCCCTTTTTCTAAAACAACCCTTTTATAAATATAACTATAGAGAATTATCAAGGCATTATCGCCCGTGTGGAAACGTACGACTTATTCAGAATTTTGCAGCGGAAAACATAAAACTAACTTTTAGGTTCATAAATAATTGATTACATATTAAGTCCAAAACCAATTAACGGAAATAAAGAAATACGAATAGTACGACGACTTTCAAATATAAGTTAACAAATTAAATCACTTAATTAAACAAATAGAACTATAAGCTCTCTAATCCCGATCCCAATGATGCATCATCTTCAAACCTGTAGATGGGCAACGCTTATTGATCCTTAGAGACTGCTCACCAAAGATGGGTCATCACAGGATCAATAGGCATAGCCATGATCAACACACACAAACAAGGCACGTAATCAGCAAAGCTGAGTACTACATACTAAAGCAATAATAATCCTAACATGATACTATTAAACATAATTAAGGGCAGACAAAGCATGATAACCTGACGACCATACTTAACTAGACTAAGCTAGACTGGACTAGACTTTTATAACAATAATATTAATTTAATTGAAATAGGCAATGGACCGAGTTTTCTAGCTAGGCGAGGTACGGGCGCGACTCCGTAACCTCAGTGACCTGCGATATCGAGGAACGTTTGACTGAAAATAGGACGCGGTGATCAATCCGGTCCGAATGAAAGGCCATGGGCTACCACCATGAACCCCAACTCCTGTTTGTCCGTCACTTTAGACGTGCACAGTCTAAAGCTATTGCTACTCAGTTTCACTTTACATGATTTACAAATTGACACCCTGTTATGACTCAACAATCACATAAGGCATGCAACTCACATTTATTTATAACTGTTTTTATCTTGGAATTGAGTAAGTGATCACAAAGGCCTCAAACAAGACTCATTCCAATTAACTCCAATCTTTTCTTTAATACTGATCAACCCCTGAATATGGGTATAAGGTTTCAACTTACTAAATGAGGTCCTCCGCCCTCATAAAGTAGTGAAAAGCTAAAAAGGGAACAACAATTAACTGATCTGAATTATATACTAAATAATCTAGTGTTCCCAATAAAACATGTTTGCATCAATCTTCCATACTAACATGTTATAATCCTCAAAATGCAATAAAGGTTTAATATGTTCATCCAACAGTATCAAACATGCAATTTCAACCTGACTAAGTTCATCCACAACATTAACATAACCAAGTTCATCAATAATTCAACATGGTTTCAACAATTAGCACACATTCCAAGCACACAGGTATGTACGTACCTTGTGTAAACAAACTAATAGGCCACTTTAACACTTTCAGAAGTCGCCTAAAGAGAATTCTCCGCCTAAAACAACCAACAAATATTCCCAATCAACTTCCAATCACTCACAACAATAACAAAGCATTCTAAATACATCCTAAACATATTTAGAACATTCCGTAACATTGAAACGTGCACATTTGATTTCCTAGCATCATAATTATTGAATTAGTGATTGAAATTCGTTGAAAACTCTTCGCAAACATTATACTTTAAATTTCCAGCAATATAAATTCGTTTAAACTTCGTCAAGACCAAAGTAACATGCTTAGAACATCCCAACAATAATTTTAATAATCCACAATCATCCTACCATAATTTAAAACCATTAAAACCTTAAACATTCATACTTTAATAATTAAAATCATTATTTCAATCAAATTGCATAATCTGAAAATTAAATTATTAATTACGCAAAACTTAAAATCTAAAATTCATCATTAATTTGTAAAAATTATAATTTAATTCAAGTAAAACATGAATTATATTAATAAAACGTAATTAAAACATTAATTAGTTTTAAGGGTTTAAGAATTAACCAAGAGAGAGAGAATGAGTTTGCCGACGGGAAAGGGGCGGCGGCAGCAGGCAGGGAGGTGCGGCAACAGGATCTGGAAGGGCCACAAAGGCTAGACACCGCAGCTGTGGCGCCGGTGGGTGGTGGCTGTGCTTGTTGCGTGCGAAAGGAGAAAGGAGAGAGGGAGCTGATGGTCGGTGCAGCAGCGTGACAACAGGTGTGCGACTGCTGTGAGGACGACGGCAGTAGGGGTTGCAGCGACACCGATGGAGTGGTGGCTGCGCAATAACAGAACGTGAGTGAGGAGGAGGAAAGCCAAGTAACCATGAGAAGGAGAACGAAGCAGCAAGAAAAGAACGAAATAGAAAAGAAGAGGAAGGAGAGGGGGTTACCAGCGAGGATGACGGTGGTCCGGTGGCTGGGTCGACGGTGGTCCGGTGGTTGGGTCGGCGGCCAGCAAGGTTACACGTGAAGGAGGGAAGGAGAGAGGAGGGTTTTGCTTTTTTTTTTGATTTTCACGTGAAATTGAAAAGGGAAGGGTTTTGGCTTTGCTAATTGATTTCACGTGAAATAGAAGAGGAAGAGAGGAGATTCCTTGGGTTTTATTATTTTGGGCTTCACCCATTTGGGCTAGAGTTTGGGATTTAGTTTTAGGATTTCAATCCAAAATCTTTTAGGATTGTTTTCTAAATTCAATCGTTTTTCGAAATCCGAGTTCTTTTCAACATCAAATTTTAAAATTAGTTTTGATTTCATAAATCGTTGAAACATTTAGAATGTATAAAAATAAATATTCGTAAGTTACATATTCATTTCTAAATTTCGTAAATTCTATTTAAATATAATTAACTATACGTTAAAATATATTAATAAAATGTATAATATTACGGGGGATTACACAGGATCCCAAGAAGAATTACGGAACCGCACATCATTCCGAACAATCCAAATAGACCACAAAAGTGAGACGAAGTGGTCTAACAGACGAGTGGAAGCGGAGGAAGAGGACAAATTCCTGACAAAGCAAGCACACCAACTAACAAAGGACCCTGTAGCCATCGAAGGAAAAAACGATGCAAAGCAAGAACTCCCCCAGACAGAAGAGATCAAAGAACAATCCCTAAATAAATGAGAAGGAGTTTCCAAATCCAAATGACACAGAGAACAAGCAGGGTCTACCCCCATACCCCGCAACTTGAGATTAGAGCCCAACGGAAGACCATTCTGCAACAATTTCCAGAGGAAGATCTTAAACTTTGGAAGAATGGAAAGGCCCCAAAAGTGTTTCCACCAAGCATCCGAAGGAACTGACAACGAAGAGGCAACATTGTGACCTTTCAGAAGAAGCATAACATAGGCAGACTTAACCGAGAAAACGCCATCCAGCGAAAACCTCCAGTAGGCCAAGTCATCTTCCTTCGACGTTGGACGCTCTAGAGCCAAGATTCCATTAGCAGTTTCGTCCGCAAATAAATGGCGGACCACCCCAGTATCCCACGCGTAAGAACGCGGATTCAAAAGAGAGGAAACATGAGTTGGGAAATCCAACCCAACCAATAACGGATTGAAAGATATCCGCTTATCCGAAACCCATACATCATCGAGAATGCGAATACAAGAACCAGCACCAGGCTTCCGGGCGATCCCATCATTAAGGGCTTGAAAACCCTGAGAGATACTCCTAAAACCCCAAGAAGGACGATTGACCCTAGGCGTAGCATTTTTAATAGACAACAAGGGATACATGGCCTTGAACAAACGAGCAAGCAAAAGTTGGGGATGATGAACAATCCGCCATGCTGCTTTGGTTAAGAGGGCCTGATTAAAAGTCCCTATTCGACGAATACCCAATCCTCCCAAACCCCTAGGGAGATGAAGAATAGAAGCCGGAACCAAAGACATACCACGAGACAACCTAGAGGAACGCCACCAAAACCGAAGATAGAGATTATCAATCCTATCACAAATGGTTTGAGGAATCTTAAACACAGCAAGAACATGAGTAATGGAGGCTACCAAAACAAAGTTTATGACCACCAATTTAGCAGCAGACGAGAGGCGGCATGAAGAGAAATTAGCCAAACGACGAGCAATAACATCAACAAGGCCATAAAAGAAAGCACACTTTGAGCGACCTAAATCAACAGGCACCCCTAGATACGTCCCCAACGAAGGCCGCTGGCCAAGACGCAACGAAGACGCAAGATAATCACGATAATCCTGAGGAGTGTTGGGGCTGAACTTAACAAACGACTTTTGGTAGTTAATGATCTGGCCTGAGATACCGCTGAACTGAGAAAGCAGACGTAAAACTTGATCGCAAGCATCCGGCGATATTTGAAGAAACAAAAGAGAACCATCCGCGAAAAATAAATGAGAAATGGTCGGAGCACCACGGGAAATAGAAATACCCTTAATAAGATGACGTTCCTCAGCCTGTCGGAGCATTGCCGATAGAATTTCCATGCAGATGACAAAGAGATATGGGGATAAAGGATCCCCTTGGCGAAGACCACACCGTGGCTGGAAGGATGGGGTTGGCTCCCCATTTACCAAAACTTGATAAGACACCGTAGAAACACATTGACGAATAATATTCACCCAGTAGGGAGGGAACCCAAAAGCCTGGAGAGCAGCAAAAAGGAAATCCCATATGACTCTATCATAAGCTTTATTCATATCAAGCTTTATAGCAGCAAAAAACCTTTTCCGAGCTTTGGCACCATTGATGAAGCACATAAGCTCATGAGCTATAAGGCATTCATCCGACATGAGACGCCCTGGCACAAAAGCACTTTGAGTATCACTAATCAAGAACGGCAGAATCCGACGCAAGCGGTGAGTAATGCACTTAGCAATGCATTTATAAATGAAATTGCAGAGACCAATAGGAAGGAATTGGGAAACCAATTCAGGATGCTCAACCTTTGGCAGAAGGATAAGGAAAGTCCGATTCCAATCCTTAAGCATAAAACCATGGGCAAAGAAGTGAAGCACAGCGGAGACAACATCATTACCAACAATATTCCAATGATGTTTAAAAAAGGCTGCAGAAAACCCATCAGGACCTGCAGATTTAGAATCACAAATATTGAACATAGCCATACGAATATCAGAGCTCGAAAAAGGAACCATCAAAGAGTCCATGTCAGCTGAAGAAAGGGTCGGAAGATTCAAGGCATCCCAATCAAAAGAAGCATGGTCAGGCATCAACGAATGAGCATGAAACATATCCATATAGTAAGCAGAAATTAGAGAACGAAGGCCATGAGGCGAGACCACATGGAGGCCCTCGGAGTTCTGCAAACTAGAAATCTTGTTCCTACGCTTCCTAGCCTGAATCGATGCAAAAAGTAACTTGGAATGACAATCGCCGAAGGCATCCCATTTAACTTTAGAGCGCTGACGCCAATACATAAAAGTTGCCTGGGCACGAGCAACACACTCATCCCTTGAGGTAATAAAAAGAGACGCCGAAGGCCCTGGAGAAATAGCAGAGGCAAAAGAAGCAACCTTAGAAGAGAGGTCTCTCCGATTAATACCCCAAAGGCGACGATTATGAACACACCAGGATAACAGAAGACGACGAATCACAGAAAGCTTAGAAGACAGGACAAACATCGGAGATCCAAGAAAATGATTCCCCCAATGAGAGTTAATGAAATCAACCACAGGCTTTGCTTGTAAACACCAATTCTCAATGCGGTAAGGCCGCTTGCAGCGGCTCCCAGAGTCTGAGCAAAGAATAATGGCTGCATGATCAGATAAAATAATTGGTTGGTGTTTTAGGACAATGTCAGGGTAATGATTTAACCAAATATCGGAAGCATAAGCTTTGTCAAGACGCTCAAAAATAACTGAATTATCATGATGGCCATTTGTCCAAGTATACTGAGAAACTGAAAACGGAATGTCAAGCAACCCAAGCCCCAGACGCCAGTTAATGAATTCATGCCTCCCTTGGATATGAGTTGACCCACCCAGTTTATCATCTAGAAACTCTACTTGATTAAAATCCCCAATAAGAAGGGTATTCGGATATCTGGTAAAAATACCAGATATTTCAGTCCAAATAGCAAAGCGGTCAGAGACATGAGGCGCACCTTACACAATCAGGATGTAGCTTATTTCATTACTTACATTCAGATATTTACAAAACAAAAGGTGACTAGAAACAGACAACGGATCTAACTGAACATCAGACGACCATAAAAGAGTAAGACCACCACTGAGGCCCACAACATCCACCCTACAAAAACCTGGGAAAAGGAGGGATGACAACTTATGACGCACACTATCTATAGGTAGCATAGTTTCCATAACAAGCACTATATCTACATCAAAAGAGCAGACTAAAGAAACCAGATAAGGAATTTTAGGGGAGTCCGCCAAACCCAAACCCCTACAATTCCAGGAGCATATTTTCACTTATCAACTGGTGACCCATTATGGGAGGCCACAATAACTGAAATGGCTTTTTGTATTTTGAAGTTAATGAAATGAAAATCTCAAAATGGAGGTGAACTTTGCGTTTATGAGATAATATAATCAAAACAACTTAATAGTTAGCCCAAAATATTGATAAGAGGTTAACTCAATGCATGACAATGTACAACAAAAAATTGTTCACTCAATGACTAGAAAAGCTTTTGGTAACAAGGTGATTAATTAACTGGGAATTTCTTGGATAAATTATTTTGGCTATGAAAATGTGACCCCACACGAAACAAGTTTTACCATGTAAACTACAGTTGCATTAGTCGCAAATCGTGTCTTCAAAAAACCATGTGTTTAATTTTGTGCGAGGATAAAAATCTTTCTTTTATTTATACCATAAGGTTGATATTAGCCCGTTGCATATCTCCTTTTAAAGCTTGTTTGGTTGACATGAGAATTTAATTCCCATAGGAAGTTGTAATTCAAGGAAAATTAGTTCCCTTGTTAAATTCATGGGAATTTCTCTAAGTTGTTTGGTTGACAACATGGGAATTAGAAATTCCAATGAACTTTGATTGACCAAGGGGAGGCTAGGTGATTTACTTCCCATGTTTTGTAGGAATTCAAACTTACCATTAATTTCAACTTCCTTCATTTTTACTTTTTTATGTCAACCAAAGAACTATCCAATCTATAAATTCTCATGAATTTTCATTTCCCCCATTTTTAGATGTCAGATTGTCAACCAAACAACCCCTTAGTTAAACCCACATTAGCGGAATTAGAACCCACCTACAAGAGATGGTTTTTTTTTGTGTGTGAAAGGTACAAAAGATGGGTAGTTGTTTCAACACTCGCATCAAACATTAGCGGAATTAGAATAATATATTAGTGGGTGCAAATAGTCAAAATTTTATTGCAAAAATTGTACTGTGTAATATTAAAAAAAGGACAAATGGTTTTTTAGCACCTAAAATAATCCAAAAATTATTTTTTACCACCTAAAAATAAATGTCGTATTTTACCACCTAAAAAAAATTAAAAATTGTGTTTTACCACCTAATAACGGAAAATTTAAAGGAACTGTTATATTGGGCCCACAATCAATCAATAATCTATCTATTACTATATACTAAAAGAGACACCAGGACTGACACGTGTCATCTCCTGGTGAATCCTTAGTATTTTTCTTTTTTAAATTACTTTTTAACTATTTAAAATAAATTATTATTTTTCCAAAATTTTCAAATAAATGATAATAATAGAAAAAGTAAAAAAAAAGAAGTGTGAAATGGAATAAACAGAAAAGTAAATTTACCGCCATTTTTAACAAAATTTTCAAATAAATGATAATAATAGAAAAAGTAAAAAAAAAACGTGTGAAATGGAATAAACAGAAAAGTAAATTTTTTGCCATTTTTAACAAAATTTTAAATTAAATGATAATAATAGAAAAAGTTAAAAAACAATATATGTATGAACTGGAATAAACAGAAAAGTAAAATTTTGGCCATTTTTAACAAAATTTTCAAATAAATGATAATACTAGAAAAAGTTTAAAAAAAAACGTGTGAACTGGGTTGACCAGAAAAGTAGGATAAATCCTTTGTTAAAAAATAAAGTAGAATAAATTCACAAGATTACATCAATCTTTACAAAATCCCGTGGAAAAGAAAACATCAGATTTGAGACTAAATTTCCGGATAGAATAATGAGTTACAAAATTAAGTTTCCTAAATAAATGGAGTATCTAAAATTTAGGGGAAAAAACGGTTTAACAGCTGATTAAATTCCCTTAAAAATAGAAAAGAAAAGAATAAAAATAACCTACGGTTTACATAATGTACAACTGATTATAAAAATAATCTAAAAATAATGTATCACTGCAGTAGGTAACAAAAGAATAAAAAATTTCAAATAAAAGAAAATAATGGCTAAGTTTTGTACAAGTTTCTATTCAAATCCACAAATTATTCTACAAAACAGATATTCCACCTTCCTAAGTCCCTGCAAAATAGGAAAGCATAGAACAAGATTACAAAAATATCTCAGAAATTACGTATAAAACATTAAAAAATAAAATACGTAGGAGTTAAAAAAAATTATAAAATACGAAATTTAAGGGGATGAAAAAATTATAAAATACTCCCTGCTTATCCAGTAATCCTAAAAATCCAGAATAATTACAACAAATTAGGGTAACCTAGAATTCAACCGGCCATAAGCAACATTATATATACTCCCTTCTCAACCAATAATAATATCAAGCATCTATCTATTAAAATATACGTGAACTCTGAGAAAAAAAAATGGCCAAAATTTTTACTCCAATACACACTATTAATCCTTCTATAGAAAATATAACGATACAAGCAAGGGTTATCCGACTATGGACAGTTCCTTCCTTCAATAATACGAGTGAAACACATACTATTGAAATGGTTTTACTAAATGCAGAGGTAATTCCATCATTCATATTGTGCTATATTCGATATTAATATTCGAGTTTTAGTATGTTGCTAACTACTTATTTTATTTTAATTGTATACTAGGGAGGCAAGATTCAAGCTTCTATAAAAACAAGTCTTTTATCTCAAAATTTAAGGATGTTTTCACCGAAGGAGAAGCATACAATATTTCAAATTTTGGTGTTGGAAAGAATGCTAGAGACTACAAACCCACGATGCATCCATACAAAATTAACTTTAGAATGTTTACTCAAGCCGTAGAAGTGGTTGGATCGACCATTCATATACATGATTTTGATTTTAAGTCTTATGAAGCACTAAAAGATCTAGACAGCAGTGTGTTAATTGGTATAAAAATCTACTTAGTTTTTGGGTATTATATTCACTTTTTTATATTATTTACTGTTATTATCGGTTTTTTGTAAAAACAAATTGTATTGGATATCTTTCTGGAATATTATCAACTGATCCATTTATTAGAGATGGTAACCCTCAAAAAATGCTCAATATTCAACTAGAGGATTTGCAGTAAGTGTATTTTTAATCTTCTTTAAGCAAAATGCAATTATTATTTTTGTACTAACATTGTTGTGTTGTCAATATCAGGAAAAATTTCTTGAGTTGCACTTTGTGGAATCAATATGCTGATCAATTGACATTATACTTATCTAATCATCCAAATTGTCAAGTTTTTATTGCCATCCAGTATGCAAAAATTAAGACTTTTCATGGTATATATATTATTTGAGTTGAATTAAATCCTTATGTCATTTTATGCCGGGGTTTTGCATTCTTATACGTTTTCTTTCTTACGCATTTAAAGGTGTTGTTGGAAGATCGAGTTTCCTATTTGTGACTAGACTCCATATAAATACTGATATTGCAGAGATAAATGGTAGTTGATCCAAATGAAATAAGACAATTAATAAGACTTTCGATCAATATATTTTCAAAGATCCAGAATATTTTCATGACCTTTTTTCGATCAAACTATTTTCGAAAACATTCGTTCAAAATATTCTCAAAATCCAGAATTCAACCAAAATTGTATTATACTAACCTGGAAGACATTGGTAGGAGGAAGAACGCAGGACATGGTGAAGCACTTCCGATTTCTACCCAATACACTACATCAACTTCAAAATATGGAAAGTGTGAAAGATTGATTTGGAGTTTTGTATTGGATTACCAAAACAGTTTTCTATCATCTTGATCTAAATTTTGGAAGGTGTGAAAGAAATATAGCAAACCAAAAATTTCAGGCCTAATTTACTTTGTTTTTTGGTTTGGCTTGAATCGATCTGGTTTTGGTTTGGCATGAATCAATTTTAGGCAGTGGAACAGAGGAGAAAGATGCTTCTCAATTTTTAATTTTTTTTGTTTGTTTAACACCTATTCAAATTAAAATATTAAAGAATATTGTCTTAATAGATTATGAGATTATAATATTGTCTTAATATTATAAGTGCAACGTGTTTTTACAAAAAAAATTATGTCTTTTTCTTTTCCCAAATTGTATATCCATATTTAGTATAAAGAATTAAAATTGTTTCTTATTCATGTATATATTCATATTATTAGTAGATAGATTGTTCACTTTTGCACCGTAAGAACATCTCAAATTAATAATTATACAAAGTATTTGAAAAACGGAATATTAATGGTACGGAAAATTAGATGGATACGAATTAATTTTTAACAAAAATATGTATAACATATCAATAATTTTGGATTATCGTGCATGGCACGGGTCCTATACTAGTATATACTAAAAGACACACCAGAAATGACACGTGTCTGATAGGTTGTCGTACACCCGTCAAAAATAAAATCCTAACGAAACCTCCTAACAATGTAGTAGGGTAAGCAGGGTCGAATTGAAGGAAATAATGCCCTTGGTCCAAGTATGCATTCTATGATAAGTCTAATAAATGCGGTTCAGTATTAATTAACAAGTTAATAATTCAGTGAGATCAAGTGAGCTGAATGCCTAGCTAGAGGCCGCTTCAGTTCAAGTGGAATTAATGATATTAATCCACAGCTTACTCTTGACTGAACCCGTAGGGTCACACAAATAGTACGTAAACGGATCAAGTATTTAATGGCATTAAATACTCCATCTATGAATATTCGAAATCGACGGATCTTGGTTTCAGTGGGAGCTGAGATCGTCACAGGCAAGAAATGAATACTCCGGAAACGATGATATTACCGGAAACGGAAATATGGATCGTATCGGAAATATAAATATTATCCAAGTCGTAGATGTTGCCGGAAACGAAAACATTGTACGTATCGGAAAATATTATCGGAAATGGAAATATTGCCAGAATCGGAAATATTGCCGGAAACGGAAATATTGTCAGAATCGGAAATATTGTCGGAATCGGAAAATAATTCCGGAAACGGAAATATTAAATATTTGTTCGAAACGGAAATTAATTCCGGAATCGGAAATATTAAATATTGTTCGTATCGGAAATGAATTCCGGAATCGGAAATTTAATCGGAAGCGTATCGTACGAATAAGCATCGGACGAGGCCTGCCGGACGAGGGCCCAGCACGAAGCCAAGCCATCGCCCAGCAAGCCAAGCGCGCCACACGAACAGCCAAGGCCACGCCAGGCCCAGCGCAAGGCCAGGCCCAGCAGGCCGTGGCAGCGCGCGCAGGAGCTACGTGGGCTTGTAGCTCGCGTAGGCCTCGTTGCGTGGGCTGCCGCTCGCACGCACGCGCATGGGCGGCCTATCGTGGCTGCCGTGTGTGTGTGCGTAAGTGTTTGTGTTCATGCACGATTCCTAAATCATGCAGAGTTCGGTTAATGATTAAATTCCTAATTCTATTTGATAAATTAATTAAATAGAGTTCTTGTAGGATTCTAGGTTTAATTAATTTGTATCTGAATAGGATTCCAATTCCCTTTCCATACCCCTATAAATATGTGGCCTGGGTTCACAATTTATAACGAGTTTTTAAGTATTCAAAGTGAGTTTTTGAGAAAAAAAATTCAGCCACACATCTTGCTCAAAAGTGCCGAAAATTCTAGTACCTTAAGGGCGATTCTAGTTGGTCAATCTTAAGGCGGATCCGGACGTGCTGTGGACTATCTACGGAGGGACGACACTTGGAGTCCTAAAGACTTGTTCTTGTTCGGTTCGGGCGCAGCTAGGGAGGGCACGCTACAAATTATATGATCCTAAATTATGCTAAATGATTATGTGTAAATAATATGTTTCCTAGCATTAAGGTTTTTCCGCCTGATTTATGTTTTGTCATATGAATCATAACCTAACAGTGGTATCACGGGCCTCTTATTCTTTTCATAATCTAAATTGCATAGACATGGTTAAATATTACAAATTTGCAAGAATTAAAAGGGGTGATTAATTTTCGTAATTGTTAATTAATTGCAAATTGCGTTTATTTAATTATACGTACGCAGTTTTTCGGCAGTTTTTCGGCAGTTTCTTCGTTACTCATCCAAATCGAGTGATTTTTGTGTCAATTCCGGATGTAAAAGGCATTCTAAATTTTTGACAAAAATATTAATTTTCGGCCGAACCCAGAATTCCCAAATTCGAAGCCTAACTATGACTTTTCGAAGGTTTTAGTTTTTCGAATGCAAAATTTCGTAAATTTAAGATGTTAAATTAAATATTTGCGATTCTTGTTGATAAATCTTGAATTTTTGATTGACCTACTGTATATGTTTAACAAGTTTGAATGCCTAGCCTTGTTAATTATGCAATCTAATTTGTAATTATGATTAATTTGTTGAAAATTAGAATAATTTAGAATTAATTTGATTTTCATAATTAATTATAATTTAATTAGAAACCTATGATTAAAAACCACCATAAAAATTGTAAATTTATGATAAATTTTAAATTTTTATGACCTAGACTTGAATCCATAACAATCGGAAATCAATTGAATAATAAATTTTCGATTTTTCGCCCTAAAATTATGAAATTAATATTATTTATTAATTTGTCATTAATTTTAAATATAAAATTTAAATTTTATGCGATTCGTTAATAAAACTTGCACGCACAAAGCAATGGACGCTTCGTGTTACCCTTAAGGGGTGTTGTATAGTGCGGGCATGCGACGACGAGCAAGGGAGCTCGTCGCCCGTGCGGCACGAATGCAATGAGCAAGGGCGTAGTGCACGAGCACAAGGCAGCAGCCCTGCCTTGTGTCGTGGGCCACGAGCTATGAACAAATGGGCATGGGCGAAAGGCAAGCCAAGGCAGTCGCGTGTGGGCAGCAAGCGAGCTGCGCCACGACGCGCGCTGCCTCGCGCAAGAGCGCGCAGCCTCGCGCGCAGCGAGCGCAAGCTCGCGTGCCACGAGCGCTGCGCCCAGCGTTGCTCGCGCGCACAGCGAGCGATGTCGCGCGCCCAGCGAGCGATGGCTCGCGCGCACAGCGAGCGCTGGCGAGCGCGCACTGCGAGCGATGGCTCGCGTGCGACGAGCGCTGGCGCGCGCGCAGCAAGCACCACAGCGTGCGATGGCTTGCGATGGAGATGCAGCAGCTATGCGACGAGCGCATGGGCTGCGCGCATATGGCCAGCAATGGCTGTGTGCGTGCGGCCCATGGGCGTGCAATGCGTAGGGTGTTTGCGTTACGATTAGATCGTTTTGAATGTTTAATTTGAAAATTTCAGTTCACGTAATTTTAATTAATTTTAAAATTAATAATTTAAATTATTTTCTTGGATTTTAATTTTGAATATTGTAATTATAATAAATGTTATTTATTCTAATTATTTTACTAAAATTAAAATCATGAATTAATTTAAATAACGACTGAAATTAAATTAAACTTTTTGGATTCAATTATAAATTTATATGAGCTTTAAATTTTAATTAAATTTGTATGTTTCCGGTTAGACTAGAAATACATTTTTATGTTTAAAATTAGTAAAGCATATGAATTTATTGGTTTAAGTGGGAGCGCTTTTTAGTCATGAACTCTTGATTAGGTCTACAAATCCTTAAGGTTAAAACAACTTGATTAGAATTAATAAGGACTGAATAATTGGTAGATTATTGGTGCCCTTGATTAATTGCTGCAAATGTTTACGTGATGCATAATGTGTTTTACTAACCAGCTATGTGGGCCATTCATGATAATGAATGGGTGAATGGTATATATTGTATATGTACTGTTTTGCAGGTTATGAAATGACTAGTATGGCCCAAATAGGATAGAAAATATGGTCTGCGTACCATTAATTTGAATGTAATTGGTCTGAAGTACCAAAGTTATTTTTCGATTCAAATATGGTCTGCGTACCATCAAATAGTTGTAATTAGTTATAGCTTATCCTATTTGAAGAAAATGGTGCCTCCCACGGAGATTTTCAAGACGGACTTTGAAGTCAAAGCTTCAAGATGAAGTCGGGCCATACTAGATCACATTTATCTTATGCATGTTTTAAGTTATTTATTGCTTTTAAATATGTCTTAAAATGCATGAGATCAAAAGCTTGATTATGTTGCATGATTAAGGATTTTAGTTCACTTAAAATCTAACCAACATAGTAAGAGCCTTAAGTTCCAAACTTAAAAATTGAGTTAAAAGGTGCCATGCCAAAATATACACTTGCTTGGATATCCTTTACATCAATCTAGTAATAGTTTTCGCTCAGCGAGGTGTTACTTATTGGTCCTAAAGGGGCAAGGTACACAAATAATTGTGAGTACATGTTAGTTTTGGTGAAACTCAACGATATAAGTAAGGAGTCCTTTTATGTCGTGGCAAAATCGATAGGTTTACCTAATAAGTTCTTAGACGTACCTATCAACCAAGAATAGTTTCTAGACTATTAGCAAAAGGCTTTTGCTTACCTAAGATGTTCTAGGATTAAGTCGACAAACTGTGCTTAGTTCTTCAATGATTTTAGGATCTTGGAATCATTTTATTCACACCTGCCGGAACACATAACTTGAATAAAATGCTTAATAAACATTGAATTATGCATGTATGCTAGAATTTAAGTTTATTAAGAGAAACTGTGAATGATTATTTATTTGTTTATTCTTTTCAATTGTAGTTTTTAATATGGCAAACAACAATTCATTCAATATTCGATCAATTCTCGAAAAGGAGAAGTTGAACGGGAAAAACTTCCTTGACTGGCAAATGAACTTGCAAATAGTTCTTATGCAGGAAGAAAAGGAGTATGTCCTAGATGAGGCGATGCCCGAAGCTGCAGGCGACGGGGTCACTCAGGCAGCCCTCAATCGTTGGATTGATGCCAACAAGGATGTGAAATGTCTAATGCTCGCCACCATGAGTGCGGATCTGCAGAAAACGTTCATCAACTCAGATGCTTTCACAATCATCAGTGAGTTGAAGAACATGTTCCAAGCACTAGTAGAAAAAACCCTTATTGCAGCGGGCTTTTAGACCCCTGTTGCAGCGTACATCGTATGCTGCAACTGGGGGGCCTGCAACAAGTCTGAACTTGTTGCAGCGTACAAGTTCGCTGCAAAAAGTGATTTGTTGCAGCGGGCTTTTAGATGTACGCTGCAACAAGTGCCAAAAAATTGGCAAAATTTTGGACTTGTTGCAGCGTACATATATATGTACGCTGCAAAAGACTCAACTTTTTGCAGCGTACATTTATTTGTACGCTGCAACAAGTCTGAATTACTCAATTTTTTGCAGTGTACATTTATTTGTACGCTGCAACAAGTCTGAATTTTTGCGAATTTTTTTTCCCTTGTTGCAGCGTACAACATATATGTACGCTGCAAAAAAGCACTTTTGGCGGGAAAATTCTAATTTTGTTTAGGGATACCTAGAGTGCCTTGCACCAAATATAGAAACATGTCAAAACAATAATAGAATAACGCAACCTGTATAACAAATATAAAAACAACAACTGGAGTTTTGTATATATCCCAAAACCAAAAGTGCACATACCGATACATTTAAATATATTTACGTTCCAATTTCAACGTACGCATACATTTTAACATAAAAGATTGTTCTATAACATCTAAACCAACACGATCAAGCGCCCTCAGGTCAATAATAAATACTTGGTGGTAAAAAACTTCGCCCATTGCTCACGAACCACATCAATTTCCTCACTAGCATAAGGCGCGGTCCTCGGAGTATAGACCTTACAAAAACAAAAAATTGATGGAGCATTAGATCGATTAAATGCAAATGAAATGTCACATTTTAACATTCAAGCAACTAATGACAATGTATTAATAGTCTAGAATACGAATCAATTAGTTACTTAATTACCTCATCTAGCCGGCCTTCATAGTCATGTTGTAACGTGACTATCTCTAACATGAACTTCATAACGTAATAGCCACACTCAGTTCCGCCGATTTGTTGAGCACACTGATTAAGAAACATAATACTTTATCTTGCAAGGCCAATAATTAATAAAAACAAAGCAAAAAGCTAATTAAGAAACATGTTATACCTCTATATGAATGGGTTTACACGACTTAAAACTCGTTTTATTCGGACAATGCCCACCATTGCACTTGTACACTTGGTATGCCCTAGAAAATTAACGAAACATGGGTACTCATGAATATGATTTTGGCTTAGGTTTCTTAAAGACTAATGTAATTTGTAAGCAAAAGAACTTACAAACTCAAGATTCCCCATGCATAATCTGTTCGACGTGGATCTCTAGCAGAATCGAAAATATATACATATTAAACATGTCTTAAGTTTAAAATATGACCTACAATGACCTAATGAGCCTTAAAGGTGCATAAATAGATTGGAACGAGTCTTAGAAAGTTAAAATTTTGCATATTAAACATGTCTTAAGTTTAAAATGAGTGCTTAGGTTCTTTATTTTAAAGTTAGGAGCGAAAATGCCTCATTTTAGCCTAAATATGACCTATAACTATCAAACAAGCATTAAATGTGCATAAATAGATTAGAATAAGTCTTAGAAACTAAAAACTAAGCATATTAATCATATAATAAGTTTAAAATGAGTCATTAGGTTCTTAAGTTCAAAGTTGGGAGCGAAAATGGCACTTTAGCCTAAATATGACCTATAACGACACAATGAGCCTTAAATATGAATAAATAGATTGGAATGAGTTCTAGAAAGTCAAAACTAAGCATATAAAACATTTAGTAAGTTTAAAATGAGTCCTTAGGTTCTTTAGTTCATAGTTTGGAGCGAAAATGTCATTTTAGCCTAAATATGTCCTATAACGACCAAACAAACCTTAAATGTGTATAAGTAGTTAGAATAAGTCTTAGAAACTTAAAACTAAGCATATTAATCATGTAATAAGTTTAAAATGAGTGCTTAGGTTCTTTATTTTAAAGTTAGGAGCGAAAATGCCTCATTTTAGCCTAAATATGTCCTATAACGATAAAACAAGCATTAAATGTGCATAAATAGATTAGAATAAGTCTTAGAAACTTAAAACTAAGCATATTTATCATATAATAAGTTTAAAATGAGTCATTAGGTTCTTAAGTTCAAAGTTGGGAGCGAAAATGGCACTTTAGCCTAAATATGACCTATAACGACACAATGAGCCTTAAATATGCATAAATAGATTGGAATGAGTTCTAGAAAGTCAAAACTAAGCATATAAAACATTTAGTAAGTTTAAAATGAGTCCTTAGGTTCTTTAGTTCATAGTTTGGAGCGAAAATGTCATTTTAGCCTAAATATGTCCTATAACGACCAAACAAGCCTTAAATGTGTATAAGTAGTTAGAATAAGTCTTAGAAACTTAAAACTAAGCATATTAATCATGTAATAAGTTTAAAATGAGTCCTTAGGTTCTTTAGTTCAAAGTTAGGAGCGCAAATGCCTCATTTTAGCCTAAATATGACCTATAACGATAAAACAAACATTAAATGTGCATAAATAGATTAGAATAAGTGTTAGAAACTTAAAAATAAGCATATTTATCATATAAATGAGTCATTAGGTTCTTAAGTTCAAAGTTGGGAGCGAAAATGTCATTTTAGCCTAAATATGACCTATAACGACACAATGAGCCTTAAATATGCATAAATGGATTGGAATGAGTCCTAGAAAGTTAAAAATAAGCATATAAAACATTTAGTAAGTTTAAAATGAGTCCTTAGGTTCTACATATGGAGGGAGAGGAATATGCGAAGATTCCAGAATATTTCTCTTGATGGCCCTAGTATTAGGCGACAGATTCAATTAGCTATATATGTTAGGTGTTTCATGAATAGGAAACTCCATGTTATGGGAGAGAGTTTGTATTAGCTTTTGAGTGGCTTGTAAGTTGAGGGCCTTCTGCTACCGTCTTACTTAACCATATTCTCTTTGTTTATTTCCACATTGTAAAATCTGAGGTGTTACAGTATGCACGCTAGACTACAATTATAGGTACATAGATATTAAGAAGCACAACCTCAATCAAAATTCTCTTTATATACAAGGATGCAATTTAGTGAGTGAACTGTGAAACATGTGAACTTGATCAGAATATACTTCTTAATTTGGAGTCCTTCAACACCATTAGGTGATGAGGCAGAACTGAAATGAAAGGCAGAAAAGTCGAGATATTTTCTACTAATAGGAAAGAGCAAATAACTGATTTATCAAAACATTTGGCCCCAAAAGTGGAAAACAGGAAATAGGACGGATAACTGCAGTACTGCACAACAGCAGGTCTGATCAAAGCACCAAACACATTGACCGTAAGTAGATTGATAAACTTGGAGAGATTAAATAGCCAAATTACCTTCCATAGCTCCTTTTTAGCTTCAGGTTCTTCAGCAAAATAAAATCAGAGCCATTATGCTCAGAAGCAATTTTTTGAACCAGCATAGTCTGTTCACGTGAATATGCTTCTGCAAAATGACGAAGAGATTAAACATTATCATTCACCAACACAAAAAGAACCTTGGTAAAAAACCATAAGATAAAAGCACAAAGCATCCAACCTCGATTTTCTTAAGTCACTCCCCTCTCCCCACCCTTCCGCCAACCAAAAACACCAACAAATACTTTATATGGCTTTCATGAAAACAAAAAAGAAAGAAAAAGGAAATCAACATACATCCCTCCTGATTTTACACACAGAAGCGCAAGCATGAATACCAGCACAGACAAACACGCAGAAAAGTACCCTTCAGCACTACCTGCCTAATATCTCAGGACTCAGTAAGCAATGTATTGCAAGTGACCTCTACCAGGCAACTGAGACAAACATGTTTGCAGTATCTGGTGGAACTCTAGCACTCTAAAGACAGAAGAAGAGAAATAGAACACAACGTTGATACCAGACATCTGCTGTAAAGAAAACAGGACAGACCCAATGAAAACCACTGCAAAATGAAGCAAAATATGAAATTTGGAAAGTGAAAATTTGACTGCATCAACATTGAACAATAATTTGGTAAAAAATAAAATAGAAAGGGCCAATTTATTGTCAAAACAAGTGAGAAACTTTACCATTATAATGTCGACCATAAAATAGCTCCGAGAATTTAACTGTATCAGCCTCATCCCCTCTATCCGACTTTGACAATTAAGCTATTGCACTTTTGACATGTAAACCTCCCAGTAGCCTCTCGAACTCAACTTCAGCTTCAATACTTCTTCCTTTCTGTGTCACATCAGCAGGATATTTAATGCATAATGGAAATTACTCCATATTGAGGGTGGATATAAAACCACACTACAAAAAAATTTACAGGACAACACCATTAACAATGAATCAAAAAGACAATTTTGAAGCTACAAGATTAAGTAATAAGAATGATGTGGTTGTTTATAAAGCTAGGTGAATCAAAAAGACGTTCAGTGACCTCAGAAAAAATAGATACTTCAACTACTACGTTTTATTGACCTCGTCTACAAAAACAACCGCATATCAACGTTATTCTTTATTCACATTCCTTATTCCTCTAAGATGAAGATTTCCATTAGAAATTGTCGAGGGAACATGAAGACTTTCAAATTCCAATTAAACATTATGACAACCTGTTCATTCATAGAATTACTAACTGAGCCAAAATAAAAAGATATTGATTTTTCCATCGAAGATAGACACTGATTCAATTTTTAACCACTTAGAATTTTTCCAATTTGTTTGCGGTAGCTATGTTCTTCAAGTTGAAATTGCTAGATACCAACCATAAAAGAATGGACAACTTTCTGAATGAATAGTAATTATGTTGCATCAATATGTATGAGCATGACATAAATTAATATTTCAATAGTACAATGCAATTAACAACCGTCAACTCTACCTCCCATGCTCCACCCCTCCACCACCGCCACCACCCCCACCACCATTCTCTAATTCCAACACCACCACATCTTTATCTATGAACAAACCCTAAAAACGAATTGAACTCTAAAAACGAATTGCACCAACCCTAAAACGAATTGAACAAACGCATAGAACCCTAAAAACGAAATGAACAAACCCTAATTCTTAAAACGAAAATTAGATAAACGACTTGAACAAACCTAAAAGAGGGGACAGGGAAGATTACTAGCCGCGGCGAGGAGGTTGACGGAGAACAGGACGCGGACAACTTTCTTTCTTGGAACCACCGACGCGAGCAAGCTAAGTTTTTCCTTGAAACCACCGGCCGAGCAAGCTAACAGGTGGCGGCTGGAGAGGAGGCGAGAAAGAGACCCACCGCCGACTGGCAAGGAGGGCCAGTATGATCGACGAGGAAGCTTTTTCGGCGACGCAGGGAATGGGTTTTTTTTTTAGGGGACGACGCAGGGAATCCAAGGGAAGAAGAAGGAGTTAAGCGCGAGAACTCAAATTTTGAGATGCTTGATTTGTTCTGAATTAGTTATTCAACCAATATTGCAGCAAATGAATTTTTTACCCGGGCTATTGCAGGGGGCTTTTAAACTGTACGCTGCAACAAAAACGGGCTATTGCAGGGGGCTTTAAAATGTACGCTGCAACAAACTCTTTTGCAGGGGGCAATTATATTTGTACGCTGCAACAACCCTTTAAAGGTTTTGACCCGCGTTGACCGACGGGTTGTTGAAGCGTATTAATACCTGTACGCTGCAACAAGGGGGCTGCAACAGGGGTTTTTTCTACTAGTGAAGATCTGGCTCGAGTCGAAAGATTCGAGACTCATAGGCAAATTCTTGAGACCAAGCTTAAGAAAGGCGAGCCCGTAAGTCCACATGTTCTCAAAATGATTGGACTCATTGAGAATATGAGTCGGCTGGATCAGCAATTTTCTCAGGAAATGGCTATAGACACCATCCTCCATTCTCTTGATAGCGGGTATGATCAGTTCAAACTGAACTACAGTATGAATAGTCTGGACAAAACGCTCACTGAGCTTCACGGTATGTTGAAGACCGCTGAAAAGACGCTCAAAAGTGATAAGCAGGATGTGCTTATGGTGCGTGGGGGCAAGTTCAAGAAATCTGGAAAGAAGAGAAATG
The DNA here is from genome assembly GCF_020520425.1 of Spinacia oleracea. Lineage (NCBI taxonomy): Eukaryota > Viridiplantae > Streptophyta > Magnoliopsida > Caryophyllales > Amaranthaceae > Spinacia > Spinacia oleracea. Next base: position 118,533,189 of record NC_079487.1, on the reverse strand, counting down.
CTAAGAAAGGTGGCAACAAGGCCAGCCCAACTAAGCAAACTGGCGCCAAATCTGTAAAGAGGAAGGTCAGTCAACCCACTTCTGAATCCGAATGCTTCTACTGCAAGAAGAAGGGGCATTGGAAGAGAGATTGCTTGAAGCTAAAGGAAGATCAGAAGAACGGAACAGTCGTTCCATCTTCAGGTATTTTCGTTATAGACTGTATACTTGCAAATTCAACTTCTTGGGTATTAGATACAGGTTGTGGCTCACACTTATGTTCCAATCCACAGGGACTAAGAAGAAGTAGAAAGTTAAGCAAGGGTGAAGTCGACCTACGAGTGGGAAATGGAGCACGGATTGCTGCATTAGCTGTAGGAACATACTATTTGTCGTTGCCCTCCGGGCTAGTTTTGGAACTGGAAGAATGTTTCCATGTTCCAAGTCTTACTAAAAACATCATTTAAGTTTCTTGCTTAGATGCTAAGGAATTTTCCTTTTTAATAAAAGACAATAGTTGTTCGTTTTATTTTAAAGAGATGTTTTATGGATCTGCTAGATTAGTCAATGGACTTTATTTATTAGATCACGACAAACAAGTATATAACATAAATACCAAAAAGGCCAAAAAGGATGATTCATATCTCACCTATCTGTGGCATTGTCGATTAGGCCATATAAACTTGAAACGCTTAGAAAGACTTCAAAAGGAAGGAATTCTAGAACCATTTGACTTAGAGGATTATGGTAAATGCGAATCATGTTTACTTGGCAAAATGACAAAGCAACCTTTCTCTAAAGTTGGAGAAAGAGCAAATGAACTATTGGGTTTAATCCATACAGATGTATGTGGACCAATGAGTACAAATGCTAGAGGTGGTTTCAGCTACTTTATCACTTTCACTGATGACTTCAGTAGGTATGGTTATGTCTACCTAATGAAGCATAAGTCTGAATCCTTTGACAAATTCAAGGAATTTCAGAGTGAAGCAGAGAATCAATTAGGCAAGAAGATTAAGGCACTGCGGTCTGATAGAGGCGGTGAATATCTGAGCAATGAATTTGATGACCATCTGAAAGAATGTGGAATTCTATCAGAATTGACTCCTCCTGGAACACCACAATGGAACGGTGTGTCGGAACGGAGGAACAGAACCTTGCTAGACATGGTTAGGTCAATGATGGGTCAGGCCGAACTTCCATTAGAATTTTGGGGACATGCACTAAATACAGCTGCACTCACTATAAATAGAGCTCCGTCCAAAGCTGTCGAAAAGACTCCATATGAATTATGGTTTGGAAAGCCTCCAAATGTGTCTTTTCTTAAGATTTGGGGATGTGAAGTATACGTCAAACGATTAATTTCAGACAAACTTCATCCAAAATCTGACAAATGTATCCTTGTGGGCTATCCAAAGGAAACAAAGGGGTATTACTTCTACAATACATCTGAGAACAAGGTGTTTGTTGCTCGAGATGGTGTCTTTTTGGAGAAAGATCACATTTCCAAAATGACAAGTGGGAGAAAAGTAGACCTCGAAGAAATTCGAGTCGAACAACAAACTCTAGAGAATGCTCAAGATGACATTCAGGATGAAACTCAGAGATCTTTAGAAGAATCTGGTGAGAATCATGGTCAATCTAGAAATGTTACCCCGCGTAGATCGCAAAGATATAGATCTCAACCGGAAAGGTACTTATGTATTTTGACAAACGAGAGCTATGACGTTATATTACTTGAAAGTGATGAACCTGCGACTTACAAACAAGCTATGACGAGCCCTAGCTCCAAGCAATGGAAAGAAGCCATGCAATCTGAATTGGACTCCATGTCTGAAAACCAAGTATGGGATTTGGTCGATTTGCCAGATGGCTACCAAGCCATTGGAAGCAAATGGGTTTTCAAACTGAAAAAGGACAAGGATGGGAAACTTGAAGTTTTCAAAGCTAGATTGGTTGCAAAAGGTTACAGGCAAGTCCACGGTGTGGATTACGATGAAACCTTTTCACCAGTTGCAATGCTAAAGTCTATTCGGATAATGTTAGCAATCGCTGCATATTACGATTACGAAATATGGCAGATGGATGTCAAAACTGCTTTCTTAAACGGCGTTTTAACAGAAACTGTGTTTATGACACAGCCTGAAGTTTTTGAGGATCCAAAGAATGCTAAAAAGGTATGCAAGCTAAAGAAATCAATCTACGGATTGAAGCAGGCATCCAGGAGCTGGAATATACGTTTTGATGAAGCAGTCAGTGACTTTGGTTTCATCAAGAACGCAGACGAATCTTGTGTATACAAGAAGGTCAGTGGGAGCAAAATTCCTTTCCTAGTATTATATGTCGACGACATATTACTTATCGGAAATGACATTCCTATGTTGAACTCTGTCAAGATTTGGCTTGGGAAATGTTTTTCAATGAAGGATCTAGGAGAAGCACAGTACATATTGGGCATCAAGATTTACAGAGATAGATCTAAAAGGATGATTGGAATTAGTCAAAGCACTTATATCAATAAGGTGCTTGATAGGTTCAAGATGGCGGACTCCAAGCGAGGCTACCTACCCATGTCTCATGGAATGACTCTAAGCAAGACTCAGTGCCCAAAAACACTTGATGAGCGTAGACGAATGAATGGGATTCCATATGCATCATTGATTGGTTCAATAATGTATGCTATGATATGTACACGCCCGGATGTTGCGTACGCACTCAGTGCTACGAGCAGATACCAGTCAGACCCAGGAGAGGCGCATTGGACTGCTGCCAAGAACATTCTGAAGTACCTGAAAAGGCTTAAAGATGACTTCCTGGTCTATGGTGGAGATGATGAATTAATTGTTAAAGGCTATACGGACGCAAGTTTCCAAACCGACAAAGATGATTTCAGATCACAGTCTGGGTTTGTCTTCTGCCTCAACGGAGGAGCAGTAAGCTGGAAAAGTGCTAAGCAAAGCACCATTGCGGATTCTACAACTGAAGCGGAGTACATTGCTGCACATGAAGCAGCAAAGGAAGCTATATGGCTAAGGAAGTTCATAGGTGAACTTGGTGTAGTCCCCTCCATTAAAGGACCAATAGCCCTGTATTGTGACAATAACGGAGCTATTGCACAGGCAAAAGAGCCTAGACACCACCAGAGAGTCAAGCATGTACTTCGTAGATTTCACCTTCTACGAGAGTTCGTTGAAAGAAAAGAAGTCGAGATAAGCAAAATTGGAACTGATGACAACATATCAGATCCATTGACTAAACCTCTGCCGCAAGCGAAGCACAACTCGCACACTGCAGCTATGGGAATCAAGCATATTGGAGAATGGCTTTGATGTCTCTATTTAATGTTTTTAAAGTTTTAGAGTTTAAATCTTTGTAAAACATTATTGGTTAATCATTCACAATAAATGAAATGAATTCATTTTTCCATTTAATTTGTGGTTTATTAAATGATGAGTCCCTTCAATTTGACGATATATTCAAGATAGACTGTCAGGACCAGTCCTGTGACTAAGAAATGTCTATCAAGTGAACTTGAATGTCAAAGGTTGAAAATGGTCCCTAATCGGAGTTTTCTATAAAATTGGACGCATAGAAAACGTTAGACGATTAGAATGCAAGATGACTAGTAGTTCTGTTTCTTGAACTATGTGGACATGGCAATGTCATAATCATTTGCATAGATACTTACTTTGGGAAGACTAGTATCGGACAAGACCTATGAAACTTTACTGTAAGAGATGAAAGTCTGTCATAAGTAAATTTCATTAAATTATTAGACACTAAATCCTCAATACCTGAGTGATTTGAGATTACTTGTTTGAGAACTGGTTGCTTTGACGTTGACCAACCGTCGCACCGCAAAAGGAGGCTATAAAGGCAACGCTCAGGTAATCACCTATCAAACGAAGTCTAATCTCAAGATCGCAAGATTGGAATTGTCCTCCCATAAATCGGGATGAGATGCTTAAAAGTTGTACAAGGCCACTCGGAGAGCTAGAAACTGTGAAATGCATGGCCGTGCTCGGATGAATCATAGGCTATGATTATCTGTTTATTTGATCAGTTGAACTCTGAAACAGAGGAACACCTCTGGACATAATAAGGATGACAACTCTTACCTTATGTTCAAGAGCAAGCATCGAGAGACAAAGGAATTAGGAAATGCACACTTGTCCCTAAGGACAAGTGGGAGACTGAAGGAAATAATGCCCTTGGTCCAAGTATGCATTCTATGATAAGTCTAATAAATGCGGTTCAGTATTAATTAACAAGTTAATAATTCAGTGAGATCAAGTGAGCTGAATGCCTAGCTAGAGGCCGCTTCAGTTCAAGTGGAATTAATGATATTAATCCACAGCTTACTCTTAACTGAACCCGTAGGGTCACACAAATAGTACGTAAACGGATCAAGTATTTAATGGCATTAAATACTCCATCTATGAATATTCGGAATCGACGGATCTTGGTTTCAGTGGGAGCTGAGATCGTCACAGGCAAGAAATGAATACTCCGGAAACGATGATATTACCGGAAACGGAAATATGGATCGTATCGGAAATATAAATATTATCCAAGTCGTAGATGTTGCCGGAAACGGAAACATGGTACGTATCGGAAAATATTACCGGAAATGGAAATATTGCCAGAATCGGAAATATTGCCGGAAACGGAAATATTGCCAGAATCGGAAATATTGTCGGAATCGGAAAATAATTCCGGAAACGGAAATATTAAATATTTGTTCGAAACGGAAATTAATTCCGGAATCGAAAATATTAAATATTGTTCGTATCGGAAATGAATTCCGGAATCGGAAATTTAATCGGAAGCGTATCGTACGAATAAGCATCGGACGAGGCCTGCCGGACGAGGGCCCAGCACGAAGCCAAGCCATCGCCCAGCAAGCCAAGCGCGCCACACGAACAGCCAAGGCCACGCCAGGCCCAGCGCAAGGCCAGGCCCAGCAGGCCGTGGCAGCGCGCACAGCGCGCGCAGCGCGCGCAGCGCGCGCATGAGCTACGTGGGCTTGTAGCTCGCGTAGGCCTCGTTGCGTGGGCTGCCGCTCGCACGCACGCGCATGGGAGGCCCATCGTGGCTGCCGTGTGTGTGCGTAAGTGTTTGTGTTCATGCACGATTCCTAAATCATGCAGAGTTCGGTTAATGATTAAATTCCTAATTCTATTTGATAAATGAATTAAATAGAGTTCTTGTAGGATTCTAGGTTTAATTAATTTGTATCTGAATAGGATTCCAATTCCCTTTCCATACCCCTATAAATATGTGGCCTGGGTTCACAATTTATAACGAGTTTTTAAGTATTCAAAGTGAGTTTTTGAGAAAAAAAATTCAGCCACACATCTTGCTCAAAAGTGCCGAAAATTCTAGTACCTTAAGGGCGATTCTAGTTGGTCAATCTTAAGGCGGATCCGGACGTGCTGTGGACTATCTACGGAGGGACGACACTTGGAGTCCTAAAGACTTGTTCTTGTTCGGTTCGGGTGCAGCTAGGGAGGGCACGCAACAAAGAGTATGCATCTAAATTATGCTATATGATTATGTGTAAATAATATGTAATCCTGGGTTAATGGTTGTTTCCGCATGATTTATGTAATATCATATGTATCATAACCTAACACGAATCCACAGAGAAATGGCTATTTAAATATAGCTTTCAAGGTATGGCGAAACTAGCGATGTCACGAAATTTAGGATTGAATGTTTAAACTAAAATAAATAGGAAAATAAACTAAAAGATCTAGGGCAATGGTTCACCATGTTTATAGTTCAAAATCAATCAAAACATCATCAACAATTCAAATATTCAAATTATCTAGAGCACAAGTTAATCCTACGGTCGGGTCTTAATACTCTCAATTCAACATATGCAGTACGATCGCTAACATAATCAGGATTGCTAGTTGTAGGTAAGCCTCTAAAATCCGATCTTTCGATTCTAAACCCTATTAGCATGATTTAATCAAACAATTGATCAGATTGCAAAGATTAACAATATAAACCTAATCAACTAGAAATATCAATGAATAATCAAACCATCAACAATAATAATAAAGATTCATAATATTATCATGGATTCCCAAACCCTAGAAAGCAAACTACTCAATCATGAAATAAATTATGAAACGTAAGTCTAGGAATGAAAACATAATTAAAAGCGATAAATAAAATAAAGAGAAAAATCAATACTACCTCAAAGAATTACATAATGGAGTATGTAGAAAAACTAGGGTTCATGAAAAAGAGAAGAGAAAAAGGAACGTGAAATAGAATTCTAAGGGAATTAAAACATAAAGGAAATAAAGCATAAGGGAAATAAATAAATTCCCTTGAAGTATTTATATGCTTCCTAAATTCTAAACAAAATAGGAAATAACAATAATTACATAAGTTATCATTTAACTGAACGATCACGAGAAGCGACGCAACGAACCCGCGCGGAAGTCAGTTGGGCGGAGAAACCAGCGGCCCCGCTGGTTGGTCGCTGGTTTTCGCGCCCAAGGAGAAGAGTTGGGCCTGCGTTGTGGGCCGTTGGCGAATCAGACAGTCGAACCATCTTGTTCATGTCATAACTCTTGTTCTACAATGCCTATAAGGACATGTGACCTGTCGTTGGAAAGCTCTTGAAGCCTACTTTCTAGCCCAATCAAAATCGTCTCACTCCGAGATGTAGAACTTGAGATATCATCAAAAGAGTGAACGATTGTCCGTTTTGATACTTAAAAAATAGTGTTTAGCTTCGTTGTTGACTCAAAATTATTCCTAGAGACATGTAATGATCCTCGAATCAACATCCCATCCGTTCATCACCCAAATCAACTCATAACACTCTGAAAGCATCCAAATGAGCGTGAAATCACCTGAAACATTAAAGAAAACACAAACGGGGCGTAATAGAGTACGACAACGATAACTTATACAAATGTGACCCTAAATGCAACTAAAATGATATAAATGCCTAATAATGCAACCTAAATGTGCCTAAAATACCCTATACAAATATGACTCATGGGTGTCATCTCCTGGTGTGTCCTTCCATTTTTTTTTAAATAAAATTTTAATTAAAGAATCTTTTAAAATATCTAATTTCCTGATTTTTTATATTTTTTTTTCCAAAATTACCATTTCATGTGTATTGTGGCAAGAATTTAACATAATATATTAATACTAATTCGAAAAATATATGTCAGGAATGAGAAAATCATAATTTTTATGATATTATTATTTTTATAATATACGTAGTAAGTTGATATTCCGTAATAGCAAGATAGTATTTTGATTTTCATAAACCTTTTTCAAAAAAAAAAAAATTATACTCTTATCCTACATGCAATAGTTTTAAAAAACAATGTGTAATTATATGTCCATACCCAAACAAGCATTTTTATTATTATTTTCTTCCATTTTATGTAGCGGGTACGGGAATGGTTACAGTTATGGATATCACTCAATTTTAAAAGAACACGGTTACCCGATAAAGGTATGATAAGTTTTTTTTTACCAACTTAAGTATTTTTTTGCCGAAACCCTAAACACCTAAGATTGCACTAATCACTTTATAATTCGAGTAAATAATAATTTTCTCTAATTTTTCAACAACCCATGATAAAATTTGATATGATTTTGTTTTAAATAAATTAGTCAGAATAGAGATAAAATTTATTTAGTCTCATCCGTGCGTTGCATGGGACATAACCTAGTAACGGTAATATTTCAGTTTTTTCCCTTATTCCCACGATTTCATTTCTCTTCTCTGTCGTTCTGTTCTAATTCTTCCCTTCTGCAAAATTTGTTACCCAGTAATTTTCTAATTCTTCCCTCCATTGATTCACGAAAATAAAATTTCTCCAATTGATAATCTTTCCGGCTTTGAAAAGGAGATTCAAGAGGTTCTTTAAGGTATGATTTACTTGTGTCAACAATAATATCTCATCAATTCGTAACGAGTAATTTAAACGATGTTCATTGTGTTAATAAACCAATTTGTGTGTGTAATTGATCCGGAAACATGAACCAATTTGTGTGTGTAATAAACCAATTTGTGTGTGTAATTAAAGCTTTATAAACAGTATAATACTTATAAACGAGGTCGGGGAAGCAAATCAGCATAGCAAATCAGCAGCAGATTCATGACCAAGTCAACCTAAGTCAACTTTGGTCATGGATCTGAATCTGCATAGTAAAGCAGAAGCAACATAGCATAACAACAATAACTTGTGTTGTGCGTAGCAGCAGATTCAGCATAGCAAAAATACAGTTTAGTAGCAGCAGATTGTGCAGACAAAGATGCTCACTTGTACCTAATTACATTACCTCAAACACATAGCCCAACTTTTACTTACCAAACCTCAAACACATAGCATGGCACAACAACAAAATACAACAGTAACATCACATTACATCAACAATACAACAACAAAATACAGCAGAAACAACACCATACAGCAACAACATATAGCAGGAACAACACAATACATCAACAACATAGAGGAACAACACAATACAACAACAACATACAACATAAACAACAACAGTACAACAACATCATACAACATAAACAACAATAGTATACAACAATAACACAATACAACAACAACACAATACAACAACAACACAATACAACTACAACAACAACACAATACATGAACATCACAATACAGCAACAACACAATACAACAACAACATATAGAAACAGCAAAATACAATAACAAAATACAGCAGAAACAACAATAACAACATAGAAGTAGCAACACACGTCTAGAAAGCGAATACAGAATCTACACAGATTAAGAACAAAAAATATGCACAGAATTAGAACACAATATCTGCACAAATTTAGAATAGAAAATCTGCACCAATTTAGAACAAAAAATATACAGTATTGTAGATTTTAGAAAAAGAACAGAAATAAATTAAAATATAAAAGAGAGCGAGCAAGAATATAAATAAACGACTGAACAACCCAAGAAATTAAAATCGAGAGGCCGAGAAATGACATAAATATATTTGTTTGTCTTAAGCATAAATAAGAACATACATAGCTACCGTAAATAAGTTGTTCACCTAACTTTCCCCCCAAAAAAACATTTTAGTTAATTGATTACATTGTTCTAAACATACGCAATAATAACCCGAGAAACCTAATTCTAATCATTGAGTGCTCCTAGCTACTGAAAGTGTAGGCCTAGTCGGGGGAGGTGTTGTGCTTGATGACCCTTGGCTATATGATGTTTCCATGTGTTGCCTGCCTCTCTTGAGGAAAAGTCTTGTTAGCGATGCTATTTGGCCCAGCCCCTTCTGAAGTCTGTGGAAAATGACAAAGATAAACATTTAGGATATGAACATAAACAAGAAAAATCACAAAAGAACAATAAATTAATCTACACTAACCCTCCTTACAACCTTTTCTTCTTTTTTCTTCCTTTGTTCTTTGAGCCACGGAGTGTGCAGTGGAGGTCTACAAGTTTCCATTGTTGTTCTTGGTTCAGTTAGAGGCCACAAGTCTTGGCATAATGCCCAAAACCACCACAATTCTTGCATTGGTTCTTCCTCTTTGGTTTCTTAGCCTGATCAGCACCTTGTGAAGTTCCTTCTCCCTTTTCAGGCTTCCTTTTCTTTCCCTTGGGTCTTCCAGGTTGGAACTTGAATGCTGGTGGGAGCGGTTCCCTTAAATTAGATTTTTCCCAGTGTTTTGGTCCAGGCATAGGCTTAATGCATGGGACTTTCATAGGCTAGCAGGTATGTCTCCTTAGAGTAATAAGGGTGAACATATAACTCTGGATCCACCCTTTTGTCTAGCATACATGCAAAGACATGCACACAGGGTATCCCAGTTAACTCCCAATGATAACAAGTACAAGTTTGTTGTTCTAAGTCAACTACGCATTGATCACCCTTTAACTCCACTTCATAACTATCACCCCTTGACACTTTCACTATGCATGACCTAGCCAACTTCTCAAATCCAGTGAAAACACTTTTCACAAAAGGAACTAACTTCCCTTCCATTTTTTGGCTGCCTCCCACTTATCATTGCTCCTTTTCATCATGTATCGTATTAACCATTCCATTTGGGTTAGAATAGGTTTGTCTCTAGCTTCCTTAATCACTGCGTTGAAAGTCTCACACAAGTTATTCAACAACAAGTTCGACTTGCAGTTTGGGGAGAAGGCATGCCTAGACCAATGTTGGGCGGGGATGTTTGCTAGGTACTCATGTGCATCTTCAGACAAGAAGTTAATTCATTCCATAGCAACCTCAAAGTCTAACTGAAACACCACATCAGAAACGCAACATTTTAGACAACAAGTCAGAAAATCGAAGGTCGAGCAAGAATCTTAAAATATAGCAGATTCAGTAGCATAGAAGATTCAGTAGCATAGCAGATTCAGTAACATAGCAAATTCAACCAAGCATAGCAGCATAACAACAACAACAACAACAAAAACAACAACAACAACAACAACAACAACAACAACAACAACAACAACAACAACAACAACAACAACAACAACAACAACAACAACAACAACAACAACAATAATAGCATAGCATAACACATCAACACCAACAGTATACCAACACCAGCAATAACATAGCAACACCAATAAAATATCATAGGAACAGAATAGCAGATGCAAATCAGATGCAAACATCATAGTATAGCAACAACAGATGCAAATAGCATAGCATAGAAATAAAAAAATAGCAAATAGAAAACATAATAGTAGATGCAAATCAGATGCAAAGCAGTAGCAGAATAGAATAACAACAAGCAGTAGCAATAGTTTTCAAGTCAAAGCAACTCACGTGAGTAGTTGCCCTAGCCGCATTCCAAAATAGGTCCTTGAAAGTTGATCCATTGAATTGGCCCTTAAAATTGGCCCAAATGTGTCTCACACAATACCTTGTCTCAGCTTTCGGTACAACAGTTTGGGAAGCTTCCAACAAACCCTATCACAACACCAAAACACACATTACAAAGTTAGCTTGATGAGTTGTTATAAAATGAATAAAAAGGCATGAAAGAAAACTTGGAAGGTTACCTTCTGTCTGTCAGACATGAAGGTGAAGCCAAGACCTTCAACACCTCCGAACTTAATCATTAAAGCTTCTAATAACCACTCCCATGTTTCCTTGTTTTCAATCTCAACAGTGGCCCAAGCCATTGGAAAAATGTTGCTATTCCTATCTTTAGAAACAACCACAAGGATTTTCCTGGGGTACACTCCCTTAAGGTGACATCCATCTACCCCAATGATAGGTCTACACCCTCTTCTAAACCCATTCCTTAGTGGAGAAAGAAAAATGAACATTCTGAGAAAACGTGGAGGTTCGGGCTTCTCAATTCCATTAACAACAACTTGACATCCAGTTCTCGGGTCGCATTTCATCACAGCCCTAGCGTAATCCCAAACCCTAGCATATTTCTTAGATGCCAATCCATAAATTATTAACTTAGCCCTACACCTAGATAGAAAAGCATTTTTAGTAGCTAATCTTAATCCCTAACTCATTGTGCACCCTCACTTTGTACTTGCTTAATGTTCCACGCACAAGGTCCTCTGAAATCTTCCAAATACCTCTCGGCTATGTATTCAGCAGTCACCTTTTTGTTAAACTTACTCCTCATACACAAATGCTTCGTTTGCAAACTCTTAATATTCCACGTTTCTTTCTTCACTAATCTTGCTGCATAAACCTTAAAAGAACACGTCACCCCCCCCCCCCCCACACACACACACACAAGTACACTTAGGCATCTTACTTCTTTTCTTGTTATAAACACAACCACATATACTTTTACAACGAGAAGTAATCCTAGTACGATCATTATGTAGGAAGTAATAGTCATACCTATGCTCAATTGCATGATTTCTCAAAGCCTTTCTAAGTACGTAAACATCCCTGAACTTAAGCCTTTCCACTAGCTTAATAGGCTTTTTGAAATCAGTTTCTCCATTGAACCATGGACTGTTGTCCACTTCCTCATCAGAATCACCCGGCAAACTCCTAAGATCATCAGATTCATCCTCGATCACAGTTAGGATGTTCACTGCATTACAGTCTAAATTTTCATTAATCTGTGAAAACCTAGGATCCTTCACTGCCTCCCCACCAGAACCCTCTGAATCTGATCCAAAAGTACCCCGAATCTCATTAGAATGTTCCCCGTAGATTTCCTAAACCATTCTTCGCCATCTCCATACCCCTCCTCTTCCCCTGCCTCCTAGTTAATGTCAAGATCACTAAAATTGGTGCTGGATTCAGACACAATTCCATCTTTGGAATCAGATTAACTCACCTCCTCATCAATAAACAACTTCTTCTTAGCTCTTCTCTTCCCCGTACCCTCTACAATATCTTTCCCCTTTCCCTTTGAAATCCCCTGACCCTCTACTGCTTGTAATTTCAGTTTTCCTTTACCACTTGTATTTTCTTTCTTTGCAACTGTCTTAACCCTAAGAGAAGTTCTTTGTGGTGTGATATTTAGTGTGGGTTGGATAGCCTGCCTTTTAGGTGGAATGGTGGATATTGGTGTAGGATATTTTTGGGACTTAAGTAGCTTCTCACTAGTGCAAATTAGTTCAACAACACTTGTAACAGCCCGTCCTTAACGAGTTGCTTTCTAAACAAACTTAGACTTAATTTAAACAAACTGAACGTGATTTCAACTTTAAACCCTGCGAAACAAACTTTAATTCTTCAAACAACTTCAAAGATTTAATCACGTTTTAGCCTATCTCAAATCGAGACCCTTAAACTTAATTAGTTATGAAAAATTTCGGCAGCACTTCCCCTAAATATGGACAACCTAAAACGTTGCTTAGGATATTACGTCAGATTTTCTTTCACCTGCTTCAATTACAACATTCCAACATATAACATTTCCCAAGACATCACTAGGGTGTCACCAAACTCAACAAGGATATATAATCCATAAATAATAAACCAACAAGCTCCAGAAAGGAATAATACAATCCATTAACAAATTGGAAAAGACTTAAATACACTTGGAGAATCGATAAACCCGCCTTGAAACATATAAGACGTCCAGAGGACTCTACGCACCTTGAACCTGAACTGAAACTCGATTCTCGCTACTTGCAAAACATTTTAACTCTGCCCCCACCAGGACAGGTTCATTGAACAAAATCAGCGGAAATCTGAGTACACACATCCAACCTGAAATGCATTTGATAGGTGGCTCAAAATAGTTTTAGTTTTAGTTTTATATTTTTGTTTTGAGAAGCAACTTCGCTTATCAAACTCGCTTCGAAAACATTACATGGTATAATGTTACAATAAATTTTACTTGGAAAAGCTTCACACCTTTCTATCACCTCATAAAGTTTCTAAATTCACATTCATATCAACATAATTAGGCTCACAACTAAGATTCATCATTACTCCCATACTCTTAACCGTTTTCATTCCATGCCATATTTGACAATTAATCCTAGAGATAGCTCAAGTACTTCTCCAGAAGTAAATTTTTCCCAAACCATCATTTATGACGCAAGGTGGAACTCAATATATACACATTTTCCTAACTTAATGGGGAAACTCATTGGTACAATATTTCCGTAGACATATCATTCTCTTCATAAAGTTCTCATAAAAATTCAAATGCAGATATAGACATTCATAAGAAATTTATAACTCGTTGCGAAAACACACAACTCAAACTCAGCATAATAGCTTACTGTTGGGGGAAAGTGAACACGAATAGAGAGGGGTTATTCAACCAACTGTCTCTATTTGGTGGGGGTCGTCACCCTCCTGATAAGCATACGCTTGCAAGAATTAACTAGGACATGTCCCTAATTACGGGTCTATCCCGCCTCTACGAGTCTACTTTTGTAGCACTCGCTTTACGGCGAAGCCGCTTTAACGGGTCTATCCCGCCGAACTATGGGTCTATCCCGCCTCTACGAGTCTACTTTTGTAACACTCGCTTTACGGCCAAGCCGCTTTAACGGGTCTATCCCGCCGAACTACAAGTTACGATTGTAGCACTCGCTTTAAATGTTTTTCATCACCGACGCATGTGAGCACTATGAAACACATACACGACTACTTTCCCCTACTTAAGAATTTTATTACCAAATTATGCAATTTCATTCTCAAAATATCATTCGCATTCCCATACTCATGTATTAGCTTCACTCTCATCATATCTCAACTCACTTTATTTCTCAGAATAAATTCTCAACCCAATTAAATATCAATCTCAAGACTTGCTGACACTTTCTCTTACTCTTTATCAAACTGTAACGATATAATTAAAATTTGGACACTCTTCTCAACTATTTCCTTTTAACTTAGAATCACTCCTTATCCTTGGCTATACCCTTTAAACCATTGATTAATAACTGGTTGCTAGTGAGTGACACTCATTTACATCCCTAGGTTATCAATAGGCTATACTCTCTTCGAATCCGAATTCATTATTTAATAGCTTAGTGTGCCTGTAATGTATTTTATAAACATTTACCTAAAACATAATTATTCAAACATAATCTTTATTATTCGTAGAAATGCCCACTAGTTATATCTCAAACTAATAGGTTTCAAAAATATGAAAACTTGATTATTTCTTTTAAAGTATATCGTTATTCTTTACAATAATTTCTTTTATAAAACTTGTCAAAGATTTACTTATTTGCAAACTATATGTTTTTTTTGAACTTAAAACAAAACCGAAACATCTTTAGTTTATTGTTTCAACTCTTAAGTTCATTAAACACTTTAATATTGTTCAAAGCTAGTTTAAGTTCCATAATTCATAGTTTTGAGAAAAACATGTGACTTTTAGGAAATTCCAAAATAAATATGGCTTGTTAGGAAAGGTCACAAACCCTTGAAACGACTCATCCAAGAATCATTAAAGACTCGGCTTTTGTTATACTTAAAATACTTTAGAGATTTCTCATTTACTACATTAAAAGAATTCTTTTATTATTAACACTTGATTAAGAAAACAAGCGTCTTTTAAAAAAAACTAAAAACAAGTATGACCCGGTTGAAAGAAAACATAAACCTTTATTGAAACAAGAATTTAGAATTAAAAGAGGTGTTGTTGTTCCTATGTTTTGGTTGATGACACACACATATTGCAAACTTCCTGATTATGGTTGCTAAATGACTTTGAACAGGCATATGCCCAAGTTTCTATTAGGATAGGAACTTGAATAAACTGGTGAAGTTCCTGAGGTACACTTGGAACAGTCAATGGAGTTTCAGAGCTGGAAGTTGTATCTGTTCCAGTTTGAAGTCACAAGAGGAGCAACACAGTTACATATCAAGAGTTCCGAATATCCACAAGAACTATTACAGACTCATAGCCAAGAGTTCCTGTGTTAGCTAGAGAGGAACTCATCAATGTTCCTTGGCTGGAACGTCTGAAGCTTCTGAGTTGCAAGTTCCAGACAAAGGGAAGACATGAAGTCTAGGTAGTCCACTGTACTTAGAATTTTATGTAAATATTAATTATGCTAATGGTATATAGAGTACTCAAGGAACTTATGATTTAATTAGGCCATTTATTTTATTGGAAGCGATTTTTATGGAAAACATTTCATAAATAAAAACAAGTTTTGCATATTTAATATAAAACAGATTTACGTTTTATTTTATTGAAACAAAACTTATTTTCCTAAAAATTCTCCTAAGTTTTTGTAGATAAATAAAATCTGTTTTAAAGAAATGTTTTAGGGTTTGATTGAGTCAAATCACCAACTGCTTCATGGCTGAACGTGGGAAGTGGTCTTCCCCTTGTTCCTCAAGTCAAGGGACGTGGAGACCAAAGTGCTGGCAGTTAGCAGTTGAGGTTTTGAAGGGAACTAACCCTAAGGATAAACACTATAAAAGGGAAATCGTTTTTGGTTTAAAGTACACAAACATTCTGAGAGTTTTTGCTTTCCTAAAAACGTTTTGTCTAAGATTTTCTAAAACAGTTTGTGTCCTAGTTATTTCAAAGTTCCTAAGTTTCTCATATCCTCACAAAAGCATTATTAATATCTAGAGTTATCCAAACACGAATTATATTTTGTATTAGTAAGGATAGAGTTATCCTGTTTAGACTTAGAGTTTAAGTCTGAGAGAGAGAAGTTAAGGAGTTGTAATCGAAGTAGATTACTGTGAGGAACACGAGTTTGAGAGGAACTTGTGTTGGAGAGATTATTGTAATCGAGGCATTACCATAATAAAAGAATTCTCTTCTTGATTAGTATCAAGAAGTTTTCTCAATTGTTGTTATTGTCTTCTCTATTCTCAGTTTCTTGATTGTTTCCTAAGTTCCGCAAGAAACTTTATCAAAGTTCTAATTACAATTCACCCCCCCCCTCTTGTGCGTGTTCCTACTGGAATAACAGTTGGTATCAGAGCCAGTACTCACCAAAACACAGGAAACCCTGTTTGAGTCAAGTTCCTGAAAGTATGAACTCACAAGAGAAACTGGAAGAAGGTTACTCGACACAAAGGCCACCTATGTTCAATGGCAAGTTCTACTCATACTGGAAGAATAGAATGGAGATATTCATCAAAGCTGAAAATTACCAAGTTTGGCGTGTAATTGAAGTTGGAGACTTCGAGGTAACAAAGACCAATGCTGAAAACGAGGTAGTTCCTAAACCAATGTCTGAATTTTCTAAAGAAGACTTTGATAAATATGAGATGAATGCCATGGCTGTCAAAATCTTGCATTGCGGGCTTGGACCTCATGAACACAACAGAGTCATGGGGTGCAAGAACGCAAAACAGATTTGGGAACTACTTCAAGTAACCCACGAAGGAACTAATGAAGTTAAGCGTTCCAAAATTGACCTTTTGATGTCTAAATATGAAAGATTTGAGATGCTTCCAAAAGAAACTATTCAAGAAATGTTCACTAGATTTACTAACATAACCAATGAATTAGTTTCTCTTGGTAGAATCATTCCCACAGATGAACAGGTAAGAAAAATACTAAGAAGCATGCCACAAGATGATCGCTGGAGAACAAAGGTCACTGCACTGTTTGAGACCAAGGACTTCACCAAGTTCAACATTGAACAACTTGCTGGTTCCTTGATGACACACGAATTGCATCTTGGAGCTGCTGTTCCCGAGAGCTCAAGAAATCGAGGACTTGCTCTAAAGGCTGAGGAACTCGATGAATCTGAACCAGATGAAGAAGAGGCTGCCATGCTGGTCAGAAGAATGAGAAAGCTCTATAGGAACTTCAAACCAGGAAACCAGAAAGGAAGGAACTTTGCCAAGAAAATCACTAGTTCCAAAACTGAGCAAGGTTGCTTCAAATGTGGAGAAACTGATCACCAAATTCGTGAATGCCCTCTGTGGGAGAACGACAAGACCAGAGGAAAAGGGAAGGAACAGGTCAAAGATCGCTTTAACAAGTCTACCTTCAACAGACCAAACTTCAAGAAGGCCATGATAGCTGCATGGGGCGAAGCAACAGACTCAGAAGACGATGAGGAACAACCAAATGAAGAAACTGCAAATCTCTGCCTTATGGCTAGAACAGAAGGAACTGATCAAGTTCCATCAGAAGAAGTAAGTTCCTCCACTCTTCAGTGTCTCTCAAAGTCAAAACTAATTGAACTGTTGCTAGAAACTCTAGATGATTACAAAAAGCTAAGTGTATTAAAAGCACAAAGTGATAGAGCCTTGGAACTCAGTAAAGACCACATAAATTATCTGAACAATATTAGATCTGATGTCCAAGGCAGGTTCTTTGAATTACTAGATAGAAATACCTCTATTAATGAGTCATTCGAAAAAATTAGAAATGAAAACATCCTTCTACAAGTTCAACTCAGTCAATATAAGATGTTTAATTTAAGTTTAGATCCTACAAAATCCTTGGAAATCAACATGGGAATTTTTAACATCGACTTAGAAAATTTAAACAAAGATCTGATCACCACAAAGGAACAAAAAGAGAAACTGGAAAGGGAACTATCCATGGCCAGGGCACAGAGACAACCACCTAAAGTTCCTCCCAAATGGATTGAGAATGCTCAATCTAAGAGAACAGAAGGATTGGGCTTTAACCATAAAAATAGTCATAAGAAGAAGTATGTGGATCTTCCTAGTGTAAAAGTCTGCTTCTCATGTGGAAGTGGAAGTCACATAAGTACTGAGTGTTCCAAGATGAAGGAACAGGATCAAAGAAACATAAATTATGTAAAACAAAAATGGGTTAAGAAGTCTGAAGTTATAGTTGAAAAGGAACTCGAGGAAACCCGAGTTCCTGTAACTAACCTTTGATCTCTTTACAGATTCTAGTGAAGGGGAACAGCTCGTGGTATCTCGACAGCGGGTGTTCCAAACACATGACAGGAGACAAATCTAAATTCCTCTCACTAGAAGCCTACAATGGAGGAACTGTGACCTTTGGAGACAACATGAAAGGAGAAATTATTGGAATTGGAAAAGTTGGAAGGTCAAGTTCCTACGCCATTGAAAATGTATTTTTAGTCGAGGGTTTGATGCACAGTCTACTAAGCATCTCTCAATTCTGTGACAAAGGAAACTCTGTAAGTTTTACTTCTGAAAACTGTCAAATCATAAACAATAACACTGGGAAGGTTATTTTGGAAGGAACTCGTAAAGGGAACACATATTCTGTGGATCTCAATACAGTTCCCAGGGACAATCTAACCTGCCTCAGTGCCTTTGAAGAAAATTCCCTACTATGGCACAGGAGGTTTGGACATGCTAGTTTCTCGTTGCTTGACAAACTAAGATCAAAGGAACTGGTTCGAGGACTCCCCTCAATCAAGTTCCTAACTGATAAAGTGTGTGATGCATGTGCAAAAGGCAAGCATGTCCGAAGTTCCTTCAAATCTAAGAAATTGGTAAGCACCACAAAACCATTGGAACTCATCCATATGGACTTATGTGGACCAATGAGAATTCAAAGCAGAAGTGGGAAAAAATATGTATTAGTTATTGTTGATGATTACTCTCGCTTTACTTGGGTCATATTTCTAACAAGCAAGGATGAAACGTTTGATGAGTTTGTTACATTTTCAAAGAAAATCCAGAAAACCACAGGTCACCAACTGATCCATATAAGATCAGATCATGGAACAGAATTTGAAAACTACAAATTCGATGAATACTGCAAGGAACAAGGTATGGACCACAATTTCTCAGCTCCCAGAACTCCACAACAAAATGGAGTTGTTGAGAGGAAAAATAGAACCCTAGAGGACATGGCAAGAACCATGCTAATAGCCAGTTCCTTGCCTAGGAACTTCTGGGCTGAAGCAGTCAATACTGCTTGCTACATTATAAATAGAGTTATGATTCGAGCAATCCTAAACAAAACCCCCTATGAGCTACTAAAAGGTATAAAACCCAACATCTCTTACTTTAGAGCCTTTGGGAGCAAATGTTTTGTCCACAACAATGGAAAAAGGAACTTGGGGAAGTTTGATGAAAGAAGCGACGAGGCAGTGTTCCTAGGATATGCCTTAAATAGCAAGGCTTATAGAGTTTATAACAAAAGATCTATGTGTGTTGAGGAAAGTGTACATATAATATTTGATGAATCTAACAAAACTGACATAGTACAGGAACAAGAATTTTTCGAGATTGGTTTATCTCGTGCTGCAGAAAATGATGAGGAGTTCCAAATAAGCAAACACACAGCAAGAGGAACTGCTCAACAAAATCAAGAAGTTCCCGTACTAGAGGAACAAGCAGAAAACCAAGAAGATCCAGAAACAACACCAGAGGAACCCCAACAGGGAACTCAGGTCATAGAAGGAACTGACGAAAATGCCACAACACCAGTAGCTCAATTTCAACCTAAACCTTGGAAGCATCTAAAGTCCCACCCAATGGAACTCATTGTGAGTGACATCAGAAAAGGAACTCAGACAAGGTCACAACTAAGGAACTTTTGCGCATTCCACGCGTTCCTCTCCATATTTGAGCCAAGAAATCACACTGAGGCTCTGGAAGATGCTGACTGGATCATTGCCATGCAAGAAGAATTAAATGAATTCAAAAGAAACAAGGTATGGCACTTGGAACCCAAACCAAAGCACCAGAAGGTGATAGGGCTAAAATGGGTGTTCCGGAACAAGAAAGATGAACATGCAACAATCATAAGGAACAAAGCAAGGTTAGTGGTCAAAGGTTATAATCAACAGGAAGGCATTGACTTTGAAGAAACATTTGCACCTGTTGCTAGATTAGAAGCCATTAGAATCTTAATTGCTTTTGCTGCTTTCATGGGTTTTAAACTTTATCAAATGGATGTTAAATGTGCTTTCTTAAACGGTTTCTTAGAGGAAGATGTTTATGTGGAACAGCCCCCTGGATTTGAAAATCCCGAATTTCCAAATCACATTTACAAATTAGATAAGGCTCTCTATGGACTAAAACAAGCCCCTAGATCTTGGTACGAGAGATTATCAAAGTTCCTCCTTCAAAATGATTTTAAAAGAGGTAGAATAGACAAAACCTTATTCTTAAAATCTAGAGGAACTGACTTGTTAGTAGTTCAAATTTATGTTGATGATATATTATTTGGAGCAACTAATGAAAATTTGTGCAAGGATTTTGCAAGCTTGATGAGCAGTGAATTTGAAATGAGTATGATGGGGGAACTCAACTTCTTCCTTGGTTTACAAATCAAGCAAACCGAGGAGGGAATCATGATACACCAACAAAAGTATGTGAAGGAACTCCTAAAGAAATATGAGCTAGAGTCAGCCAAAGTAAATCACACTCCCATGGGAACTGCTACCAGATTAGACACTGATCCAAATGGGAAAAGTGTGAATCAAACAAAATACAGAGGTATGATTGGATCTCTATTATATTTAACAGCCAGTAGACCTGACATTTCTTTTAGTGTAGGACTATGTGCAAGATTTCAATCAAATCCAAAGGAGTCCCATCTAACTGCAGTGAAAAGAATACTAAGATATCTCAAAGGAACTGATGACCTATGCCTTTACTATCCAAGAAGTGGATCCTTCGAGCTAAGAGGATATGCAGATGCTGATTATGCAGGTGACTTAGTGAATAGAAAAAGCACATCAGGTATGGTACAGTTCCTAGGTCCATGCATGGTTTCTTGGGGTTCCAAGAAACAGAATACTGTTGCTCTATCCACAGCTGAAGCTGAGTATGTAGCTGCTGCAGCTTGTTGCTCACAAATTCTATGGATAAAACAACAGTTAAGAGATTTTGGTATTATCTATGATTGTGTTCCCATCTATTGTGATAACACTAGTGCTATTTGTATTTCAAAAGATCCGGTTCATCATTCCCGAGTCAAACACATCCACATCAGACACCATTTCCTTAAAGATAATGTTGAGAAAGGTTTGATCAAATTAGACTTTTGCCAAACTGATCACCAAATTGCTGATATTTTAACTAAGCCTTTGAACAGAGAGAAACATGAGAAAATGAGAATGGAACTCGGAATGATCAAGCTAAGGTAATTGCCAAATTGGAGTTCCTCTAAGGCAAAAGCAAAAATCATGGTACATATAGACTATTACAAACACAAAATCTTGTGTGCAAACATAGTTGAAGCTTACCATCGTGGCAAATTCACTCACACTTCAAATGAGCAAGGTACGCAGTTCCTTTCAAACTAGTTAAGTCAGAGATACGAAATTAAGCAAGTCAAAGTCAAACACAATTTTTTTCATTTTCCTTTTATTTTTATCTATTTTTTATTTAAAAACCGAATACCCATATTCAAATAATGTTTGGAACGGTTCCATTGGCAATAAATAGGAGAAACTCTTCACTTTCCACAATCAATCCATGCAACCCCCTTTCTCCCTCTCACACGCCTTCTCCACTGACATCACCTCTCCTTCCACCTATAAAATAAAAACCCTCAACCATGGTTCTCACAAGCAACAACACTGATCTCACATCCCTCAAACGAAAGAGAAACCCTTCATCTCCTGTTCCCATGGATACCTCACCCATTCAATCGCCAATTCCTCTTCGATCTCACAATCCAATGCTCGCAATCACTCAGGGGGAACAAACCAACACTGACATCGAAATGAAATCCCCAATCTCAAACCCTAGATCCTCCACAAGAAAATCCAAAAAACGACGAGTGGAAGCTTCTGGTGAAAACATCGAGGAAACAGAGGAGATTGCTCAAACTCAGGGGGAAGTAAAAGGGTCCAAGAAACTCACTGCAAAGGAAAACAATCTGGTCGAGGGGTTCGCAATCAACTCAACATGGTGTGAAGCCACGAAATTTAAAGAGTTGATGGAAATCCTTGAACAACAAAAGTGGGTAAGTTTGTTGAGTACCTATGCCAAATCCCCCTTAATTCCTGAAGCTATGAAAGAATTCTGCAAGAACTTTGCATGTGTTGATAATGTATGCTCAAGTAAAGTGAATGGAACTCGCATCGAATTTGATGCCTCTTATCTGGAACAGCTGTTTGGTACACCCAATAGGGGTTTTGATATGTGGCTCAAAGGTCAAATCACAGTGACCATAGATAATGTAGATGAGAAAGATATAGTTGGTTCCATTGGAGGAGATTCTAAAGTATCCACCTCCACCTCACACAACTGCTTTTCACCTCTTCAAAAATTACTGTTTAATATTGTGTGGAGAGGTGTAGTTCCTCGAACTCAGAAAAGGAACATAGCAAGTCTGTTTGATGCATGTCTCATGTATTGTCTTGAAAGGAAAATTCCCATAAACTTTCCTGCAATCATGATCAAACACTTATCCACCTGTATCCCCAAATTCAAAATTCCATACTCCTCCCTTCTCACAGAAATCTTCAAAAGCTTCTCAGTTGACCTTAGCCCATACTTTGTGATTCCCTTAAAATCCACCCAAATCCTTCAACTTGAAATGCTCCATCTATTAAATCTTAAAGTGGTTCAGGGTAAAGTCATTAGGGCTGGAAAGGAAGAGAAACAAGATGAGGAAGATCAGGAAGGAATTGCAGTTAAAGAAGAAGTGGAGGAGGAGGAGGAACTCGAACAAATAGAGGTCCCTTTACCTCGAGGGAACAGGAAGAGTGTAGGAAAAAGAAAGAGCATGAGGGTAGCAATGAAGGAGAACAAGAAAAGAGGGCCTGTCTTCATGGAAATAAATGAGGAAGGGGATGTCAAGGAGATGCCCATAGAGGAGGATGCTGTTCCACTGAATCAAGAGGAACTGCCTGAAACTGTTAGGCCAAGAAAAAGGACACCCAGATCCTCCAAAAAGTCCAAAGCTAGTCGTGTTCCATCTGAACAGGAACATGTTCAAGATCATGGGGGTGCCTGGAACACAAAGGATGATCAGATATTGGAGCTAAAGGCAACAGTTGCTCGTCTGGTGGAACTACAGGAGGGAACAGATCACAGGATTAGCTCAATGCAGGCCCACATAGGTGCATTGGTTACAAGTGTCAAGACTCTCCAAAACGATCTTCACCACTACTCAGAACAAGCCAATGCAACTCGTGCCACAATCCTCACAAAGATCAACAATCTGGAATCTTTTGAGGAGACTGTGATAGAAGAAACTGCTGGTTCTGGTTCCCCATCCCAAGCCTAAATCACCCTATCCCATGTTTCTTTTATCTTTTGCCATGGAACAATCTTTTTAATTTGCTTTTGGTTTGTATAATTTTTAAACTTGGGTATTTGTTCCATCTTATTTTGACTTGCTTGGTTACACATATCTATGCTTTCTAGTCTTGATCATTACTGCTTGCTTTCAATTTATTGTATGAGTTAGTTTAATACTTTGAGGCTAGCTTAACTTGCCAAACGTTGATCGTGGGGCACTGTGTTTGGAATGGCTATATTTCGTGCTATGCTTTTTGTTGATGTCAACAGGGGGAAGTCATGGGTGCAAACTTCCAAGGCACACTCAATCCAGTTCCTGAATCAATCTCTCTGAATCTCTCTGTAAGCCAAGGGTGCTCCTCTTTCTTCTCTCTAATCTTTCTCTTTTGTTTTTCAATTTTTATGTTCTGTTTCACAATAGTCTGTATAGGTTCTTGTTTGTTTGTACTTACTCTCTTTGTAAAAAGTTTGCAAGTGTTGTCATCACCAAAAAGGGGGAATATTGTTGTTCCTATGTTTTGGTTGATGACACACACATATTGCAAACTTCCTGATTATGGTTGCTAAATGACTTTGAACAGGCATATGCCCAAGTTTCTATTAGGATAGGAACTTGAATAAACTGGTGAAGTTCCTGAGGTACACTTGGAACAGTCAATGGAGTTTCAGAGCTGGAAGTTGTATCTGTTCCAGTTTGAAGTCACAAGAGGAGCAACACAGTTACATATCAAGAGTTCCGAATATCCACAAGAACTATTACAGACTCATAGCCAAGAGTTCCTGTGTTAGCTAGAGAGGAACTCATCAATGTTCCTTGGCTGGAACGTCTGAAGCTTCTGAGTTGCAAGTTCCAGACAAAGGGAAGACATGAAGTCTAGGTAGTCCACTGTACTTAGAATTTTATGTAAATATTAATTATGCTAATGGTATATAGAGTACTCAAGGAACTTATGATTTAATTAGGCCATTTATTTTATTGGAAGCGATTTTTATGGAAAACATTTCATAAATAAAAACAAGTTTTGCATATTTAATATAAAACAGATTTACGTTTTATTTTATTGAAACAAAACTTATTTTCCTAAAAATTCTCCTAAGTTTTTGTAGATAAATAAAATCTGTTTTAAAGAAATGTTTTAGGGTTTGATTGAGTCAAATCACCAACTGCTTCATGGCTGAACGTGGGAAGTGGTCTTCCCCTTGTTCCTCAAGTCAAGGGACGTGGAGACCAAAGTGCTGGCAGTTAGCAGTTGAGGTTTTGAAGGGAACTAACCCTAAGGATAAACACTATAAAAGGGAAATCGTTTTTGGTTTAAAGTACACAAACATTCTGAGAGTTTTTGCTTTCCTAAAAACGTTTTGTCTAAGATTTTCTAAAACAGTTTGTGTCCTAGTTATTTCAAAGTTCCTAAGTTTCTCATATCCTCACAAAAGCATTATTAATATCTAGAGTTATCCAAACACGAATTATATTTTGTATTAGTAAGGATAGAGTTATCCTGTTTAGACTTAGAGTTTAAGTCTGAGAGAGAGAAGTTAAGGAGTTGTAATCGAAGTAGATTACTGTGAGGAACACGAGTTTGAGAGGAACTTGTGTTGGAGAGATTATTGTAATCGAGGCATTACCATAATAAAAGAATTCTCTTCTTGATTAGTATCAAGAAGTTTTCTCAATTGTTGTTATTGTCTTCTCTATTCTCAGTTTCTTGATTGTTTCCTAAGTTCCGCAAGAAACTTTATCAAAGTTCTAATTACAATTCACCCCCCCCCTCTTGTGCGTGTTCCTACTGGAATAACAGGTGTCTTTGGTTCCACTAAATCTTACTTTATGATCTCTTATATAGTTTAACACTAAGACTTGAACTCCTTAGAAACTCATGTAGGACTACTTTCATTATGCAAGGGCTTTTACCTGATCATTAACGTATTCACTTATGATTAACTCTTAATTAACACTCCCATAACCTTTTGACTGCTTCACATATCTCACGATTCCCAAGTTCGACCTCAAGATACTCAATGAACTCAATTTCTCAAGCCGCTCAATGCCTCAACTCAAACCATCTCTCACTTGGGTTCTCATTGGCACAAACATTCGTTTAAAAGAATCATTATTCTTGAAAGCATTACAATCCAATTCAATTTGCAAAGAACAAATCAATTCGCAAATACAATTCAGTTTTGCAAAACACAATTTAATTCGCAAAATAACATTCAATTTGCAAAACAACATTCAATCTATACATTATAAATACACATAATACTTAAACACAAGATAGATTTTCAAACATTGAAGTTGGTTGGACGATGTGTACCTCGAATCACCACACATAAATCTCAAGTCTCATTTGAGTACCACTTTCTGCTTAAATCCACGATTCAAATCTCCTTAACCTTTCTCCAACCATCTATCTTGATGTACAAAAGAATGGATTAATAACTACTCACAGAATTCGAATTATAATTAAATTCCAACAAACCCTCCACATTTTACTTTAAACTAACGACAACCCAATTGAATTCCTTTTTAGAAAACGCAATCGACTTTCAAAAACTTATTTTTGAGACGAACATAATACATAATTTATTACAAGGAATACCAAATTGAATTTCTAAACATAACTATAATTGAAAACCATATGGTTCAATAGTAAATTAATAATATACTTTATAAATATTACTCAATCAATCAAATCAAACCATGAAGTCTTAGTTACATTGTAATCATTTAGAAAAAAGAAATAATATTTTGAATGGTTCAATTAAATAAAAATAAAAATACTTGATTTAAATAACTGAAAGGGTTTCCATAAAGATGATGAACTAAAATAAATGAGAGGAAATTTGAGCTTGAGGTATACCCTTAAAGTTAAATGGAAAGGCAAGAAGGGAATTCAGCAATAGCAGGACCGAGAACCACAATAACAACAGCAGCGGCGGCGGCGACGGAGCAGAGTCGCCGCATGCAGCTGCAAGGGGGAGGCGACGGTGGAAGGTCGGTGCGCCACAATAAGAGAGAAAATAAGAATCAAGGAAGAGATTTAGGGTTCCTTCAATTTGGGGGTTTTTAGTTATATATATAATTGACAAAAGAGTTCAAGTAAATTTACCAATTGAAGAGAGAGAATCAACATGGGTGGTTTTTGCCGCCACCACCGGCGGCGGCGTCACACAGCTGGGACGAGAGAGGGGAGGAGACGAGAGGGAAGAGAAGTTGTGAATCCGCCCCACAAATCAACAACAACAACCGCATCAGCGGTGACCGACGAAAAGGGGAGGCAGAGCAGTGGCGCAGTGCGGTGTTGGTGCGGCGGCTCAAACGGAGAGGGGAGAGGCGACATGGTGAGGAGAGAGAGGAGAGTGTCGGTTGAGATAGAGGGAGTGTGAGAGAGTCAGTAAGTGAGTGTGAGGGTAGGGGAAAATGAGAGGTCTATTATTTTATTTTATGTTAAAACATTTATCTTGAGGTAAAGCTCAAGAATTAATTTAAAGACTAATTTAAAAGATAATAATATAAATTCTCAAATTCATTCACCAGTTTAATAAAATTTCAAGATCGTAATCTCAAATTGGGTTTAAGAGAAATTCTAAGGACACATTTAAGACGATAATTATTCTTACTATTATATTAAGATCTGCTTAAAATCAGGACTGTTACAATTTAATAAAATAAAATAAATAAATAAATAAATAAATCATAGCATATTGCCACTAGTTTGATTATAATAGAAATCTTAGTCTCATAAATAAATTCCTTGAGTACGTTTTGAACTTGAATCATAAATTATAATCTTGAAATCATTTCAAGGTGATTTAAGAACGAATAAGCTAATAAACATATTTATCATCAACTTAAAAGTTGCTCAAAATCAGGGCTATTACAACACTCTTCTTATTTAGCATCTCCAAAACCCCGTTAACTTCTTCATCATTCACTACTTCTCTTTTTACCGATTGTAAAAGTCCTCCCGTTGACTTTATACCAGATATTAAAGTTCCTTGGCACTTTCACATTATAGAACACATAACCATGTATAACAACTTCCCTAAGATAGTCCACTGTGATCTTAGAAACAAGTGCTTTTTCTTCACATAAAAAAGCCCGCCATGCCAGCAAAGTATATATCTATTTTTACCGATTCTCTTTTCGGTACAAAACTACCCCCAAACCTAAGTGTAGGATCCACTGTACGTTCAGTTTGCATCCTGCAAAAAAAAACAAAAACAAGCATAACCCATGAATTGTTTAATTAGTAAGAGCAGACCAACTTGATTAAATTAATAAATTAGGCATATTATATCATGAATTGTTTAATTAGGTAACCCCAATCCCTAAGTCAGACAATTAAAAAAAATCACAAACCGGTTAAATTGAGTGCATAAAACATAATTTATTCATTCAACCAACCCTTCTTAACAACGAATTACCCATAATAGATTATTAATTTCCATAATTAATAACTAATTTTCGTATTTAGCATAGTTTAGGGTTCCAACAATTTTCCAAAAATATCCACAATTATGAATAAAATTGCAACATTGACTGTCAATTTGGACCACACTGTTCATATTAAAGACGAATTTGTACCTTTTTGCAGCAAAAGACCAAGATTTCAATGATGGAGAATGAAAAACAAATAAGTCTTTGCCCATGTGTGGTGCCACCTCCTCTGCGAAAATCAGGGACCATAAACGAATGTCACAGTGCGGGAGAGAGAAGGAAAGATTCGCCCCAAATTTTGAGGTACACCAACATAATAATGGCTGAGAATTGAATGGTTGTAGGAGGGTGAGGAGGGTGAAAGGGGAGAGTAAAGAAATTAAAATCGCAGGAGGAACGTAGAAAAATGGAGGGAGTGTGAATAAGTGGGTCCAGTATAACAGTTTCTTTAAATTTTCCGTTATTAGGTGGTAAAACACAATTTTTAATTTTTTTTTAGGTGGTAAAATACAACTTTTGGATTTTTTAGATGGTAAAAAATAATTTGTCCTTAAAAAAAAGTAACCAAAAATCTACAAGTAGGTGCAAATAACCAACTTTTTTAGAGCGATTTCTTTCAGTAATACTCGAAGATTCGTAAATTCTCAAAATACGCCATATTTTTAGTTAATTCCCATTATACCGTACACGTCAGCTAGCAGCCCGTTTCATTTTTTTATCGTTCAGCAACAATCCGCCAATTGAAATAGCGGTTAAACAAGTAAACCGCTATTTCAATTGACGGTTTGCTTGTTAAAAGAAAGGGGGGGGGGGGGGGGGGAGGGACAAAACGTGAAAGCTACTGAGTATTATTTGTTATTGGGTTTTGGATTTCAAATTAAAAAATCAAACAAACATTCCTCGTCCCCTATGCCTCTGACGTTCCCGTTATTTTTCAGACACTTCTTTCCTTCTACCGCCGCATCTCCGTCGCGTTTTCCGTTGTGAAGGGCGTCGATGTTGCTGTTGTAAAGGGCGTCGCATGTCTCACACTACTACAAAAATAGGCAAAGAGACCCGTCCAAATATGCATAACAGACCTCCTCTGGACAGGTCTCTATCTCAGAGGTCTCTTTGATAAAGAGACCCCCTCATTAAAGGGGGTCTCTTTTTAACAAAGAAAAGACCCTTTATTAGAGAAAGGAGGTCTGTTTTCCTAGCAACTCTAAAAATAATTTAATAGAAGAACAGACCCATCATTAAAGAAATAGGGTCTCTTTGATAAATAAAAAAGACCCACCATCTGAGAAATGGGGTCTCTTTGTTAGAAAAATTCAGATCCTATATTGAAGAAAGGGGGTCTCTTTGACATTTAAACATTTTTTTTATTTTGAAAATGGAGAGACCTATGTTTATAAATAACGGGTCTCTTTTCAGCAATATTTTAAATAAAAAAAAAACAGTAGCACACACACCAAAATGGAAGCATTAAAACAAAAGTACCATAATAATTAGTATTATATACAATATTTTACAACAAAAATTTAGAACTAAATACATATAAAATTAAGTCCTGCTACAACTTTAAATAGCATTAAACCATTTCATACGACCACCTACATTTTCCTAATTTGTGTCTTTATGCTCCGTGAAATATCACCCAAAGCATCCCCTCAAAAAAAAATCACCCAAAGCATGATTCGAACATAACACGCTCCAACATATGTGTCTAATCCACATCATGCCCTTGATCTCTTCAATATTAGTTGGAGTAGGCACCGGGAGCTCGAAGAAATAACTACAAGACAACTAAAGCACGTGAGAGAGAGCCCAAGGATAACAACTTCACAAGTCATAATCACAAAGCATAATATCAGTAATTCACAAGTCAAAGTTGTGCAAAACAACATGAAGAAACTCGGATTGAGAACGCAGAACAAGACAAGCTGATAAGCACAAAAGTGCCCATGAACGGCAAATCAGCTAGAACCAACACTATTTTGACCACCACAGAATTTACTCTGAATAGCAGATATATCTTGCAGGACTTAAATTTCAGAAGAATAAATTTCAGACAGCACAGTAAATACAGAAAATTAACGGACAAAACTTCATTTTATTTCAACCAAATTTTATCCAGATAATCAAAGTTACAACTTATGAAAGAAAATTTCTCTTTGAACCCTTAACACGATTGTTCAAAATTATGATCTCATGAATATCAAAAACCACAGTGAATCAAGCAGGAACTTATGATGATAACAAGCGATGAACCATCAGTTTTTTGTACAAAAACAGTGATCACAAGTTCACAATATAAAGTAGCAAAGAAGACATCAAGCTATCAGCCCCAGACTCCCAGTAAGCTCTTCAAACCAGAACTTCAAATCAGGACTTTGCATACCAGGTTCGAGGCTATAAATTGTTCCAATGGAGAGTATATAATTACCTGGAAAGTATGTTGATCCATTGATCCAAGCTAATGAGATATGTCAAGGTCCAGTGGTCCACAATCCTTCACAATGCAGAATTGTTCCGTCAGTCTTGCCAAATGGAAGTTGTTTCTAAAATTCTAAATGACATGCATCGCTTTCATGAAGAAAGTAGACCATAAGAGTCAAAACCATTATTGTCATAAAAGGATTCTTCTCCTTCTAAGGCGCAATGCACAAAACTACTGCTAAGTGCTAACACCTCAAGCAATCAGACCTAGACAATACCACCAACAGAACCAGTTCCAAACACACAGTTGTTGACAGAAACCCAAGACTCTACATTCATTCGTGTACTGAATAAAGAATAAACGCAGGAAAAAACCACACAAAACAAACCCCAACATAAACTAAGCCTCCTAAAGTCTAAACAACTGAAAGCAACATAGATTTACTTTGACTCAAGGCCTAGAAAGTTATAAAGTTCTTAAGAATAAGACTATTCTTAGTAGCAAAACTCAATACCAATGAATTGAAGTAACTAATAAGACTTCTTATAAAAAGTAGATCCAGACATTTATTATAAATATATATATCAACAACAGGCTCTGCACTCCGCAGTTGTGATATTGTTCAATTGATGAATTCCTTGTTAAGGGAACTAGGCAACTACAATTTCTGATGAATGCCAACTAGCTAGGCAACTACAATTTCTGTCAAGAAAGAAAGACCAAGATGAATGCCAACTAGGCAACTACAATTTCTGATGTTAAGGGAAGCTCCTTCTCTAACAAAATTTTGGCATTGAAGTACGCCATTAGTAATGGTGACATTAACAATGTAATTTTCCAAACAAGGCATAATCAAATACTCGTAAAAAATTCATGAAAAAACAAACGCCTGCGAAAATTACAAAATGAATATTAGTGGTAAAAGTATAACAATATTATTAGTGTCAAGTATTAAAGTTTTGATTTTAATTTTAGAGCACACTATTAGTCGATATCAGGGTATGAGCATAGATGAAACTACAATTGTTGATACGTCATATTTGAGGCCTTCATGTTCTTGTCTGAAGCTTTTGTTCTGTGTCTACTACTATGAGAGTACACACTGATTTACGTTTGGTAGAAGGCTAGTATCAACTAGGCAGCTAGAGAAATTTGATATGCTTTGCCTGACGGTTTTCAATCAGACAAATTTGCTAAATATATTTCATTTTAGGGAGCTGTACTGTGTAACTGCTGGCTTTGCTGCTAGTGAAATGACTTTTTTTCTGCCATTGTTTCACAGGATAATAAGCCTGGAACCTGATATTTAAATAATCTAGATGCTTCAAGGATCGATCGTATTTGGCCTTAATTTCCTCTAATTATGTTTATCTAATTATGTCCAGCACTCAATCCTAGAATAATTTCCATTTGTACTCCATGTATTGAGCATATTCAAACAAATACTATGATGTAGTGAGGTGAATTTTTTTTATGAAAGGATTATGCTGCAAGTATCTTATTGAAGGGCTACATTTACTGTTGTTCAATGAGTATCATCATTATCTATTTCATATTCTATAATACTTGGATTCTTTATGTTAGACCGTTTCTTTCATTAAGGAGGAGGCTCAATCCATATGTAGCAATGGGACATCAGGAGGAGACCCTTGATGATGGATGATGATATAAGCTAACCAGACATATATATTGTACCAGTAAGAATAGAAGCATGTACATAAACAAAACAAAAATAAAGCAGACTAGTAAAAGCATATACCAAATAGAAAATCAGAGTATAGTAACATAGTAATTCATAGGCTACCAAAAAATAATCCACTTTAAGGTTAAAACTCCCAAAAACAAACCAATTAGTTTACCATAATTCACAATTCAAAAATCATCCAATGTTCACTGAGAAAAAAATAATACGAAAGCTGTTCACAATAATGAAATGAACAATCTCTAATCTGACAACCGAAAATTATGAGAATCAAAAGCAAAACAATTCCAGATCCAATAATCCACAAATACAGATTTAAAATGCAAATCAAGAAAACCCTAAAAATACCCGCATATTTACATATCTTAATCAAAATCAATTGAAATCATTAAAAATTTGCCTGAAATTAAAAACAGTAACAATAATAAGATCTTACAGTAATAGAAGATTCAGTGTTCAAAACGGTTGACCATCTTCAAATCGAACATCGACGAGACGACGGCGGCGGCACCGATCCACTGACAGACCTTTCCAACTGCGCCTTTACTGGTGGATTCATCGGTGATTTAAAAGCGTCTGGCCCTCCGGAATTTATGAAGTCTGAGTTGCGGCTAGTCCGTAACATGGTTAATAGAGGATAAAGCATTGAAGGAGAGTGAGATGGAAACTGGGAACAAGCCCAACGTGAGTTTGAGGGGAGAGAGAGTGCACAAAGTGAGGACTAAAAAGCATTCACATTGAATCAAATAAAAAAAAAGCATTCACATTTATGTACTGTATTTTTTTATTAATTTAAAACGGGAAAGAGACCCGTGTTCCTACCGTTAGGTCTTTACATTTCTCTATCTGTTTTTTGCAAGCAACATTTTAGCGGGGCCCAATGTAATATAGAGACCCGTCGGTTTACCTAAGGGGTCTTCCTTTATTGTGATGTGCGGGTCCAATGTACATTAGAGACCCCTTATCATTAAAATTAGATCTCTTCTATTAAAGAGACCCGTTATCTTGTACAATGGGTCTTTTATTGAGGGTCTCTTTGCCCATTTTTGTAGTAGTGTCACCCTCTACCGCCGCGGAACCACCAGTAGCGGTGGCTGCCAACCGGTAATTTCCCTAATTTTTTTTGATTTATGTATGTATGAAATTAATTGTTAACTAGTATAGTACCCGTGTAATAGCACGGTTTAAAAAATTCAAATACTAAGTCCACTAATTTAATAAATAACTGATGGTATAAATCTCTTAAATTTGAATTTATATACATAGTAATTACATATTATGAAAAAAAAAATTGTTAGAAGTAAAAGGTTATACTTTAATATTTACAACTTGTCAAGTTGTCATAACAATATTGCACTTTATAAATTTAGTTATTATGTAAATTAAGAAACTAATTATTATAACCGACAACGGAGTATACTATCCGTTTTCCTATGTTCTACTCACTTTCGTTTTGAGATATTTTACTAATTTCTACTCACTTTTACTTTATTCCATTTATGTCAATGTTTTATTCATATTATATCAACTCTCACCTCACATTGTGAGACCCATTAATATCTAATAATTCTCTTATTCTCTATATCTCTTCTCCTTGGAGAAAAAGTACCCACTTGTGTGGTCCCCCAGTTGAGTTCTCCTTGGTTTATATTGCTACAATAACTGGGTAGAACTCATGAAAACAAAGGTAATAACTATTTGTAGTATTATATTGTATACCTCGAAAAGATGTGATTGTGCTAAATTTCAATTTTTATTTGGAAATATACATCCAATTTGTGCGTATTTAGTTTGTGTTTGACACCTTATTTGACACCTTAATTATAGAATTGATCGAAGTACAAATTTAAAAGTCAGTGAGGATCATGTTTTTACTTAATATGAAAATCGATACTTGGTTGACAATTATAAATTTGAACAAAACCTAAAATATACTCTATAATTAATTTAACGACCGTAGAGGGATCATCAATTTGTTAACACGGACCTATACTACTACGCATATTTTTTTAAAGTATCGATTAAATACAAACATACATAATATAAAGAGATGAATTATACTTCATTCGTTCCATAATATTCTTCACATTTACTATTCATGTGGTTAGAGTTTAATTTTTTTTAAAAAAAGAGATTAAAAGTATGACAGTCATTAAGGTTTAAATTTTAGGAAAAACTAACATGATCTTGTGAGATCTCATGAATTTTGTTTCAGTTTACGTAAAAATTTTCAAATATCAAATCTTTATAGTTTTTGCTAATGTCCAATTAAATATATTATTCGTCAAATTTGAGCGTTAGAGATTGCGCATAATGAAAAAGAGAGGAACTTTCACTACGACAGAAAATGCTTTTAATAGCGCTTAATAAGGCCTTTAACAGCGCTTCTTGAAGCGCTGTTGATGGCTCCGCTATTAAAAGTAAAAGGTACATTTAATAGCGCTTTTCAAAAGCGTTGTCATATGTAATATTAGGATAATTCAAATGTTTCTTTCATAGCACTTTATAAGCGCTATTAAAGAAACGCTATTAAAGGTTTACCGCCAACTTTTAAATTATTTTCTAATAGCGGATGTATATAAAGCGCTGTCAAAGTTATTAATTTTTTTAAAAAATATATATTTCTAATATACCTGAAATTTATTTATTTTTTTGCAACAAAAATAACACCATATATTGAAGAATAGTATATAGTTGAAACTTAATTTCCAAACCTCAACTAAAAGAAGTTATGTAATTGTCACCCTAATAAAACCGATTACATAGATATAAAATAAAATTCTAAACATTAAACTACGTAAAATACATTAATTAATAGAGTCTAATGTTTGTTGGTTCCTTCAACATAACCTAGCTATTATACAATTGTTGAACAACATGGCGCACCCATTCGGTTCTTTACTTCGTCAATCTGCTCTTTGTCATAACTTCGAAACTGAGAATCTGAAAAGTAATGTGAAACAATGGGGTTTAAGAATTCATACATATATAGAAGGGGAAAAATCGAAAGAATTAGTATTACCATAAAAAATAAGTGCCATACATGAAGAAAACAAATTGAACTTACATTATAGGAATAGATTATGATGTGATTCTAATTATTTGTGTACTACTACGTAATTATCAAGGTCATTTTTAGGTAATATTTATGCTAGGTACCAAATTATGAAGTCTTCTATAGTTTGAATGCAACCATAGTTGGATTGGCTGTTAGCTGTGCAGACTCACAATCTTTGCCTGTCTACGTTGGCCTTAGTATGTACTACATATATATGTACCTTTTTTTTGGAGGCCTGGTATGTCTTTTATTTCTATATTACAAAACCAATACTTCTTATTAGATTTAAAATATATAATATACATATCGGTCTCCATTAGCCAATATGAAGAAAGGACACAATATGTGAACATTACTTGATATAAAAACAACTTACCCATGCACCACCGGTGTTAACAGGCCCATGATTTGCTGTCATGGTGTAACTCATAAAGTAATAAGGTATCGATATTCCAAGGAAAAGACTCAGCCCCAAAACGTACATATTCCTCATGGAATTATTGTTCGTAAATTGAATGAAGGAAATCCCACTGGCAGCTGCAAGATAGTGACTAGTTACAAGGCATTCATAACATCAAATAGGTAATTAAAAATAATAATATACTTACCAACTATTCCATACAGAACGCAATATATGGCAGCAAATATTGGTAGAGGGATTGATGCAAAGAAGGATTCAAATTTTCCTGAAACAGATATTTCACAGAAGATAATTAAGCTTACAAAGATGAAAATACATGCATACTTAATTTCATTAAAGCTTCGATTGTAGCTGTTACTCCAGAACTGCTCACCAAATATGGAGAAAAGGATCATGAAAGATGTAGACACTTGAACAACTCTCCTACTTCCTACATGTGTCAGTCCAAGAAGCCCAACATTCTCCCTGCAAGAAAAAGTGAAAGTTAAATGTATGAGATATGTAGCAGCTTACTGAGATAAGAAGGTGCTGAAAAAAACCTTAGGGACAACTTCTTGAACCTATCAAAAGTAATAACTTAAAATTGCAGAAATTATATATAAAAACTTAAAAAGCTATCCCACTTAAACAATAACCCTACATAGCTCCAAGTGTGTTGCAGGGTCTTGACTCTTGAGAGGTCTAAATGTACGTAGTACTTACCCTTAACTGTCAACAGTTGAGATAGACGGGAAAAGGAATAATTTCCACTCAACTTAAGGCAGTAGTATAACTATCCTATTACTGTTTTAACTGAAACTGGACAAACTATCTCACAAGAGAAGAAGAATTTCAACAAGGAACTTCATTTACATTATTCTTTCTTGTAGGACTTCTCTTCTATTAGAACACTAAAACACGGTTTTAAAGAGGAACCAATTACTCGACAACACAATGTATTATTCTTGAACCAAGTGATTTCAGAAAAAAAGTATCTGCTATAATAGCTCCCTAAATTTACAAAAATGGGTTGGAAACGCTGCATATACAGGGCACTTACACCGAAGTAGTTGAACCAACAATAGAACCAAATAGACCATCAAGAAGCATGCTTATACCTTGCGTGCCAAAAGAACAGTTAACCTTCCTTACCACATATTACTCCAAGCGGAATAGCCAAACAAATTATTAATATAATCTCAGCCCAAACCTGCCACCCTATACTTCTGCTCAACGTATGACAGGGAGGAGGAGTGGCACCAGATAGGCGGGCAGCTGCATAAAATGTTCCAGTGGCCTGCACCAGAAAACGAATCATTCGAAAAGATGGATCACAAAAACATGCCAATATCCTACTACTTAAATAGAGCTCGTCCACTATTTTACCTAAAAGAGCTTTCAGCAACAAAGTGATTTTATAAATTCATAATACTCAAATCATGAAAACACAAGCAAAGTTATTAATTTTATGCGAACGTGATCAAACCTCTGCTGACGAAACAAGTGCCGCACCCATTATCCCAAACACACTGCCTGCACTGAATAACGGTGTACCCCACTGGAACATTAATTGATTATCGTATAAAATTTAATTAAAGTCAAGCAATGGTTGTTAATTAAGCTCACTTACGTGTTAACGATATGATTTCAAGTAAATCCCCAAGGATGCATTTTTCGGTTCCTATAAATTCAAGAGTAATATTATAATAACAAGAATAATAGATGCTCTTCATTAGTACTGTAGCTTTCGTACACTAACCCTTATTACTACAATTCTATAATTCTAACCTAGATGAAACTATAAGGATTAAAATAAAGTTGTGTGATGACTTGGCAATGCCCACCAATAACTATCATGGTATCACCTACAACAGAAGAGGACAAAAGGGGCAGCAACAGAATCATCCAAACATCTTTAAAAAGCCGTAGCAAACAAGACAGCAGATGCAATAGAGGAGAAAAGGAAGTGGGATGGTAGTGCAACGAGTTTTAGCTATTAATAAGGGAAGAGAGCAATGAGTTTTGGTTGTCTTTTGTGTGAGTAAACAATTGAGACTTGTGACCTAAACTCACTATTTTGGAGAATTGTAGCCTCAAGCTAACTTGTAACCGCACCATTTTGTGTGCTTAATCTTCCATTAATATAAGCAGCAATCTTTCCCCATACTTGTTAATTTTCTTGGCAGATTTGTGATTTCATTACAAGCTGATGCAGTATTAAAAAGACATGATATTTCAGACATATTAAATCATGGCAATATTGCCACTAAATCCCTTAACCCTCAAGTATCAGACTCATCAGAAGCATCAATCTGTTTCAAGTTTCATATTATCACTGCAGTCGAATTAAGAACAATAGTCTCAATTCAGAACCAAGAATCGACTGACTACCATCAACGAGTGCATGGATTTGTTCAATTAAGAAGGTTTTAAGTATGTAAGCACCCGTATCAGAGTAACACAGGTAATATTTTGACAGAATCCGACAGTAGTTCACTCAAGGAACAAATAACGGTGGAAAACCAGTACATCAGATTGATTTGTAGCAAGATCAGTAGATCAATATTTAATCAGCATTCAGAGCAGATCAATATTCACATTAGCATATCAGTTGATCAGTATGCAAGATCAGCAGATCAGTATTCACAGCAGCATATCAGTAGATCAGCAGATTAATATTCACAACAGCATATTAGTAAATCGGTAGTCAGTATTCACAGCAGCATATTAGTGGAATAAATTAGCATAAAAAAGCAGAACACAACAATCACAGCAGAATAAATTAGCATAAACAAGCAGACATATTAGCATAAACAAGTATAACAACACAATCATAACATAACAAATTAGCATAAACTAGCATAACAACACAACCAAAAGAGATCATTACACATAGCACAAAGCAACATATTAGTAGCATTGCAGTAGATCAGTTCGAAGCAGCATATGAGGCGCACATCAGTCAGTTGATTTAAAATGTTATATAGTGCGCCTCACTTCAACTAGGCGCACCGAAGCAAGACCCCTACCACTTTAGGCTTGGAGCTTTTTTACACATTGCATTTGAGTGATTTGACTAGGCATGTAAGAAAAAATGAATCAACTCTTGACATAGGTGAAAGCGAAGACACCAAATTAACTACTTCCACTGGAGTGGTTTAAGTCCCTACATATTTAGTAATGAAAGAGACAAATACGAACTCACTGAGAAAACACTTCTATTTTCCAAAAATGATCTTTTAATCAATACATTCACCACTTGCTTTAACTTCACAATTTCAGAAATTAATGGAGAAAAAAATTTAACCATGACTAAGTCATATACAGTAGAATATTAACAAGAACAGAAGAATCACCCCTGCAATAAAAAACTACAGTCAATGGCTATTACCACAGGATTTCGTGCTTAGCTGAATACAAATCTAGGTTCACTGCGTTGTACTACCATCCTCCCCAAATTAGTTTCTTTAGAGAGGGATCTAACCTTTAATATTTCTGAAAATAAGATAAAAAAATCTGTTATAATCCTTACCGTCACAGCACAGATAAAACCTTTCTCAAAGTCAGAATGGATAACTCCTGCAGCTTAGCTTACAAGAGTTCTGCAGAGTACTTAGAAATAAGAACTAGGGGGAAATTAACCGAGATATGTAAACTTTACTAGGCATAGCTCACCACCTTGCCCTTTTAATTTATTAAAATGTTCCTTGTCCTTTTAATTTACTAGGCATAGCTCACCACCTCTCCAATTTCTTGATTATGGATTGTGTAACCTGGTATCACTGTTTAATTTGCAGGTTATGAAACATGGATATATTATTTCACAATTTCAGCAAGTCATTTGTTTTGCATTCCATGACAGCAAAATACTCATGGAAACATGTCAAGAAGCAAAGAACCTTTGAGGATTGTAACACTCTTCTACCTTGATTGAGTAAAATCGAATGAAAACAAACCTTTTGTCTGACCATAGATTATTTTTGTATGTGGAAAGAGAGATTTCATTGAACAGGAAAGCAGTGAATAGTTCTTGTTATTTTGCTGGAGGATGAATTTCAATTCTGGGCGAGGAAGAGTTGTTTAGCAACCGCAAAACCCCAAACCCCATCATTAAACCCCAAAACCCATAATTAAACCAACCATAATTGAATCCAAACCTCCTTCCCAACAAAACCAATTCAAGAAAATTAATTAACAATTATCCCAAATTTCATACAAAAATTAAGAACAACATAAATTAACAGAATTTCGCAAATTTTATGGAGATTACCTTGAAAATCGATTTCTCTGTCAGAATAAGCAACGCCGGACAAAGGAAACGCCGTCACCTAAATCTCCACCAACCTTAATCGCCGCCATCTAAATCTCCACCACCCTTAATGGCCGCCGCGTGAAGGATTGTGGTGCTGGTTTCGGCGTCTATTGAGAGTCTTGAGATTTGAGGTTTCTGGTTTGGCAGAGTGAAGAAGTGAGGGAATTAGGCGATTCTTTTTTATTGGTTTTTGTATTTTTTTTTCTTTTTTTTCTTATACTTGTAATAGAGGTTTTTGAAAAAGCCCTATAATAACGATTATAAAATAATGGCGCTCCCGGTTAAATCGCTATAATATGTGCACATGTGACAGCGTTTTTCTTATAAGCGCTATGATATGTTATTTTTAATATTTTTGATAGCAATAGAGGCAAAAACGCTATTAAAAAAACGCTATTAAAAGTCATATTTGTAGTAGTGTTTATAGAACAAAGGAAGTGTGAGAGAATCAAATATCCCCTCGGGTTTTTTGTTACGCTCGTGGGATTACACTTATAAAATTATAGTTATGGTGTTTGTATGACTGCACGTATAGTGCAAAAGTTGTGTGTTAACTTACATTTTTATTGTTATGAGCAGTAAGAATCATTATTATGAAAAAGTTAACATGGTTCTAAAATCACCATTTTATGGTTGTCTACAAATGAAAAAGATATACTATGCAAATTTTATTATACTCTTTTAGTATAGCTATAGATTATTTCTATGTCTATTGTTTTATTTATGCTATTTCATGTTAAGTTTATATTTGTATATGCTAATATACCCTAAGATAATACTTATATGTGTGTAAATAATATTTTAGTCTGGAAAAGATATTCACACGTAAACTTATTAAATCAATTGCTCAATTCAGTTTATTTATTTAGGGGAATAAAAAAGAGCGGAATTATTTTTAATGTGAGAGTGACACGTGTTAGTTTTGCATTTAGCGCCTTTTAATTTCTTTTAGTATAGCTATAGATGTGGCCTCTACTTTCGTACAATTCTAACATTTATTTTTCAATTCTCCTTAAGCGGAATTATATCACTAACCATTGATGTTGATTGAGACATTTATAAACTAAGTTACACTAAAATTATTTAAATTTATGGTCCTATGTATTGTTTGTGTTAGATGCCTTATATACTGATGGATAATTCATATATATGGTACTAACGTGTGCCTTTATGGTAATAATGATATTAGACCAATGTATAATAATATTCTTAGGTATTAATTCCATATTACCAATGTGAAGAGCCTAGAGTATTACTATACACATGCCAATCAGTTTGAAATTATTCGTCTAACTCAAGTATAATCACTTTGGCCGAAGTACAAAACTTTAAAATGTAAGTTTTCAAGTATCACAAGTTTGTGCAAATTTTAAACAAAAGGTCTTGCATGCATAAGGTGTACAATAAATTTATTGTGCACCAACATAACTTTTACCTAGTTTTCTCTAACTTTTACTCAACTTTCTCTAACTTTAATGTTATTTTAAAAAAAAGT
This sequence comes from Spinacia oleracea, assembly GCF_020520425.1. Lineage (NCBI taxonomy): Eukaryota > Viridiplantae > Streptophyta > Magnoliopsida > Caryophyllales > Amaranthaceae > Spinacia > Spinacia oleracea. The sequence continues at coordinate 118,491,785 of NC_079487.1, read as the reverse complement.
TAATAGATAAACATTTAAAAGTGTTAAATGATTAATTTTATACATTATTAGTGATTTTGAAGAAATATTTATTACGGAGTATTAAAATGAAAATTTTTATTACTAAAAAGTAGATAACTTTTACATATATAAGAATAACTTTTAAGCATTTTACGTCAACTTTAATTTCGGTATACGATATTTATCGTACCTATAAATAAGAAATTGGGAACTTTGAAAGGTAAAATCTCAAGATTTCAAATTGATATCTTAAGTTAGTACGACCTTTAATCATTCTAGCGCTCAATATTTTCACATTGAATATTTTAGATACCTTTTTATTGCACGGATATCTTGTATATTTGCTGCAAAATATTTTACTTGTTTGTTGGTAATAGAAGTATGACTTTCCCCCCAATATCTAAAATTAACGATGTCAATATTCTTATGGAGATCTCTATATATTAGAAAATATATTATAGACGTATGACAATCTTGTATATTATACGGAGTAATAAATTAATAGGATATATTATTCCTAAATTAATCATATTGCATTCTATAAAATATACTTCCTCCGTCTTTTAATACTCGCAACGTTTGGCTTTTGCCACTATTCATATAATCTACTTTGACTATTCTCAGTGCTTTTTATATAAGATAAAACATAGTCATGTGGGATCTTGTTAGATTCGTCTCAATGTGTATTTTCAAAATATCAACTTTTTATAATTTTTGCATAAAGAGAATTTAAGATATAAATGATCAAAGTTGTGCATTGACATGCGTGAAACTAACAAACGTTGCGAGTATTAAAAGACGGAGGAAGTAGTATTTTAATAAAATAGAAAAAAATTAAAAAAAATTAATTTCTTTAATTAGGACAGGAAAAAGAGCGGGAATTTTTTTAACGTGAGAGCGACATGTGGCAGCTGTGGTTTTAGAGCTTCTCTTTTAGTATAGTTACTAGTATAGGACCCGTGCGATGCACGATTTATATATTTTAACTTTAAGTGCAAATTTAAATTATTTTAGATAAGAAACATAGAAAAATACGTAGAATTTTTTTATTCTTTTTCACGCACCACCCATAGTTTCATGTTAGGTATAAAAATCAGTTATCATCCTGTTTTATGAGAGATGTCAATTCTCTTGCTGAACCGTTGAACCCGTTGGGTTGGTCCAATCGTTTAGAACCCAAACTGTTAATAACCCGAAGATAGAACCCAAGACCCGATCCAATTATATTCAACCTGAAATGACCGAAAAATATTAACCCGATTAAGATCCTAAACCCGATAACAAACTCGTTCCGCAGTAACCTGATCCGTTTCAACCCGAACCGAATGGATCAGAATGGCGCTAATTAATGATCCAATCCATTTGAATCCAAGCCGTTTGAACCCGAGGAAAACTTGTTTACAATACAAATTGTTTCAACGCGTAATCCGCTTAATCCGAACCGTTTACAACCCATAACCGTTTAATTCGAATCGTTTATAACCAATGACCCATTTAATTTCTCTATTGATCTTAAATTCTTAACACTTTTAAAAGTTAGTTATTGCCTTTGTCCCTAATTAAGGCCTCAAATATTAGAATTTATAAACGTATTAAAAATTGTGATTTTATAATTTGGGATCGAATTCACTTGATCCGAAGTAAAACCCTCTATCCATTTCATCTCGCTACTGATTTATCCACATTGTATGAACCTATCGATAAAAACCTAAACCCCGATGTAACCTAACTATACCTGTTCAACCCGACCCATTTCAGATCTGATATTAAGTTCAAATACTATCTCATTTTTTTATTGTGTACCCGTACCCATTTTAAGTACCCGTCCAATCTCAAGTTTATTCTCTTGAAATCAGGTCTGATCAAATCCATGAATGATTTAATTAGTTTCATGTCCATTAAATTTAGATAAGTTCAGATAAATTCAAAAAATTTATTTCAAATAAGGTGAAGAGAATGTACCCAACCTCAATTTTTCTTTGTTTCACTCACTTATTATACATGTGGTCGGAATAATAAATAAATAATTTATTATACTTTGTGGAGTATTTATGAAAGAAAGGTTTTATGTATGCTAAAAGGCAAAACCAAAGAAAACCCACATAGCACATCACCACGAAGAATACAATTTTATCACTATAAATGTTCACCACTCGTCGAATCACTGCTTATATATTCTCGTACGTCTAACGGGGTGGAGATAGACAAATGTTCATTCAATCCGCTTCACCTATTTTATAATTTTAATTGTGATATAAAATATTTTTGGAGATATTAAAAATAATAATATCAATAGAATTGAGAATACCCCGCACTCGTAAAGTTATAAGATTTTAGATGGTGAATTTATTTGGTGATACTTATCATATCTTATTGATGTGTCTCCATTACATTAACAAATAGCGGGACAACTACATAATTCTTAAAAATTTTATGGTAAAAATTAAAGTAGCAATAGAAAAGTATGACTAACACCTAATTGTTTTAGTTGTCAAATCGGTTTATATATTTTTCCATAAAAAATTTATCATAGCACTTACAGTTAAAATTTGTAAGTCGTGCATCGCACAGGTCTTATTTTTCATATATGCAAAGATATTCATAATTCTATTGTATAAATGCGTGAGAATGTATCATGAGATTGAATAAATGATTAAAGGAGTATGTATGTATGTATGTATGTATGTATGTATGTATGTAATGTTGTCAATAATATTATCGTGTATAAAAGTAGTACACAAAATAGCATTCCAAATAAAATGTCCATGATACGTTATATAAGTAAAATATACTAAGATAGGATTATGTCAGGTAGTAATTCATATGATTAAGATATTATGCATGAGATTGACTACGTAAAACATTGATGTATTTCATGAAATTTTCCATATTAATAATTCATTGTTATCATGAAATGCAGCCAGCCTAATCTGACAAAAATATATATCTATTAATTATTTTGTGTGTAATATGTACTTTTTTTTATATATATAATAAGATAAACAAATAAAAGTATTTTTTAAAATGTAATATGTGAAGTAAATAGTGCCCTTGGTCCAAGTATGCATTCAATGCTAAGTCTAATAAATGCGGTTCAGTATTAATTAACAAGTTAATAATTCAGTGAGATCAAGTGAGTTGAATGCCTAGCTAGAGGCCGCTTCAGTTCAAGTGGAATTAATGATATTAATCCACAGCTTACTTTTGACTGAACCCGTAAGGTCACACAAATAGTACGTAAACGGATCAAGTATTTAATGGCATTAAATACTCCATCTATGCATATTCGGAATCGACGGATCTTGATTTCGGTGGGAGCTGAGATCGTCACAAGCAAGTGAATACTCCGGAAACAATGATATTGCCGGAAACGGAAATATGGATCGTATCAGAAATATAAATATTATCCAAGTCGTAGATGTTGCCGGAAACGGAAACATGGTACGTATCGGAAAATATTATCGGAAATGGAAATATTGCCGGAATCGGAAATATTGCCGGAAACGGAAATATTGTCAGAATCGGAAATATTATCGGAATCGGAAAATAATTCCGGAAACGGAAATATTAAATATTTGTTCGAAACGGAAATTAATTCCGGAATCGGAAATATTAAATATTGTTCGTATCGGAAATGAATTCCGGAACCGGGAATTTAATCGGAAGCGTATCGTAAGAATTAACATCGGACGAGGCCTACCGGACGAAGGCCCAGCACGAAGCCGGGCCATCGCCCAGCAAGCCAAACGCGCGCCACACGCCCAGCCAAGGCAGCGCCCAGGCCCACCGCAAGGCAGACCCAACGCGCGCCAAGGCCACGGCTGTGTGGGCCTCGTGGCGTGGGCTGCTGCTCGCACGCACGCGCATGGGTGGCCCTCGTGGCTGCCGTGCGTGTGTGTGTTTGTGTTCATGCACGATTCCTAAAGCTATTAGGATTTGGTATATGATTAAATTCCTATTCCTAAAAGGATTAATTAATTAATTAGAGTTCTTATAGGATTCTAAGTTTAATTAATTCGTATCCTACTAGGATTCCAATTCCCTTTCCATATCTCTATAAATAAGAGCCTAGGGTCATAATTTATAGATGACAATTGAAGTATTCAAATGGTAAGTTTTTGAAAGAAAAATCAGCCATACACTTGCAAACACAATAGCCGAAATTCCTAGTAACCTTAAGGGCGATTCTAGTTGGTCTAACTTGAGGCGGATCCGGACGACTGTGGACTATCTACGGAGGGACGACATTTGGAGTCCTAAAGACTTGTTCTTGTTCGGTTCGGGCGCAGCTAGGGAGGGCACGCTACAAATTATATGATCCTAAATTATGCTAAATGATTATGTGTAAATAATATGTTTCCTGGCATTAAGGTTTTTCCGCCTGATTTATGTTTTGTCATATGAATCATAACCTAACAGTGGTATCACGGGCCTCTTATTCTTTTCATAATCTAAATTGCATAGACATGGTTAAATATTACAAATTTGCAAGAATTAAAAGGGGTGATTAATTTTCGTAATTGTTAATTAATTGCAAATTGCGTTTATTTAATTATACGTACGCAGTTTTTCGGCAGTTTCTTCGTTACTCATCCAAATCGAGTGATTTTTGTGTCAATTCCGGATGTAAAAGGCATTCTAAATTTTTGACAAAAATATTAATTTTCGGCCGAACCCAGAATTCCCAAATTCGAAGCCTAACTATGACTTTTCGGAGTTTTTAGTTTTTCGAACGCAAAAGTTTGTAAATTTAAGATGTTAAATTAAGTATTTGCGATTCTTGTTGATAAATCTTGAATTTTTGATTGACCTACAGTATATGTTTAACAAGTTTGAATGCCTAGCCTTGTTAATTATACAACCTAATTTGTAATTATGATTAATTTGTTGAAATTCGAATAATTTAGAATTAATTTGATTTTCATAATTAATTAATAGTTTAATTAGGTATCTATGATTAAAATCCACCATAAAAATTGTTAATTTATGTTAAATTTTTAATTTTTATGACCTAGATTTGAATCCATGTTAATCGGAAATTAATTGATTAATAAATTTTTGATTTTTCACCCTAAAATTATGAAATTAATATGTTTTATTAATTTGTCATTAATTTTGAATTAAAAATTTTAAATTTTTATGAAAACGCTCATTAATGTTGCACGCACAAAGCAATGGAAGCTACGTATTACCCTTAAGGGGTGTTGTATAGTGCGGGCACGCGACGACGAGCAAGGGAGCTCGTCGCCCGTGCGGTACGAATGCAGCGAGCAACATAACGCATGGCGCGCGCACGAGGCAAGGGAGCCCATGCGTGTGTGCGTGTGTGCGTGTGTGCTATGCGATGGGCAAGGGCGACGATGCAATGCACGAGCGACGAGCAAGACGCGTGTGGGCAGCGATGCTGTCGCGCCACAGCGCGCCTGGCTCGCCCAGCCAAGCAGAACGCGCGAGCAGGGAGCGATCCCTCGCTCGGCGCGCGCTGGCCTGCGCAGCAACACGCCACACAGCACAAGGCTGCGCGCAGCGTGGCCAGCTGTGGCGTGTCGCTGTGTGTGCTTTGTGCTACGATCAATCGAACGGGGCGCGAGCCTCGTAGCTCGATGGGGCTTGGGCGCAAGCCCAAGTGCCTCGTCTCGCGACGATTGGTACGTTTTGATTTTAATTTTAATTTTCAGTTCGGAAACGATTTTAATTAATTTTAAAATTCGAAATTTAAATTGTTTTCTTGGATTTAGTTTTGAATATTATAATTATTATAAATTTTATTTATACTAATTATTTTACTAAAGTTAAATCTTGAATTAATTTAAATTCGTTTAATTCAACTGAAATAAATTAAATTAATGGATTCGATTATAAATTTTAATTAAATTTGTATGTTTCCGGTTAGACTAGAAATACATTTTTATGTTTAAAATTAGTAAGGCATATGAATTTATTGGTTTAAGTGGAAGCATTTTTAGTCATAAACTCTTGATTAGGTCTACAAATCCCTTAAGGTTAAACAACTTGATTAGAATTAATAAGGACTGAATAATTGGTAGATAATTGGTGCCCTTGATTAATTGCTGCAAATATTTATGTGATGCATAACGTGTTTTACTAACCAGCTACGTGGGCCATTCATGATAATGAATGGGTGAATGGTATATATATTGCATATGTACTGTTTTGCAGGTTATGAAGTGACTAGTATGGCCTAAATAGGATAGAAAATATGGTCTGCGTACCATTAATTTGAATGTAATTGGTCTAAAGTACCAAAATTGTTTTTCAATTCAAATATGGTCTGCGTACCATCAAATAGTTGTAATTAGTTTAATTATAGCTTATCCTATTTGAAGAAAATGGCGCCTCCCACGGAGATTTTCAAGACGGACTTTGAAGTTGAAGCTTCAAGATGAAGTCGGGCCATACTAGATCACATTTATCTTATGCATGTTTTAAGTTATTTATTGCTTTTAAATATGTCTTAAATATGCATGAGATCGAAGCTTGATTATGTTGCATGATTAAGGATTTTAGTTCACTTAAAATCTAACCAACATAGTAAGAGCCTTAAGTTCCAATCTTAAAAATTGAGTTAAAAGGTGCCATGCCAAAATAACACTTACTTGGATATCCTTTTTTCATCGATCTTAGTAATAGTTTTCCGCCATAGCGAGGTGTTACTTATCGATACTAAAGGGGTAAGGTACACAAATAATTGTGAGTACATGTTAGTTTTGGTGAAACTCAACGATATAAGTAAGGAGTCCTTTTATGTCGTGGCAATTCAATAGGTTTTCCTAATAAGTTCTTAGACGTACCTATCAACCAAGAGTAGTTTCTAGACTATTAGCAAAAGGCTTTTGCTTACCTAAAATATTTTAGAATTGAGTCAAACATAATGTGCTTAATTCTTCAATGATTTTAGGGTCTTGGAATCATTTTATTCACACCTGCCGGAACAATAAATTCGAATAAAATGCTAATAACTTGTTTAAATTGCATGATTGCTTTAATTTTCAAGTTATTACTCGTGATAAATGTTTAGACTTTGCATGCTTCAATGTATGTTTTAATTATTGTTTATAATTAAATATCTTGCACTGCAATAAATCCTTTTAGAAAGGTAACAGTAAATTTCCTCGATTGGTAGTGAATCCAAGAACGATTCACGGAAATGAGAGAAAGTGAGCAATTTAAAATTTACGTTTCTTATATCGACTTTTATGGTTGTTTTCGAGTATCAAAGTCGAATGGCAAACCGATTGGTGCTTGTGAATTCAAAATACAATGTAGTTTTGAGATCATAAAGCATTGAGTTTAAACGCTCAGCCTTACCAATGGTTAACAACCTAATATCTTTGTCCATTTAATTCTCGAATGAGTCTAGTCCCTAGACATTCGAATAAATCGATGCTTAGAGAACTTTAGAAGCTTCTGGTAAGATCATCTAGTTGAAACAAAAATATTCAACATAAATGGTAAGAACTTTGTTGGAGTGACATTGGACATGTCTAAACAAAGTACAAAAGTCAACACTAGAGAATTCAATTCTTAAAACTATAAGAAAGGGTACAAGAAATAGGAAAACAAGGAACAAATGAAAGGAATTTACGATTCCGTTTCTACCTATAAGTTTATGTTTAAAGAGGAGTGACCTAGCAATCAAACTTCCTTGGTATCATATACAGCTTGAGGTTTTACTTTAGTAATAACTCAAACAATGGAAGCTAGGCTGCACTAATGGCCTACAAGTGGGAAATGAAGCATGGCAATGCTACATTAGTTGTAGGGACATCTAGTTTGTTTTAAGTCCTTTCAAAGGCTGGAACTTAATGGCTATTTTGTTCCATAATCAACATACCTAAATTTCTGTTTTCAAACACAGAAAGACTCACATTCAAGAAAAACAAAAACAGTGTTTGTTTGTTTATTTGAATGAAATGGATTTACGGGTTGAGTCAATATGCTTGATTAAAACAAACAACTCTTTAACAATAAAACTTTACTAAGTTCAAATCAACCCCTTGATTTGAGTTCCAATAATCTTTGGCATTGTTGCTTCGACCATGTCAACAAGTTAACATTCAAAAGCTCTATTTTGATGGACTTTTGAAAGTTGATTGGTTTCTAGATCAATTCAAGACAAGCTAGTCTTACTTGTTGAAAGTAACAAAAGATATGAACTATTGTTAGAACGCCTAGACAATAGAGTTCAAAGCTAAAGAAAGGTTTTTATGACTTTATTATTTCACACAGATTTGAGTGAATATAGGTTTATTTACTCAATGTGATATAAGTTTGAATCTGTTTGGCTAGTTCAAATATTCAGAAGTATAAAATCCACTTGGCAAGGAATCATAAAGATCTAGGTCATATCATGTTGATGATTACTTAAGTCAAGAATGATCATCAATGATTGTGTGTTGTAAATTCACGATCTAGCTCCATAAGATATGGCATATCTACGTTGGAATAATCGAAGTCAATTAGTACTTGATTCGATCAATGATGAATCATAAAGACTTTTCCTATAATTTCTAAAACAAAATGCTCAACTACCACCAAACTAAACCAAATTCGTCAAAGCTATTGAAAAGTAATTTCAAAATATCTTTTCATAAATATATATCTAAAAAGTTGCAAAACTCAGTGGGAGCTTAGTGTTTGTCATTCGACAAACTAAGGCCCAAGTATAGATATATGTTTCATTGTGATTTATTCAATTGAGACACAAGGGTATTGTTTCTACCACGAATTTTTGAGAACATAATGTTTGTTTGCTCGAAATAATGTCCTTTTGGAGATTCGTTTCCAAAATGACAAGTGGGAGAAAATAGACCTCGGAAGGTCTTCGAGGCGAACAACAAACATAAACGGACATTCTGGAGGATTTTCGAAGTTCTTCAGAAAATCCGAACACGTATTCTTTACGGACTTTAGAAGTGGCTTTAAAGAATAGACATCTCTTAGAAGACTTCACAAGTGCTTCAAGGAGAATAGAATATTCAAAGGACTTTCAAGTGGCTATTAATATTCTATTTGTTTGATGTTCTATACCCAAGTAGGCATAGAGTTCAAGTCACTGAAACTATGAGATTCTTCTATTAGATAGTGAAGAATCCTACAACTTGCAGTCAAACTATTATCATGTAGATTAATGAGTTTGTGACCTGTAAGAAAGCTATGACGAAACCCAGATTCCCTAAAATGGTTAGAGGCCATATATAGACTCAAATATTTTAAATGGTTAGAGGCCATAAAACATACTCAATGTTTTGATGACAAAATTGAAATTTTGTTGATTTGCAAGAATAGTTTCACACCTATTGGTTGCAAGTTTGTTTTAAGGATAAAAATCATCAAACATGAAATTGTGTTCACACACAAAACTAGATTAGTTGCTAAAGGTTACAAGCAAATTCATGGCATGGATTGTGTTGAAACCTTATGCATAATCTTAATGCTCAAGTCTATAAATCAAGCAATAATTACATATTGGTACATATGACAATTGGATGACAAAACGTATTCCTCAAAAATGTTGGAAGAAACTATGTACATGGTATGTCATAGGATTTGTGGATCCAAATAAATGCTTGAATAGAAAGCTGGCTTATGAAATATAAGTACAGATTTAAGCAAGCAATTGGGAATTGGAAATGTATCTTAGTGAAGCTAATAAGTATTTTAGTTTCATAAAATGTACATAATTCTTATAGATATATAACAAGTTTAGTGGGAGCACGTAAAACTTAATTGGTCCTATGTGTATCACACACATATCTCTCTATTGTGAAATAACATTCAAATGCTAATGACTTAGATTTGAAATTATTCATCAATGATGGACCATGGCGAAACTTAAGTACATACTGGGTATTAAGATCTATTTACAAAGATCTTATAATATTGTTTTGGATTAAGTAATGGCATTTACTAAATCAAACACGAAATACTCCGTTGGAGATATTCGACCCATGTGAATAAATCTAAGTAAAGAATGTTTGAACTATGTATAAGCATTTACTAAGTTAAACGTCAAAAGGATCTAGATGAGATTCTTCACCTATATTATATGTCAAAGAATTTAGTTGGATTCAGTATCTACAGAAATTGAATGAACTAAAGTTACATGAATAGAATTCAATTGGAAATTATTCTGCAAAAGAATCTATCATGTATGATATAATATGAGGATCGCCAAAAACGTATCGTAAAGCTTTAGGCATGACGAACACATACCAATCTCTATTGGTCTAAGTAAAGATCAACTAGATTGAGATCAAGAAAAACTTATGGTACTTGAAAAGGTACATAGGATTAGTTCTTGATTCAAGGAAATAAAGATATGCTAGATATTGATGCTGCACGCATAAACACTGGCAAAGGATCAAGAAAGATCTCTTTGGAGTTAACCATTGGCAAGAACGAGCTATATGCATCGTGTTTGAAATGGCAACATGGATTGGAGACCATGAGTTGTTGCGTGGGAAATTAAATATTAATTTCTAAGTTCTAATTAAGATGCAGATGGAAAGTCTTCCACATATCTGTGAACTGCTTGGATAAGTAAATCCAACCAAAGCATCACTAGCAACCTATACAGTTGAAGTAAAAGTACTTATTGCCTAAGAAGCAATAAAACAGGGTTGTTTATGTTAAAAAGCTCTTCACTGGACTTGGGTAGATCACATGTCTGTTCACTTAATGGTTCTTCATTGCAAAATGCGTAGAACCACTATTGTAGTAAGAAAGACTAGATCACATAATAAACAAACTCAAAAGATCTTATCATCTTATCTCGAAAAACATTCGATGAAAGGGATATTAAGATTGGCAAAGCATGATAACTAAACCTATATATGCAACAAGTGAGAAGCAACACTCACATTGTAGCACTGGAAATCAAGCATATAATTGAAATTCCATGAACTGTTTTAAAGATGGGTTTGAGGCTCATGGTTGTAAAACATTGGGGTTGAACATTTATCATATATGAAATATATTTTCATATTCCATTTAATCTTGGTCTAGTATTAAATGATGAGTCCCTTCGATTTGACGATATATTCAAGATAGACTGTCAGGACCAGTCCTGTGACTAAGAAATGTCTATCAAGTGAACTTGAATGTCAAAAGTTGAAAATGGTCCTTGGTCGGAGTTTTCTATAAAAATGGACGCATAGAAGACGTTAGACGACTAGAATGCAAGATGACTAGTAGTTCTGTTTCTTGAACTATGTGGACATGGCAATGTCGTAATCATTTGCATATATACTTACTTTGGGAAGACTAGTATCGGACAGAACTATGAAACTTTACTGTAAGAGATGAAAATCTGTCATAAGTAAATTTCATTAAAATTATTAGACACTAAATCCTCAATACCTGAGTGATTTGAGATTACTTGTTTGAGAACTGGTTACTTTGACGTTGACCAACCGTCGCACCGTAAAAGGAGGCTATAAAGGCAACGCTCAGGTAATCACCTATCAAACGAAGTCTAATCTCAAGATCGCAAGATTGGGATTGTCCTCCCATAAATCGGGATGAGATGCTAAAAGTTGTACAAGGCCACTCGGAGAGCTAGAAAATGTGAAATGCATGGCCGTGCTCAGATGAATCATAGGCTATGATTATCTATTTTGTTTGATCAGTTGAACTCTGAAACCGAGAAACACCTCTGGACATATTAAGGATGACAACTCTTACCTTATGTTCAAGAGCAAGCATCGAGCGACAAAAGAATTAGGTAAATGCACACTTGTCCCTAAGGACAAGTGGGAGACTGAAGGAAATAGTGCCCTTGGTCCAAGTATGCATTCAATGCTAAGTCTAATAAATGCGGTTCAGTATTAATTAACAAGTTAATAATTCAGTGAGATCAAGTGAGCTGAATGCCTAGCTAGAGGCCGCTTCAGTTCAAGTGGAATTAATGATATTAATCCACAGCTTACTCTTGACTGAACCCGTAGGGTCACACAAATAGTACGTAAACGGATCAAGTATTTAATGGCATTAAATACTCCATCTATGGATATTCGGAATCGACGGATCTTGGTTTCAGTGGGAGCTGAGATCCTCACAAGCAAGTGAATACTCCGGAAACGATGATATTGCCGAAAACGGAAATATGGATCGTATCGGAAATATAAATATTATCCAAGTCGTAGATGTTGCCGGAAACGGAAACATGGTACGTATCGGAAAATATTATCGGAAATGGAAATATTGCCGGAATCGGAAATATTGCCGGAAACGGAAATATTGTCAGAATCGGAAATATTATCGGAATCGGAAAATAATTTCGGAAACGGAAATATTAAATATTTGTTCGAAACGGAAATTAATTCCGGAATCGGAAATATTAAATATTGTTCGTATCGGAAATGAATTCCGGAACCGGGAATTTAATCGGAAGCGTATCGTACGAATTAGCATCGGACGAGGCTTGCCGGACGAAGGCCCAGCACGAAGCCGGGCCATCGCCCAGCAAGCCAAACGCGCGCCACACGCCCAGCCAAGGCAGCGCCCAGGCCCACCGCAAGGCAGGCCCAGCGCGCGCCAAGGCCATGGCTGTGTGGGCCTCGTGGCGTGGGCTGCTGCTCGCAAGCACGCGCATGGGCGGCCCTCGTGGCTGCCGTGCGTGTGTGTGTTTGTGTTCATGCACGATTCCTAAAGCTATTAGGATTTGGTATATGATTAAATTCCTATTCCTAAAAGGATTAATTAATTAATTAGAGTTCTTATAGGATTCTAAGTTTAATTAATTCGTATCCTACTAGGATTCCAATTCCCTTTCCATACCTCTATAAATAAGAGCCTAGGGTCATAATTTATAGATGACAATTGAAGTATTCAAAGGGTAAGTTTTTGAAAGAAAAATCAGCCATACACTTGCAAACACAATAGCCGAAATTCCTAGTAACCTTAAGGGCGATTCTAGTTGGTCTAACTTGAGGCGGATCCGGACGTACTGTGGACTATCTACGGAGGGAAGACATTTGGAGTCCTAAAGACTTGTTCTTGTTCGGTTCGGGCGCAACTAGGGAGGGCACGCTACAAAGTGTATGATCCTAAATTATGCTAAATGATTATGTGTAAATAATATGTTTCCTGGCATTAAGGTTTTTCCGCATGATTTATGTTTTGTCATATGAATCATAACCTAACAATATAATACCTATTTATTATATATCATATAGTACTCGTGAAACTACGTTTTAAAAATATATTACCTATTTATTATTATTTTTAAAGTAGATTCAGGGTATTTAGATTATTATGTTGAGTCTACACTTATTCCACATTCAATAGTTGGATGATTACATAATTCAAGCAATATATATCATATTCCGTAATACTTATTCCACATTCAATAGTTGTATTTTTAGGTCGAATCTATTTTTTTAAATGTTATATTATCATTTTAAATTTGTTTGGAATCATAATTATTTAAGGTTGACAAAATAATAGATCATTCTATTAGGAAACTCTTGTTAAGTATGACAAAGTAATAGAATTGCTTTATTTTTTCAAATACTCTGTATATGATAAAATAGATTTATAAAAGATATTGATTACCTTAAATAATTATTTGATATATATGTAAGTTAAAAAATGTAAATAAAAAAAATAAAAGATACGGACACGTGTCAGCTTCATAGCTAGTGTCAATGTCTTTTAGTAGGGTATATAGATATATAGGTATACAGATATATAGATGCTACTCAATAACTAATAGACGCGTCTTATATATTTATGGAAGTACGTGATACACTGCAAACCCTAGACAATTCAATATAATTGATTAGTTGGTATCAGTTTTTTATACGGTATATGAATTTAGTTAGATCAATTTTAAGTTTGCTTCCATTTTTTAATAGCACTTAAATCAATAGTATATCGAAATCATATACCGTATAAAATATATTCTAAAATCAAAAGATTTGCTACTATATTTTAATGTATACAATCATGTAAGTAAGTAAGTTTGCTACACACAACCAAAAAAGTAATAATTGAATATTTTATAGTAGATTGTAGTAGATTTTTACGGAATAGTAGATTATAATAGATTTTATAGGCTAAGATTATACCAAAAATACATAACGTATCTAATAATGTAAATTTTATGGTAGAATCTATTATTCTATAGTAGATTATAGTAGATTTTATAGTAGATTATAAAAGATTTTATAGGCTAAGATTCTACCAAAAATACATAACGTATCTAATAATGTAAATTTGGTAGAATTTAATTTTTTTAAAAATAATAAAAACTATTACACAGGGACACTTGTTAGCTCCAGACTGAGCGTCCTGTGTTTTAGTAGAGTATATAGATAGATTGAGTAAAAATCGATTTTTAGGTTTGTTTGATGTTGTTATTATCAAGATTATGTTTAGGTTTTTTGATTTATTTTCAAGGTTTACCAAATGAATCTCCCCTTAAACCAAACCGCCAATTGAATTGGCAGTTCCAAATTGAACCGGAGAAAAAATAATAATTTTATGTTTACCCAGCTGACGTGGATAGTATGATGTGAAATAAGTTATAAAGTGTGGGAATTATTGCATCTTTAAGCAATGTTTCGCTCAATTTTTTATTGCAAAAATTATAAAATCTAAAAAGTTAAGGTGAAAAGCACAAAGCCTAAACGCATTCCCTTCTTTAACTCTGACAAGTATCGAACTAGGGTTTCACTTCACTGTTACAAAGTTTTCCAAACTCAAGCAGTTCGTTTGTCGAGTTCAATCTCTTGATCACTGTCTCTAATTATCTCCACCAAAATTCAACACCATTACTTACCGTGCAGTTGCCGGAACGGGAAATACAAATGTCGAAGACGGCGGCGACGCCGTTTCAAGTTGCTTCTCTAATAAACCCTTCGCCGTTTCCAAACGCTGTCATGTGGTCGGACGACAACTTAATCGCCGTCGCATCAGGCGACATTGTCACTATTATGGTAACTATTTCAATGAATTTTATTTATGCCTTTTAATTTTGGTTTAATTTCCACTTTTGTAGACTTTTTTTAATTTATTATGTATTAATGTCATTATCAAAAGCTCTGAATTTGTTGAAATTTGGTTAATTTCTCAGAATCTGGAGTATCCTCATAATCCACGAGGTGTGATCACTCTTACTCCGGGGAAACCTTTTCCTATTTGTGTAATTGATAAAGCAGGTAACCACATTTTCAACAAAGTAGGTAATTTAATAAATTTGTTTACGAAGTATTATTAATTACTCGTAAATAATAATTTACCAATAGAAAATATTTTTAACGGAATAAAATTGATTTATGTCCGTTTTGTGTTTGAGAAAAAGGTAAAAATTAAAAATAATGACGTAGTAAATTTTGGAATTTGTGTAAAACATAATTTATTAAAATTAATCAATTAAACATGGTGTCATACTGCTTACTTAACATACAAATTCTAAACTTGTTAATTTCAACTTATTTTCATTTGTTTTTGGAGAAATTGAAGAGAAATTAGGTCATAAAAAATAATTAAAAAAAAAAAGAAATACATGATTTCTATAAAATTTTAGGTGTTAAAATTGAAATAAATTTTATTTGTAAATTTTGAGTATTTGTTTTAAGGGATTTAAATTTAAAGTCCGAGTTCATATGTTATTATAACTTTAGAACATACGGAGTACATTGTACTAAAATATAATTTGATTCTATGTTAGGACTCGTGTTGTATGTTAAATTTCATATAATTTAATCACAACGGTTATAGTTATTATATATTTATGAGTCTAGGTTAGAGCTCATATAAAATATGTGGTAAATTATATGGTCTAAGTTATCACCAGATATATAATTTATTGTTTTGGTTATAAATATAAATGTGTTGTTCCTAATTATTAACTTACTATTTTAGTAAATTTTGTCAATATATTTTTTATGCTAGATAAATACTCTTGTTATGACTTTCTGAGTGTAAGTGATGACCCATACAAATCATATAAATTGTAGAAAATATGATAAACATTACCACAAGATATGATTTATTTTTGGAAAACATTTATTAGTCATTTACTTATGTAATACCGCGTATTTTTATTAAATTATAAATTTATTATATTTAAAGTATTTTAAAGTGATTTTTTTTATTAGAGTTGATTTTAAATATTTATTTAAATATATTTTATTTAATAAATATTTATTTTTTTATTTTGGGAAGAAAATATTTTAAAATAAATAAATTAGGCGCGTTATTTCTATTTTTGAAGAAGAAACAAATTTAAAACGCAAGTTTAAATTATAATTAGAAGACATGTCTTTTAATTTTAAATCAAGGACTCAATTGTCTTTTCCATCGGTTAATGAAACCCATAAAATCCTATAAATATAACCATTCACCCGTAAAATTACATGATTATAACTCATAAAACATAAAACTATTAACAATAGAAAACTTTACATAACACTAGGAATTCTATATGCATTATAATTCCTAATCAAATTAATATATATTTTCTAAATATCAATTTTTTTATATAATTTTACTCACTCATAATTTGAGATACTAAGAGTCAAATAACGTGTTAGAGGAGTAAAAGTCAACCATGGTGCGATATTTGGGGAACAGAGTAATTAAGTTGCTATAAATAAGTTGACAAAGCATACGCAAGAAATACTTCAGAGGATTAGAGTTAGTATAGAATTAATAATTATAGATTTTATACGGTATTAAACTAATCACAACTAGCTTTTGAGCCCGTTCAATAAACGAGTAATTATATAGTGGTTATTAAGCGGTCTTTTGAAGTGCTAAATTTTGTTGAGGGATTGTGATTTCAGTGGGTTGAAAGTTGAAAAAAAATATACAAATTAGATGGTGGGTTAATATCAGTGTTAAGGAGGGAGATGAGGTGGAAGAAGTTATATGAATTAAATGGTGAATTGATTTTGAATGAGGGAGCTGGATTGGGGTGTTAAAGATGTAAAATAATTTGCGAAACAAACCACAAAAGGAAAATTTGAAAAAAAAATTGAAAAAAAATAGAGGAAATATGGGATGACACATGTCACCTAATAATCCATGGTCTTCTTTTTTATTGATTAGGTATTGACTAGGTATTGATTTCATGCACTTCTATACAATATACAAAATTAACTAATTTCTCATTAACTAACTTGATAGAGATATAATCTCTTAGGATATGCTTCTCTCTCAAAAGAAGTATGCACAGGAGATTTTGGAGCATGCAGGCATGGGGACTTGTAAGCCTGCCGCTACTCCTGTAGACACTAACGCTAAGCTTAGTGCAGATTCGGGTCCTTCAGTAGAGGATCCTACTCATTATCGCGGTTTAGCAGGTGCTCTTCAGTACCTAACTTTTACTCGCCCTGATATTGCTTATGCGGTTGAACATGTGTGTTTGTTTATGCATGCTCCACGGGAGCCTCACTTTAATGCATTAAAACGCATCCTACGTTATATTCAGGGCACTATTAATCACGGGTTACATTTATATCCTACTACCACTACGCGCTTGATTACTTATACTGATGCAGATTGGGGCGGATGTCCTGACACTCGTCGTTCGACTTCAGGTCATTGTTGTTTTTTAAGGGATAACATTATTTCCTGGTCTTCCAAACGTCAGCCTACACTTTCGAGATCAAGTGCGGAGGCGGAATATCGAGGCGTCGCAAATGTCGTTTCCGAAACATGTTGGCTTCGTAATCTACTTCTTGAGTTACATTGCCCACTTCGTCAGGCCACCATTGTTTATTGTGATAATGTCAGTGCTATTTATTTGTCCAGTAATTTGGTACAACATCAACGCACCAAGCTGAAGGAAATAATGCCCTTGGTCCAAGTATGCATATAATATTAAGTCTAATAAATGCGGTTCAGTATTAATTAACAAGTTAATAATTCAGTGAGATCAAGTGAGCTGAATGCCTAGCTAGAGGCCGCTTCAGTTCAAGTGGAATTAATTATATTAATCCACAGCTTACTCTTGACTGAACCCGTAGGGTCACACAAATAGTACGTAAACGGATCAAGTATTTAATGGCATTGAATACTCCATCTATGGATATTCGGAATCGACGGATCTTGGTTCCAGTGGGAGCTGAGATCGTCAAAGGCAAGAAATGAATACTCCGGAAACAATGATATTGCCGAAAACGGAAATATGGATCGTATCGGAAATATAAATATTATCCAAGTCGTAGATGTTGCCGGAAACGGAAACATGGTACGTATCGGAAAATATTATCGGAAATGGAAATATTGCCGGAATCGAAAATATTGCCGGAAACGGAAATATTTTCAGAATCGGAAAATAATTTCGGAAACGGAAATATTAAATATTTGTTCGAGACGGAAATTAATTCCGGAATCGGAAATGTTAAATATTGTTCGTATCGGAAATGAATTCCGGAATCGGGAAATTAATCGGAAGCGCATCGTACGAATTAGCATCGGACGTGCTTGCTAGACGAAGGCCCAGCACGAAGCCAGGCCCGCGTCCAGCAAGCTAGCGCGCCACACGAACAGCCAAGGCCACGCCAGGCCCAGCGCAAGGCCAGGCCCAGCAGGCCGTGGCTGCGCGCGCAGCTGCGAGCAGTGCGCTGCGAGCAATGCTGCTGCGCTCGCGTGGGCTTGTAGCTCGCGTGGGCCGAGCGGCCGTGTGGGCTGTGCGCGGGCATGGCCTGCACGCTTGCGGGTCATGCTCGTGTAGAGTTTGTGTTCACATACGAAACCTAAAGCGTATAGGATTTGTTTAATGATTAAATTCCTAATCCTAAAAGATAAATTAATTAAATAAGAGTTCTACTAGGATTCTAATTTAATTAATTCGTATCCTAGTAGGATTCGATTACTTATTCCATGGCCTATAAATTGAGTTAAGGGCTCATAATTTATATAGATAATTTCAAGTATTCAAACAATAAAAGGCAAAGATTTTTAAGTAGAAAAATCAGCCATATTCTTGCCCTATTAGCCGAAAATATATAGTACCTTAAGGGCGATTCTAGTTGGTCAATCTTAAGGCGGATCCGGACGTGCTGTGGACTATCTACGGAGGGACGACACTTGGAGTCCTAAAGACTTGTTCTTGTTCGGTTCGGGCGCAGCTAGGGAGGGCACGCTACAAAGTGTATGCATCTGAATTATGCTAAATGATTATGTGTAAATAATATGTTTCCTGGCTTTATGGTTTTTCCGCATGATTTATGTTTATTCATATGTATCATAATCTAACACAAACATGTCGAGATGGATATACACTTCGTTCGTGAAAAGGTAGCGTTGGGTCAAGTACGCGTTTTGCACGTTCCTTCTAGGTATCAGTTTGCAGACATTTTCACTAAGGGCCTTCCACGACAGTTATTCTTGGATTTCAGATCCAGTCTTAGCGTACGACCTCCTCCCGCTAGGACTGCGGGGGTGTGATAGAGATAGAATCTCTTAGGATATTTGATGTACAATAGACGTCTAGTCGCATTAGGTTTCCTACTACAATTAGGACTAATGTTGTAACCCATTATATATATTCGATCAATAGAATCACTCCAATTCACGGAGTTTCACAATATCTAACATGGTATCACAACTTAGGTTCTAGATCTAGCTTCCACAAAATTTTCTTTCGATCTTGGAAAATCGTTACGCCTTATACTCTTGCTTCCGCCTATTTTTTTGGTTGTCACAACCATTAATTATATGCGTATACTTGTCTTCCACAATCTCAAATTAAGTTTTTAGCTTCCTGTTTTTTTGTTATATTAGCCATGTCATACAACATCCTCACGTAACAACATGGGTAAAGACGGTGACATCCCCGTACCTCCTCCATCCACGGAGTTCCACCCAGCGCTAGGAGTAAATAATATCAAGAATGCTATCCCGATCTGTAGACACCTACTTTTGTCCCCGTTCCCGCAAGGGAAAGGTTCGATGATGAAAGCATAAAAACTCCACTTGACAACGCATCTCCTATAAAATAAACGAATCTCGATTCCCTATTTCATTTCACCCGAAACCTGCTATTTATGGAAACCTGCTAAAAATAGTAACTGCCGTAAAAGGTAGCTTCTAAAAGTGGCAAATCATAAAAGATAGAAACCTGTCAGAATTAGGTGTTTCATTCCAACATAAATCCTAAATGAGATAGAAAACTGCGAGAATCCTATTCCTAATAGGATTCGGAAATAAGAGTTACGTATTAATTAAAATCCTAACGAGCCTAGAGTTCGTAACGGGCCCAGATGCATTCCGTCACAAATTGATACGCGCTAAAAGACTCAAATTAATCTCAAACTCTACGGATTTTAGAATCCAAATCTGACTAAACAAAAACTGCCCAGACCCTATTTTCAACGCCTGGCTCTGGGCGCCGAAATCTTCGGCGCCCAGGCCTGGGCGCTGAAAATACCTGGGTACGTCTATTTTGCTAATTCTTTGTGGATTAGAACTTTGCAATTCTGTCTTTCCACGAACTCTTCCCTATAAATAGACCCCTAGTTTCGACGTGAAACACACACAACAACACATAATATACTCTGAGTATTGACTCTAAACCCCTTAGCCTAAGCCTCTCGCTGCGAAACTGTTCACGCGTTCTGTCGCAATCGATCCATAAATCGAACAGAACGTATCTTGTCCCATAATCGAGATTCGTTAAATAAAAAGGAGAAATAGCAAAGTCAAAGTGGTTAGTTTTCTGAGAACCGTGACGCACCTCTCAAGGGTGCGTCGTAATGTGTCCCTTTTCGATGATTTAACTGCTTTCCTCGCCCTTTTTATGAACTGTTAAACTAACCTAATATGATTGTTCTATCACGCCTAATAAATATAATATTTTTGGGAAATCGGATTATCATGCTAGGTCCCTTAATGCTATTTAAATCAGATAATCACGATCGAGTTAGTATTATATGTTGCATATTGCTAAAATCAACTCAGATTAGTTTAATAGTTAACGCATGTCCCTTCAATTATTTATGATGAGCTAGTAAGGATATCCTGCCTCTGGAGTTATCGACGAGCGAATTACTCCTCTCGGTAGTTACAGTCCCCCGAACCCTCAATCTCTACCTTGCGGGTGTATATTGAGAGATCCCCACACCAGGGATCACAAGGGAACCTACGGCCGTCGTGGTCAAACATAATTGCACTCCCTTTATGTCACGATAACCGGGTTTTGTCAGTTTTTCTCATTGTCATTAAAAACTGAATGGCGACTCCTATATTACTAGTCAATTGGGTGTATACTCACAGGAAATCCAATTACACTTGATTGAATAAAAATAATCGTCACACCCACGAGGGACAGGTCACGCATTAGCCTCGCGCTTTTTCGACCCCCTCACAGTGGCGACTCCACTGGGGATAGTGAAGGAAATACTCGTGCTTGTAGGTAATCAAAATAGCCGAAGGGTGAAACGATCCTACCCCGCGTTTATTTCCCCATCAAGTTGGGACGACCTGAAAATCAGCATATTAATGTGAACGGGCAGAACATCATAACGAATCTCGGCTCCCTCGGGAGTTGGGACTAAGGATACCTTTTTTCGCCAATAGGGTGGTGCATACGCCGCGCATGTTTCCCCCTCGGTACTTGTGCAGGTAGTACACCTATCCCGAACCCAATCGCTCGCTCATTAGGTCCCTCTCGCCTGCATGCCCCCTTGGCTTGCACTTGCGGGTTGGCCTCTTGAGCGAAATTCGTCTGTTGAATACACTACCTCGACCGGGGCATGTGTTGGATCTACGATAGAAGCGGTACCAAGCCAGGCGTAAATAAACTACCCATAGAAGCCTATCATAAACTACGTGGCATATTTAATTTTCAAATCCATGTTTGTAATGTAGTTATGTGTAGCGAAATATGTGATTGTGTGTGACAAACTATCCTAGAAAACCAATGACCTTAAAAATTGCCCAAACATTCATAGACTAATTTGCCAAAGAGTTATACCAAAAATACGTGTTCCGCAAACCCGAATGATCGCCACAAAATAAGCGACGCTCGGGATGGCCTGTAACGAATCCCACAAACGCTGTTACTCGTAAAGGACTTTATTAGGAAAGCACGCAAATCGAAGTCGCATAAACAGAAAACAGAAAACGAGAACCAGACAGGGACGCATTTTCAACGCCCATGGCTGGGCGCCAAAATTTCTCACGCCCACTGCTGGGCGCTGAAGTTGTTGCTTGGCTTTCTGGTCAGGCGCAGCAGCCTCGGTGCCCAAGCAAAAAAGAAAATACGTAGCACAAAAAATGTTCACCAAAAGAATTGCTACGAGGGCGTAAGAAAAGCACTCGATTTCGAAAGGCGACTCGCGAAAAATTAATAACTCTTTGTGTCGTCGTTAGGCCTCCTACGACGGCAATGCTCGGCACCAAAACCGAACATGCTAACAACTATGAATGTCACACAGGCAAGTGTTTCGAAAATCCAAAGAATGACCAAAATAAAAAAAAAAACCCAAAAAAAGTGTACCGACAGAAGAAAGAGCGAAAAAGTGAAAAACCAATGTAGAGAGTCGAAGTCTAGACTAAGTAATGCCTGAAACTTTGGGAACCTAAACTTTAGCTTATCTTATGCCTAGGACTGGTCCTGCCACTTGGTGCCGATCAGGGAATCAACGGCTAGTGCGTCTCGAAGATACATCACCAGGTCTAGCAACTCCAAGCTCCGTCCGTCGTCCCTCATTTCAAGGATCTCCGCTTCCCCAACCTCGATTCGCACCTCCAAACATGTCCATCGAAGATTTGCGAGACCAGATGGTCCAAATGACCCAACTCATGGGCCAACTGAAAATGGAAAACTAAGCCTTAGCGGCTGCGCAAGCCAAAAATGACCTCGAAAACGAGAAGAGGATCGAAAAAATGGTCCTACAGCAAACCATGGGGAGCAAATACTTCTCCCTCGAGCCTGAACCTTTTTCTGGCAAATTACCAGAAAAGTTCAGTTCATCTGACTTACCAAACTTCAAGGCCACGGACAACCCCCGTGATCATCTACTGAGCTTTGTGAATACCATGAACTTGAAAGGCGTGGACAAGTCCATGTACCTACTTGCCTTTCCTTTGTCCTTGGAACCTGTGCCGCTCAAATGGTACTATCACCAGGACCCTAAGCTCTTCCCCACTTGGGAAGACTTTGTCAATGTCTTCATCAAGCAATACTCGTCGAACATGGATTTCCAAGTCACCATGCGCGAGCTGGAAGTTCTCTTCCAAAAGAAAAATGAGGGTTTCACAACCTACTTTGCTAGATGGAGGGACCAGGCGGCCCAGCTAATCAATAGGCCTCCCGAAACAGAATTGGTCCAAAAATTCATTGACAACTTAGACCCGGCTTACAGACAACACCTTAGGTACCTGGGACTCGACACTTTCAAAAGGGTTTATGATGTGGGAATAAAAATCGAGGACGACCTCGCCAAAACCATACAGAGCAAACCTGCATATAAGACCAACACCTATAATCGGGGTAACACACCCCAAGCCCAAGAAGTCCATGCTGTAGAAGAGGCTCCCGCCCGAAGATACCCTGTAAGATGGGTCCGAGACCGAAAGTTTGCCCCACTCGGGTCAACTTTGGTACAAGCCTTTGAAAGACTAACCAATCAAGGAAAGTTGAGACCTATAGGCCCCACCCGTGATCCTCCTGTCAAAAACAAATATTGGGTCGAAGGTACTTACTGCAAATTCCATCAAGGAAATGGGCATGACACTGAAAACTGCTGGCATCTAAAACATACGATCCAGGACATGATAGAGGATGAAGTAATACCTCTCCCTAACGTTGGCAAACCCAACAACAACAAGAGCCCACTCGGCTCTTGTCACATCTCTCTCGACCAACCAGAGAATTTCGACCCCACGGTGTATATTACACCTCAAGACGCACCACTCGCTGTGGTACCTATGGATCGAATCGAGGGGGAAGTATGCGGTGTGTGGAACGATGATGCTGAAGATATTTACCTATCTCAAGTCTCGGGCCAGGACCTCTTCACTGAAACTTGGCCCGGGTATGCTCTCATTGACACCACCCCTCAGGAGCCCGAGGTCGACAACCTCACCCGATCCGGAAGGATATACCAACCGGATATTCACCCACCTCCTATGGACGACATCCCGGTTAGGCAAACTCCTGAGAACGGGCGGCACGCTATTGTCGCGGAAGTCATTGAAAATCCTCTCCTGAAACAACTGAAAAGAACCAAGGCTGAGATTACCATCTGGGATCTTATGTGTACTTCAAAGGAACATCGCGAAAAGCTTATTCGCTCACTTGACCTCATCTCAGTACCCACAGATATCACACATGACTCATTGGTTAGCCATGTCACGAGAGATGCCGGAGAAAAGGCCATAGTTTTCACTGATAAAGACCTACCCAAAGAGGGGGGGTGCTCACAATAAAGCCCTTTATTTAGTGGTTGGATGCAAAGGACAAAACATCCCCCTAGCACTCGTAGATAATGGTTCGGCGGTTAATGTCTGCCCATTGCGAACCGCCCATTGCTTGGGGCTAGGAAACGATGACTTCCAAACCTCCTCACAAGGGGTACGAGCTTATGATAACTCCCGAAGGCCTGTGTTGGGAAAAATCAACCTTACCATACAAACTAGGCCTGTGGCACGCACCACGGAGTTTCAAATAATCGACATCAAGCCCACTTTCAATCTCCTCTTGGGGCGACCTTGGCTCCATGACTTAGGAGGTGTGGCTTCTACCTTGCACCAAATGGTTAAACTTAACCATAACGGGGTAATACTAGAAATCCGCGCCCCTCCTCTCGACGTCAGTTGTACTATGGTTGGAACGGCCGAAACTGCAGATGACCTTTATGGGTTTCAAATGGAAGAAACAATCCAGTTCATCGAAGATTATGATCCAGCATTCCTAGACCCGCATGCATCTCGAGTCATCCCTAGAATGCTGTTAGCTCAAGGTTATTTCCCAGGAACCCCATTGGGCATAAGGAAGAAGGAATGCACATTCCATCATTTTCCCGACAAATCTACTCCCTTTGGCTTAGGTTATGAACCAACGGAGGAAGATATTGCTGACCGCCTGTCTAGGCTACGCCTTAACAAAGCCAAACAAACTACCCTCCTTCCCCCATATCAAAGGACCCTTAACGGGATGTTTGTTCGGGAAGGAGAAGAACACCCATGCTGTGATTTCCCTGAACCCTTCGTTCAGGATGGCTTGCTAAAACCCGGATTTGAAATTTTCCATGACTGCCACACCTTGGATGAGGCACCCCACCTCACCACGACTAAAACAGCTGAAATATTGGACAACCAGGCTCTATGGACATTGTTTAACGAATCAAGGCCTATGGAGAACGAGACGGTGATGACTACCCTAGCTTTACAAGATGAAGGTTTCGATCCAACCCGGTTAATCTCTCCTGCATCAACACTAGAAGAGGTCGGGAACGGATGGGTGAAGACATATCAGTGGGTCAACGCAAAAGGAATGGAATTCAAGATGAGTACCGGTGAAGGACCGAAGTTTTATGAGACTAAACCCCAGGCTTGAGCCACATAGAGCACCATTAATAAAAAGCGCCTAGTAGTTCTTTAGATTGATAAAAAAAATAATAGAGACTTTAGATGGTCCTAAGGCCCTTCAGAATATGGGTCAGTTTTATTTCAGTGTGTTTTCCTTACTTTCCAAATCAATAAAGGCGTAATATTTTTCCTAAAAATTTTATTCTAACACTAAATAAACACCAAATGTACTTGCAAAATAAAAAAGAAATAATAATAAAGAAGCGGCCCACTATAGGCCCAACAAGCAAAACCCACTCGGTTTTGAAATAATGCCATGTGAACCAGTTCCCGAAACCCACAAAATAAACCACACTATCCCATCCTCAAAACCTAAAAAGCCAACCAATGTCATCATGAGAGCCAACCCATGCAACCCAAAATCAAAAAGAAATCAAAAATTTTAAACAAATGCAAATGTTACCAAAAAAATAAATTCATAAAACGTAGAATCCACCAACAGCTTTCACATAGATTCCATCATACCCTCCACAAAGATCTTCATAAGTTCCGCACCCTAACTCCATTTCCAAAACTGTTTCGAGTCATCAATAGAAAAAAATTAATCTGGACAAAAATGCGTTTTACGCTAACAGTAAAAAAAGCCTCCAAAATAGCCTCAAAATTAACTTTAACTACGAAGCAAAATATCAAGGCACAAAAAAAACGAATTGGAAATAAACGCAAGAACATGTGAAGCAAAAACGTCAAAATTGACCGCCCAAGTTATTTTCAGCGCCCAGGGCTGGGCGCCGAAATTTCTGACGCCCCAGCCTGGGCGTTGAAACTCTCTGCCTGCCAAAAAATTTCCTTTTTTCGAAAAGTGCTCGTCATTTTATCCGCACACAACGGAAAAATAACGAACACTTGGGGGGTACAGTACGTATCCAAATAGGTTTACCAACAAATTGGTCGAATTTTACGCAACCTATGGAAAACGGCAGATGAAAATAATGGCAAATACTTCACTCATTTGACCGATTAAGTAATATGTTTCCACTTCAGGACATATCTACCGAAATCCGGCATACTAGAACTTATTCTAAAAGCTAAGAACTACGCGCGACCTGATTCTGACAAGATACGTAGGCAATCCTTACCAAGGATTCGGTCCAAATAATAATAAAAAATTATATTCTTTGTGTAAAAAGTGTTAGACATATAAACAAAATTGAATGGGAACTAAAAATACGCCTTTATTAAAATATAATAAGAAGGAAAACAAAGTGCTAAAAAAAAAAAAAAAAACACAACTGAAATAAATAAAGGGCACCTACACCCTAGCAAGAACTACACTACTCTAGTTCTTCCGGATCATCAAATAAAGTCTTGTAGAGAGCAATGTTCGCAGGATCCACCCCCACAGTCTTCTGTGCTGCCCCAATACCAATCTCCATAAGAACCGGCTCTTGGACACTAACTTCCAAAGATGTCAAGGCTTCAGAAACATTCTCAATTATAGCCCGCTCAGCCTCGAAGGCACAGGCAATGATGGGAGAAGGATTACTATCATCAACTAGACTAGCCACTGTTTCTACAGGCGGTTGAGCCTTCCTAACCCATACATTGTTCCGGCGACGATCTCCGCGAGAGCTTGCATTTCTTTTAACAACAGCAGACCCCTTCATGTTAGGCATCTTTTTAGGCCTGACACTGGAACGGGGAAGAACTTCCTTTCGCTTTCGATCAGGACGAGCTTTCACAGTCTTAAAACTATAGGTACGAGGTCTGGCAGAATCAGGACCCTCATACTTAACACGAATACGAGGTATCAAAAGCTCAGCCGGCTCCCCATTACGAGCCTCGGCCCTCACATCCTTATCATCGGAACTCATCTACAACTTATAGTTTTCAGAAAGACCCACAAACCCATTTGTAGCTACAGCCCAACGCGGGAGACCATCATAATACCTAGCCCACGCTAAGACCCGTGTTGGTGCAAAGGTCGCTACCTTAGGTGGTACCGTATCAGAAAAGGGGATAGTCTGCCTTAAACCATATTGACGCATGACTCGGTAAGGGAAAATATAAATGGGACAAGATAACCCCAACAAAGAAATATAAACCGATACATCAGACCCCCCTGTCATAGTAGTCAAACCCCACCATGGTACCACCCACTTAATAGAACAAATGCCATAAGTAAAAAAGTCCATTCGGCCTCGTCCTGGCCTTGGTGCAAGTATTTTCGGTTACCCAAAGCTATAGGGCGATAATGTTTAGGATCGGCAGGAGCTTCCAAAAGTCTAAGCCGTTCCGCAAGCCAAATCTGCAAAAACAGGTACGATCGAATCAAAAGAATGAAAAGAAAAAAAAGGGGGCTCCTGGGGCGCAGTTTCAACGCCCAGGACCAGGCGCCAAATATTCCAGCGCCCAGCCCTGGGCGCTGAAACTCAGCCCCAGGCAAAAGAAATATATAAAAATGGCGTATGTGTGCGCAAAGAAAAAAATAGATTACCTGCAGTAATATGGGGCTTCCCTTAAAAATTTTGGATTTGGCATCCTTCTTCAGCTCATCCGCACTCAGCAAAGTCTCAGCAACAACCAACGGCATAATAGAATAGCAACTTTCCATCTGGCTAATCAAGGGGATCAGCCTTATGTCACCGAACTCACCATTATTATTAGACAGCAAATAATGATTCAACAAGCAAAATACAAGGGCTCGAATGTTCAATTTTTGTTCGGTCATATTCTTACTAGGCCTAAAATGATGTTTTACGAGTTTTGCCAAGTTAACCTTATCGTCTACAACAAGTTCAGCAAACATGTTATCATCTAGCCCTAGAAAAGCCCTTATGGTTGTTTTACCCTCTTCAATAGTGCCAGGGGTAACAAGAGTAGCATTAGTAGAATAACCAAGGATCGCAGCAAATTCATCAGGCAAAGGATATATTTCATTGCCCCAAAAGGAAAACACATGATGATCGGAGTCCCAAAAGTTTAGGGCAGCATGCAGAAAATTATAATCAATATTAATTTGTTGTAAACCTAAAAGTGCCTTTAAGTGGTATTCTTTTAACAAAGCTTTTTCTGTGGGAGTAAGGGCTCGTAGCCAACGCCTAACAGTCCGTTGGAGTGAGAAAGTAGGGATCGACATGGAAAAAGCAGTAAATAATTAGAGCACAGCAAAAAAGAGAGAAAGAATTTTAGAGTGGTGGAAAATAAGGACGTACCTAGCCCCTATATATAGCTGAACGCACCCAATAAACATCCTGATCCCATTCGGAAACGTGTTTAGAAATCCGAAAATCAAATATTACCAGGAAAGAACTTTCAGCGCCCACCTCTGGGCGCCGAAATTTTTAACGCCTGAGCTTGGGCGCTGAAAATGCGGCCCAAGGCCCAGATTTCACAAAAAACACGGAATAGGAAAGGACTTAAGACCGTGTTGCTAAAACACGAGGCCCTATTACAAGTAAGATCAAGCCCAAAGCACCTTTAGCTCCCAAATAAACAAAAAATAATAATAAACATTGAAACTTGGTCGAAACTTAGACTCATCTCAGAAAACGCTCATGTACACTTTTCAAAAAAAAAAGGAGCAAGTTAAATATCATGGTCATTCTTCGAAACACCAAAAATATGTGTCGTCAAGTCATTGGTTTTCCAAATAGAAAACGTCTGTCTGTCAAAGGGATAATCCGGGCCAAGCCAAAACCGGATGTCGCCTGAAAACTAAAGTCGCACTCCACGGCTTCACTGAAATAGCACACTACTATAGGAGGTCGCTCGCACATACGAGCGTGACCCAAACATGATTACAAGACGCAAAAAAACAACCGACGAGCCCCGACGCTTGGGGGCTCGCAAAAATGGACTCCAACAAGGAGCGCGCAATCAAAACCACATTCCTAGACTGCGCCACGCGCCATATCATGTGTGGATATATCGTTAAACAAAAATATACACAATGTGGACCCACTTATAGGACACATCTAATTAGGAAATATTACGACCCACCAACAGGTTGTAATCACAAAAGCCCTTCTACATAGGCAAAATAAGAAATTCAAAATGGGCTCGCCCACCCTCAGCGGGCGGGGTCTACGTCACTAGCCGCGCAGGTCCTCAGTTTTTCGAAGAATAAAAGTCTTCAAATTTAAAATAGGCTCGCCATCTTCAACCGGCGGGGGGGTCTACGGCGCAAACCACGTAGGTCCTTATTTTCAAAAAAAAAAAAAAAACAACAACAAAATAAAATTTCAAACAGATTCGTCCACTTCTATCGGACGGGGGGTCCACCCTCAGCGGACAGGCTCGCCATCTTCAGCCGGCGAGGTCTACGTCACAAACCGCGTAAGTCCTTATTTTCAAAAATTTCAAAACAGATTCGTCCACTTCAGCGGACGGGGTGTCCACCCTCATAGGACAAGGTTCGCCACCTTCAGCGGGGCGGGTCTACGTCACAAACCGCGTAGGTCCTTATTTTCAAAAACATCAAACAGATTCGTCCACTTCTATCGGACGGGGGGGGTCCCCCTCACAGGACAGGCTCGCCCACCTTCAGCGGGCGGGGTCTGCGTCACTAACAGCGCAGGTCCTTAGTCGCTGCAGCGATAACTTTTACTGGATTTTCCTTCGTTTTACTTCCTATAAAAACAAGGGTACTGGATTTTCCTTCGTTTTACATCCTATAAAAACAAGGGGGTTTTCTCGTTTAGCCAGCCCTGAAAATGAGAATCTTTAAAAACGTTTTACCTCGTGATTGGGTTTGGCCAGGCCCAATTACACTTTACACCTTTAATTTCGAAAACATTTGTAGCTACTCCCAATGACAAAGTGAGGGAGTTTTCTACGCGTCTTTAGATCCTTCCAATGACAAAGTGAGGAAGTTTCTATACTATCAGTTGACAAATCCCAATGACACGTGAGGGATATGTCGACACTTCAAGTGATGACCCTTAAGTCAAATGTTATCACTCGGGGGCTCGTGAGACCCTCGCAAAACAGGTCACATACACCATGGCTTGTGTGACGCACTCCGTCTAATACTTTGACCATCGTCTTACTCCAAGACTCGGTCAAAGTGGGGGCTAACTGTAGACTCCTACTTTTGTCCCCGTTCCCGCAAGGGAAAGGTTCGATGATGAAAGCATAAAAACTCCACTTGACAACGCATCTCCTATAAAATAAACAAATCTCGATTCCCTATTTCATTTCACCCGAAATCTGCTATTTATGGAAACCTGCTAAAAATAGTAACTACCGTAAAAGGTAGCTTCTAAAAGTGGCAAATCATAAAAGATAGAAACCTGTCAGAATTAGGTGTTGCATTCCAACATAAATCCTAAATGAGATAGAAAACTGCGAGAATCCTATTCCTAATAGGATTCGGAAATAAGAGTTACGTATTAATTAAAATCCTAACGAGCCTAGAGTTCGTAACGGGCCTAGGCGCATTCCGTCACAAATTGATACGCGCTAAAAGACTCAAATTAATCTCAAACTCTACGGATTTTAGAATCCGAATCTGACTAAACAAAAACTGCCCAGACCCTATTTTCAACGCCTGGCTCTGGGCGCCGAAATCTTCGGCGCCCAGGCCTGGGCGCTGAAAATACCTGGGTACGTCTATTTTCCTAATTCTTTGTGGATTAGAACTCTGCAATTCTGTCTTTCCACGAACTCTTCCCTATAAATAGACCCCTAGTTTCGACGTGAAACACACACAACACATAATATACTCTGAGTATTGACTCTAAACCCCATAGCCTAAGCCTCTCGCTGCGAAACTGTTCACGCGTTCTGTCGCAATCGATCCATAAATCGAACAGAACGTATCCTGTCCCATAATCGAGATTCGTTAAATAAAAAGGAGAAATAGCAAAGTCAAAGTGGTTAGTTTTCTGAGAACCGTGACGCACCTCTCAAGGGTGCGTCGTAATGTGTCCCTTTTCGATGATTTAACTGCTTTCCTCGCCCTTTTTATGAACTGTTAAACTAACCTAATATGATTGTTCTATCACGCCTAATAAATATAATATTTTTGGGAAATCGGATTATCATGCTAGGTCCCTTAATGCTATTTAAACCAGATAATCACGATCGAGTTAGTATTATATGTTGCATATTGCTAAAATCAACTCAGATTAGTTTAATAGTTAACGCATGTCCCTTCAATTATTTATGATGAGCTAGTAAGGATATCCTGCCTCTGGAGTTATCGACGAGCGAATTACTCCTCTCGGTAGTTACAGTCCCCCGAACCCTCAATCTCTACCTTGCGGGTGTATATTGAGAGATCCCCACACCAGGGATCACAAGGGAACCTACGGCCGTCGTGGTCAAACATAATTGCACTCCCTTTATGTCACGATAACCGGGTTTTGTCAGTTTTTCTCATTGTCGTTAAAAACTGAATGGCGACTCCTATATTACTAGTCAATTGGGTGTATACTCACAGGAAATCCAATTACACTTGATTGAATAAAAATAATCGTCACACCCACGAGGGACAGGTCACGCATTAGCCTCGCGCTTTTTCGACCCCCTCACACGATCACCCTAGACCGTGAACAGGTACAATACTCCAACTGGGTCGAATTGTTTGAATGTCATGCTCATGCTTTTAATGTTCTAGATCATATAGATCCAAATACTCCGAAACTTTCAGATTTATCTGACACTATGTGGAAGCGTCTTGATTCAATAGTGAAACAATGGATCTATGGTACTATCTCCAACGACCTCCTACAATCAATTCTTTGTCGAGGGGATTCGACTCAACAAATCTGGAACAAACTCAAGGGAATTTTTCAGGATAATAAAAATACTCGGGCTGTTTATCTTGAAAATCAATTCACTACTTTGCATCTAAATAATTTTGCTGACGTTAATTCTTATTGCACACACTTGAAAGTTTTGGCAGATTAGTTAGCTAATGTTGATCAACCACTGACGGAACAAAAGCTAGTCCTACGTCTTGTTGCAGGTCTTGTCAATACTGACTTTGACACCGTTGCTACAATGATACAACAGACAGATCCTCTTCCCACCTTTGAGAATCCCCAAAATCGTCTCTTGGCCGAAGAAGAACGTAGATCCCAGTACACAAGCGGTACACAATCTAGTTTTGTCGTGTAACAAGCACCGCCTACCACGTCACCACCACCACAGCCGCAGTAGCCACCACGAAATTCTGGAGGAGGTGGCGGCGGTAGAGGTGGTGGCGGTCGGGGTAGGGGTCGTGGTGGTAAAGGGGGCCGCGGAAAGGGGCGTGGCAAGGGCAGTGGTGGGCAGCCGCACCATTCAGCCCAGCCAGTGGGAGCCCAACCGCAACAGCCGCAACAGTGGGCCGGTTCATCTCATTCCAATTGGCCTGCCCCAACTCAGCAAGTTTAGTGGGTACAACATTGGGTACCAGGCCCATCCACCATAACAGCCTATCCAACAGCAACATAGGCCAGCCACAAATTTTGGGCTTAATATGCGCCCAGCCCAACTCCACTACAACCAATATGGGCAGCAGCAGTTCCAACCCCCTCAGGCCCATTTTTCTGACTATGGCTCTGATACCATGTTAGATATTGTGAAACTCCGTGAATTGGAGTGATTCTATTGATCGAATATATATAATGGGTTACAACATTAGTCCTAATTGTAGTAGGAAACCTAATGCGACTAGAAGTCTATTGTTCATCAAATATCATAAGAGATTCTATCTCTATCATAACTTATACATGAATTTTTATCCATCTTCACATGTCGTGATACACCAACTGGGACATTCTTTTATGATCCAGTACTAAACAAGAATTAATGTCCCCTTGTACGTGTTGGAAAACCTTTTAGAATTGACATTCCAATATATGATCCTTGTCTATGACAAAAATAGTAACAAATAATTATCAATCATTAAGGAAATCTAACTTTATCGCCAGTTCGCACCCATTTAAGCCGAAATTCACACACATATCTCATAAGCAAAAACACCCAAATATATCAAACTTTCTCAAATTTCGATTAAGCAAACATTAAAAATTAATACTCTGATGTAAAGTAGCAATTACCCACAAAATTAATTTGCTTAATACTGAAAAGAATTAAAGAAAAGTAAATTACATGAAACCTAGCCATTTCACCCTCGACAAGATTCTTAGCATCATCTCACCATGAATTCTACTTCTCTCATTGGTGTCAAGCTCAATAAGACCCGATCTTCTAAAATAGATTAGTAGTTTATAACATCAGTTGACAGATGATTCAATAATTCGGCTAAAAACCCTATAAAATTAAACAATAAACAAATAAAAAGGGATAAAATCAACCATACTTTCATGAATCAAAGCATTAACAAAATAGTATAAATGTACTTTCATTAGTGTAAATATACTACTCCCTCCGTCTCGGAATACACGCACCGGTTCGAGTCGACACGCTTGCCAATGCACAACTTTGACCACCAATATCTTTAACTACATATTATAAAAACTTATGAAATATTAATATTTTGAAAATATATGTTAAGATGAAGCCAACAATATATTATATGCTAACTTTTGTTTTCATATACTAGAAATAAAATTGGGTCAAAGTGAATTATGTGAATAGTGCAAAAAGTCAAACCGGTGCGTATATTCCGGGACGGAGGAAGTATTACTTAACGAATAAATTTAATCAAACAAAAAATTGTACAAAACATGCAATTAACAATATAAAAGACGAAATGAAGAGAAAGAGAAAACCAGTAAAGTTGGAGAATTTGATGCCAGGTTGAGCACGGTCGGCGTAAAGTTCAGCGTTGCTAGGGTCATTCCTTTTCTCTCTAGATCTGTTCCCACTATTACCTTCATTTTTGGGTTTATGGTTATGAGAGAGAAGGGGGACAACGGAAGAGAAAGCAAGGAGAGTGAATTGTGAATTACTGGAACAACGAGATGGTGAGTCAGAGGGTAAAAACGCAATACAAGGTTTATAAGGGTATTTTCGTCGGCACACTACTCTTAAGAGAATTTTGATTTTTATGAAAAGGATTTCAAGTGTATTGTGGACATTTTTTAGAATGTTTCTATTTTTTTTGTGTTAGCATTTTTTAGAATGTTAATTTGCATGTTTTAGCTTTTTAAAGGGTAAAGGTATATATATACTTCTTCCGTTCCGAAAATATTCTAAATAAATAATATTTCGATAATATATCGATACGAATCTAACATGACCTCACATGACTAAAATTTTCTTATGTACGAATCACATCAAACGGCCAAGCTCGAAGTGTGAATAGTATAAAAAATGAATGGTGCGATATTTCTAGAACGGAGGAAGTATATATAGATTTTATTGCAAAAATTATAGTAAAATATAAAAAAAAAAATAACCAAAAATCAAAATTCAAGTAGGTGCAAAATAAGTATAGAATCAAATTAACCAAAAATCTAAATTCTGGGCGACACGTCTTATTTTTAAAAGGCAAATTTGCGAAAGGATTTTTTATAACCCAAATCTTGCGAGAAAGGACCTTATATAATTTTTTTTTTTGTGAAAACACACCTTAATGTAAATTTTTTTTGTGAAAACACACCTTAATGTAATTTTTTTTTTTTTGCGAAAGACAACAAAATGGAAGTTTTCGGCATTGATTGGGCTTTTCCGGGCATTGACTTGTACGTGAAAAGCACGTGTGGCTTTATTTTGCTAACTACACCCAATTTTCCTCCAAAATTCTAAGCTTTAAAACATAAAGTTGGAAAAAAAAATCGAAAAAAAATCAAGTTTAAAATTTAAAGACTCGGGATATAAGTGTCTTTAGCCAAACTTAAGCCACACATGCTGCTCACGTGCAAATCAATGGCAGAAAAAGCTCATTCAATGCCAAAAACTTCCCTTAGGTTATCTTTCGCAAAAAAAAAAATGTTACATTAAAGTGTGATTTCACAAGAAAAATTATATAAGATCATTTCTCGCAAAATTGGGTTATAAAAGAGAGCGATTTCCTTCAATATTGCATAAAGATCCAATAATTCCCTAAATACGTTACTTTTTAAGTTATTTCCCACCATACCGTCCACGTAAGCAAGGGAGAAAGAGAAGTATTTTTTTTTTTTTTTTTTTTGAGCTAATTCACTTTCTGGAGAGAGAGAAACTCTAGAGAGAAGCGAGAGAAAACCTTGCCTTCTCCCCCAAGTTTCCCTTCGGTGCATGATCTCCATTGTGCACTGCTGCCATGGCAAGGAAGTCTGGGGGCAAAATGCAAGGTAGTAAGCATGGCAATGCAAAGCAGAAACCAAGAGGACCTTCATCTGATTCTCAGGCTCTTAGGACTCGATCGATTGAGGAGGTTTTAGGAGTCGAAGCACTGGATTTGACGATTGAAAATGAAATTCTCACCCCCAAATCTGGATTGAAACACTTGCAAGCTCGTTCTGAACTCAGGCATTCCTTCAATGAGTGGATGCAATCTGTTCACAGATCAGCTAACAAGGTGAATAATACTCCATCTAATGTTGACATTGGTACGATTTCCATTCCAATATTGCAACAATTTGATGAAGTAATGACTGAACATGCTGATAGTGTTGATGATGAATTTAGGCCACCTGATCCAATTGAAATGCATCCTGTTTCTAGCCCTGTACAGATTGATTTTAATGATATACAGGATGAGGTGGATTTTTGGAATTCTTCCATAATCTGCTATATTATTGGTGCTAATCCCCCAATACATGTTATGGAAGGGTTTATTAGGAGAATCTGGAAGAACTTTAATGTTGATAAGGTGGTGTTGGTGAAAAAGGGGATCTACTTAGTGAGATTTCTGACTATGGACATGAGAGACAAAGTCACTTCTGGCCATTTTTTCTTTGACAGCAAACCTATGATAGTGAAACCCTGGAGTGTTGATATGGATATGGAGAAGGAAGAGATCAAATCTGTCCCCATCTGGATTCAGTTGATTCTGAATTTTAAATATTGGGGTGAAAAATCTCTTTTCAAGATTGTGAGTCAGTTAGGCAAACCAATTAAGAGGGATGCAGCCACTGTGAGTAGGGATAAACTTCAGTATGCTAGGGTGTTGGTTGATATGCCAATCACACAAAAGCTTCCTAATCAAGTTTCATTTATGAATGAGCATAGTGAGCTGGTTCAGGTACCTATCACCTATGAGTGGAGACCAACTGTTTGTGATAATTGCAAACTAGTTGGACATTCAACCATTGAGTGTAGGAAGGGGAAAACTAAGAGAATATGGGTGCAGAAAAAACAACAAGTTCAGAATCACACAGAAGTGGTGGCACCAGAGGTGGATCAGGAGGGGTTTCAGAGAACTCTCAGGCCAATCAGGGTTAGACCTACCAATTTGGTTCCAACACCAGTTGTTAATTCTTTCCAAATGCTAAATGATGATGGTGGTCACAGTGCTTGCAGTTCTGCTGAGTTGGATAGGGAAGATGACATTGAGGAGGGTAGCACAGGAAGAGGGAACTCTTCCAAATCTTATGGATAGGATATTATCTTGGAATGTTAGGGGTATCAACCTAGCTCAGAAACAGGATACTGTGAAGCATTTTCTTCATAAATATCATGTGGGGTTAGTTGGTCTCCTAGAGCATAAGGTTAAGCTTCCTAACTTAGGGAAGCTTTACCAAAGAGTTTTCCCAAATTGGTGTTTCTCTAGTAATGCAAGTTATCATAATGGTGGCAGAATTATTTTGGCTTGGAATCCAGGAAGCTTTTCTGTGAGTATCCAAGCAGCTTCTAGTCAGTTTATGCATTGCTTCATTCAACCAGTGAGTGGTATGCCTAGTTTTTTCTGTACTTTCATTTATGCTTTCAATGATAGCTCTAATAGAGAAGTGTTGTGGAAAGATTTGAAAGCTTTAAACACACAGGATGCCTGGATCTTGTGTGGAGATTTCAATTGTGTTATGAGTACTGATGAGAGAGTTGGCTCCCCTGTTAGGAATACTGAAATAGTGGATATGTGTGATTGTATGCATTTCTGTAGTATGGAAGATATTAAGAGTGTGGGTAATTTCTACACTTGGAACAATAAGCAGCATGGTGCAGCTAGAGTTTTTTCTAAAATTGATAGAATAATGGCTAATCCTAAGTGGTTAGGTGTTTATAGCTCAGCTGAAGTGTGTTTTATGAATGAGGGTTGTTTTGATCATTCCCCTGGATTGTTGACTGTCTATCCTAGGGATACAGGGGGGGAAAAGCCTTTTAAGTATTTTACAATGTGGAAATCTGCTCCTCATTTTCTGACTCTTATCCAAGCACAATGGAGTGGTACAGTTCAAGGGAGCAAGATGTTTGGTGTTGTTCACAAACTGAAGAAGGTGAAGTTGGTTCTCAAAGAGTTGAATAGAAAGGGATTCTCTGATGTTCAAGCTGCTGATCTTCAAGCATACCATGACATGATTGCAGCTCAGACATCAATGCATCTTGATCCTGCTGATCAGAGTCTTGCTGATGCAGAACTCAATGCAGTGCAGAATTACAAAAATAAGCATCAAGCCTATTTAGAGTTTTTGAAACAGAAGGCAAAGGTTTCATGGATTAGGGATGGTGATGAAAATACCTCCCTCTTCCATCAGAGTATCAAAGCTAGGAATAATCATAACCAAGTTTACAGCATTCATGGCATGGATGGGATTTGGAGAGATAACCCTGCTGATATCTCTCAAGCTTTCTTGGATTATTACACAACTTTGTTGGGTACTACTCACACTGATAGAAGACCTGTTCTTAGTCATATTGTCCAAGCTGGTCCATTGATTACAGATGCTCATAGAAATATTCTAAATGCTCCTTATACAGCTGATGAGGTGAAGAAAGCTTTGTTCTCTATTCCTGGTAGGAAAGCACCAGGGCCTGATGGGTATGGATCCTACTTCTATAAAGATGCTTGGAGCATTGTTGGTGATGATGTTGTCAGTGCTGTGCTGGATGTCCTCCAACAAGGCAGGTTGCTTAAGGAGTTAAATCATACATTCATTACTCTCATTCCTAAGACTAAATGTCCAAAGAATGTGAGTGAATTCAGACCTATATCCTGTTGCAATACTCTGTATAAATGCATTACTAAGGTGATCTGTAGCAGATTGAGGCAAGTATTACCAGATTTGATCATTGAGAATCAAGGGGGGTTTGTGCATGGCAGATACATAGTGCATAATTGTTAGGTTATGATACATATGACACTACATAGATCATGCGGAAACAACCATTAACCCAGGACAACATATTATTTACACATAATCATATAGCATAATTTAGATGCATACTCTTTGTTGCGTGCCCTCCCTAGCTGCGCCCGAACCGAACAAGAACAAGTCTTTTAGGACTCCAAGTGTCGTCCCTCCGTAGATAGTCCACAGCACGTCCGGATCCGCCTTAAGATTGACCAACTAGAATCGCCCTTAAGGTACTAGAAAATTTCGGCACTTTTTGAGCAAGATGTGTTTTAATTTTCTCTCAAAAAACTCACTTTTGAATACTTTGAAACTTGTGTATAAATTATGACCCCTAGGCCTTTATTTATAGAGTTATGGAAAAGGAATCGTAATCCTAGTAGGATACGAATTAATTGAAATTAGAATCCTACATGAATTCTATTTAATTAATTTATCCAATTAGGAATAGAAATTTAATCATACACTGACTCTTGTAGATTCAGGAATCACGCATGAGCACAAACTCACACACACACGGCAGCCACAAGGGCTGCCCATGCGCGTGCGAGCAGCAGCCCGCGCAGCACGGCCCACGCATCCGTGGCCCTTGGCGCGCGCTGGGCCTGCCTTGCGGTAGGCCTGGGCGCTGCCTTGGCTGGGCTTGTGGCGCGCATGCTTGCTGGGCGATGGCCCCGGCTTCGTGCTGGGCCTTCGTCCGGCAAGCCTCGTCCGATGCTAATTCGTACGATACGCTTCCGATTAAATTTCCATTTCCGGAATCTATTTCCGATACGAACAATATTTAATATTTCCGATTCCGGAATTAATTTCCGTTTCGAACAAATATTTAATATTTCCGTTTCCGGAATTATTTTCCGATTCCGGCAATATTTCCGATTCTGACAATATTTCCGTTTCCGGCAATATTTCCGATTCTGGTAATATTTCCATTTCCAATAATATTTTCCGATACGTACCATGTTTCCGTTTCCGGCAACATCTACGACTTGGATAATATTCATATTTCCGATACGATCCATATTTTCGTTTCCGGCAATATCATCGTTTCCGGAGTATTCATTTCTTGCCTGTGACGATCTTAGCTCCCACTGAAACCAAGATCCGTCGGTTCCGAATATTCATAGATGGAGTATTTAATGCCATTAAATACTTGATCCGTTTACGTACTATTTGTGTGACCCTACGGGTTCAGTCAAGAGTAAGCTGTGGATTAATATCATTAATTCCACTTGAACTGAAGCGGCCTCTAGCTAGGCATTCAGCTCACTTGATCTCACTGAATTATTAACTTGTTAATTAATACTGAACCGCATTTATTAGACTTAACATAGAATGCATACTTGGACCAAGGGCATTATTTCCTTCAGTCTCCCACTTGTCCTTAGGGACAAGTGTGCATTTCCTAATTCCTTTGTCGCTCGATGCTTGCTCTTGAACATAAGGTAAGAGTTGTCATCCTTATTATGTCCAGAGGTGTTCCTCGGTTTCAGAGTTCAACTGATCAAATAAACAGATAATCATAGCCTATGATTCATCCGAGCACGGCCATGCATTTCACAGTTTCTAGCTCTCCGAGTGGCCTTGTACAACTTTTAAGCATCTCATCCCGATTTATGGGAGGACAATCCCAATCTTGCGATCTTGAGATTAGACTTCGTTTGATAGGTGATTACCTGAGCGTTGCCTTTATAGCCTCCTTTTACGGTGCGACGGTTGGTCAACGTCAAAGCAACCAGTTCTCAAACAAGTAATCTCAAATCACTCAGGTATTGAGGATTTAGTGTCTAATAATTTAATGAAATTTACTTATGACAGACTTTCATCTCTTACAGTAAAGTTTCATAGGTCTTGTCCGATACTAGTCTTCCCAAAGTAAGTATCTATGCAAATGATTATGACATTGCCATGTCCACATAGTTCAAGAAACAGAACTACTAGTCATCTTGCATTCTAATCGTCTAACGTTTTCTATGCGTCCAATTTTATAGAAAACTCCGATTAGGGACCATTTTCAACCTTTGACATTCAAGTTCACTTGATAGACATTTCTTAGTCACAGGACTGGTCCTGACAGTCTATCTTGAATATATCGTCAAATTTGAAGGGACTCATCATTTAATACTAAACC
Organism: Spinacia oleracea; assembly: GCF_020520425.1. NCBI lineage: Eukaryota > Viridiplantae > Streptophyta > Magnoliopsida > Caryophyllales > Amaranthaceae > Spinacia > Spinacia oleracea. Next base: position 118,450,970 of record NC_079487.1, on the reverse strand, counting down.
AAGATTAAATGGAATATGAAAATACATTTCATATATGATAAATGTTTAACCCAATTGTTTTATAACCATGGGCCTCAAACCCATTTTTAAAACAGTTCATGGAATTCAAAGCTATGCTTGATTTCCAGTGCTATAATGTGAGTGTTGCTTCTCACTTGTTGCATAGGTTTAGTTATCATGCTTTGCCAATCTTAATATCCTTTTCATCGAAATGTTCTTCGAGATATGATGATAAGATCTTTTCGAGTTTGTTTATTATGTGATCTAGTCTTTCTTACTACATTAGTGGTTCTACGCATTTTGCAATGAAGAACCATTAAGTTAGCAGACGTTTTTCTTGCTTCAAGAGTGGTTCCACGCATTTTTCAATGAAGAACCATCAAGCCAGCAGATAGGTGATCTACCCAAGTTCAGTGAAGAACTTTAAACAACCCTGTTTTATTACTTCTTAGGCAATAATTACTTTTACTTCAACTGCATAGGTTGCTAGTGATGCTTTTGTTTGGATTTACCTATCCAAGCAGTTCATAGATATGTGGAAGACTCTCCAACTATATCTTAGAACATAGAAATTAATATTTTAATTTCCCACGCAACAACTCATGGTCTCCAACCCATGTTGCCATTTCAAAACACGATGCTCTATAGCTCGTCCTTATCAATGGTTAACTCCAAAGGGTCTTGCTTGATCCTTTGCCAGTGTTTATGCGTGTAGCATCAATATTTAGCGTATCTTTATTTCCTTGAATCAAGAACTATTCCTATGTACCTTTTCAAGTACCATAAGTATTCTTGGTCTCAATCTAGTTGATCTTCACTTAGATCAATAGAGATTGGTATATGTTCGTCATGCCTAAAGTCATACGATACGTTTTTGGCGATCCTCATATTATATCATACATGATAAATTCTTTTGCAGAATAATTCCCAATTGAATTCTATTCATGTAACTTTAGTTTATTCAATTTCAGCAGATACTGAATCCAGCTAAATTCTTTGACATATAATATAGGTTAAGAATCTCATTTAGACTCTTTGATGTTTAACTTAGTAAATGCTTATACATAGTTCAAACATTCTTTACTTAGATTTATTCACATGGGTCGAATATCTCCAATGGAGACTTTCGTGTTTGATTTAGTAAATGCCATTACTTAATCCAAAACAATATCATAAGATATTTGTAACTAGATCTTAATACCCAGTATGTACTAAGTTTCGCCATGGTCCATCATTGATGAATAATTTCAAATCTAAGTCATTAGCATTTGAATGTTATTTCACAATAGAGAGATATGTGTGTGATACACATAGGACCAATTAAGTTTTATGTACTCCCACTAAACTTCTTATACATCTATAAGAATCATGTACATTTTATGAAACTAAAATGCTTATTAGCTTCACTTAAAATACAGTTCCAATTCCCAATTGCTTGCTTAAATCTGTACTTAGATTTTATAAGCTGGCTTTCTCTTTCAAGCATTTATTTGGATCCACAAATCCTATGACATACTATGTACATAGTTTATTCCAACATTTGATTGAGGAATACGTTTTGTCATCCAATTGCTATATGTACCAATATGCAATCATTGCTTGAATTATAGACTTGAGCATTACGATTATGCATGAGGTTTCAACACAATTTACACCATGAATTTGCTTGTAACCTTTAGCAACTAATCTAGCTTTGTGTGTGAACACAATTCCATGTTTGATGGTTTTTATCCTTAAAACAAACTTGCAACCAATAGGTGTGAACCCATTCTTGCAAATCAACAAAATTTCAATTTTGTCATCAAAACATTGAGTATGTTTTATGGCCTCTAACCATTTAAAACATTTGAGTCTATATATGGCCTCTAACCATTTTAGGGAATCTAGGTTTCGTCATAGCTTTCTTACAAGTCACAAACTCATTGATCTACATGATAATAGTTTGACTGCAAGTTGTAGGTTTCTTCACTATCGAATAGAAGAATCTCATAGTTTCATTGACCAGAACTCTATGTTTCCTTACTATCTAATAGAAGAATCTCATAGTTCCAGTGACTTGAATTCTATGCCTACTTGGGTATAGAACATCAAACAATAGAATATCAATAGCCACTTGAAAGTCCTTTGAATATTCTGTTCTCCTTGAAGCACTTGTAAAGTCTTCTAAGAGATATCTATTCTTTAAAGCCACTTCTAAAGTCCTTAAAGAATAAGTTCGGATTTTCTGAAGCACTTCGAAAAGCCTCCGGAATGTCCGTTTATGTTTGTTGTTCGCCTTGAAAACTTTCGAGGTCTATTTTCTCCCACTTGTCATTTTGGAAACGAATCTCCAAAAGGACATTATTTCGAGCAAACAAACATTATGTTCTCAAAAATTCGTGGTAGAAACAATACCCTTGTGCCTCATTTGAATAAATCACAATGAAACATATATCTATACTTGGACCTTAGTTTGTTGAATAACAAACACTAAGCTCCCACTGAGTTTAAGAACTCTTTAGATATTATGAAAAGATATTCTGAAATTACTTTTCAATAGCTTTGACGAATTTGGTTTAGTTTGGTGGTAGTTGAGCATTTTGTTTTAGAAATTATAGGAAAAGTCTTTATGATTCATCATTGATCGAATCAAGTACTAATTGACTTCGATTATTCCAACTAAGATATGCCATATCTTATGGACCTAGATTGTGAAATTACAACACACAATCATTGATGATCATATTTGGTCTCAAGTAATCATCAACATGATCTAACCTAGATCTTTATGATTTCTTACCAAGTGGATTTTATACTTCTGAATCTTTGAACTAGCCAAACAGATTTAACTTATATCACTTTTGAGTAAATTCACTCAAATCCATGTGAAATAATAAAGTCATAAAATTTTTCTTTAGCTTTGAACTCTATTGTCTAGGCGTTCTAACAATAGTTCATATCTTTTGTTACTTTCAACAAGTAAGACTGGTTGTCTTAAAATGATCTAGAAATCAATCAACTTTCAAAAGTCCATTAAAATAGAGCTTTTGAATGTTAACTTGTTGATATGGTCTAAGCAACAATGCCAAAGATTTAGTGGAACTCAAATCAAGGGGTTGATTTGAACCTAGTAAAGTTCTTTAAAGAGTTGTTTGTTTTAATCAAACATATTGACTCAACCAGTAATTGACCATTTCATTCAAATAAACAAACAAACAAGCATTGTTTTTGTTCTTCTGAATGTGAGTCTTTCTGTGTTTGAAGCAGAAATTTAGGTATGCTGATTATGGAACAAAATAGCCATTAAGTTCCAGCCTTTGAAAGGACTTAAAACAAACTAGATGATCCTACAACTAATGTAGCATTTCCATGCTTCATTTCCCACTTGTAGGTCATTAGTGTATCCTAGCTTCCATTTATTTGAGTTATTACCGAAGTAAGAACCTCAAGCGGTATATGATACCAAGGAAGTTTGATTGCTAGGTCACTCCTCTTTAAACATAAACTTATAGGTAGAAACGGAATCGTAAATTCCTTTCATTTGTTCCTCGTTTTCCTATTTCTTGTACCCTTTCTTATAGTCTTAAGAATTGAATTCTTTAGTGTTGACTTTTATACTTTGTTAGACATGTCCAATGTCACCAACAAGGTTCTTTACCATTTTAATTTATGTTGAATATTCTGTTTCAACTAGATGATCTTACCAGAAGCTTCTAAAGTTCTCTAAGCATCGATCTATTCGAATGTCTAGGGACTAGACTCATTCGAGAATTAAATGGAAAAAGATATTAGGTTGTTAACCATTGGTAAAGCTGAGCGTGTTAAACTCAATGCTTCATGATCTCAAAACTACAGTGTATTTTGAATTCACAAGCACCAATTGGTTTGCCATTCGATTTTGATATTCGAAAACAACCATAAAAGTCGCTATAAGAAACGTACATTTTAAATTGCTCACTTTCTCTCTTTTCCGTGAATCGTTCTTGGATTCACTACCAATCGAGGAAATTTACTGTTACCTTTCTAAAAGGATTTATTGCAGTGCAAGATATTTAATTATAAACAATAATTAAAACATACATTGAAGCATGCAAAGTCTAAACATTTATCATGAATAATAACTTGAAATTAAAGCAACCATGCAATTCAAACAAGTTATTAGCATTTTATTCGATTTTATTGTTCCGGCAGGTGTGAATAAAATGATTCCAAGATCCTAAAATCATTGAAGAACTAAGCACAGTTTGTCGACTTAATCCTAAAACATCTTAGGTAAGCAAAAGCCTTTTGCTAATAGTCTAGAAACTACTCTTGGTTGATAGGTACGTCTAAGAACTTGTTAGGTAAACCTATCGATTTTGCCACGACATAAAAGGACTCCTTACTTATATCGTTGAGTTTCACCAAAACTAACATGTACTCACAATTATTTGTGTACCTTGCCCCTTTAGGACCAATAAGTAACACCTCGCTGAGCGAAAACTATTACTAGATTGATGTAAAGGATATCCAAGCAAGTGTATATTTTGGAATGGCACCTTTTAACTCAATTTTTAAGTTTGGAACTTAAGGCTCTTACTATGTTGGTTAGATTTTAAGTGAACTAAAATCCTTAATCATGCAACATAATCAAGCTTTTGATCTCATGCATTTTAAGACATATTTAAAACAATAAATAACTTAAAACATGCATAAGATATTTGTGATCTAGTATGGCCCGACTTCATCTTGAAGCTTTGACTTCAAAGTCCGTCTTGAAAATCTCCGTGGGAGGCACCATTTTCTTCAAATAGGATAAGCTATAACTAATTACAACTATTTGATGGTTCGCAGACCATATTTGAATTGAAAAATAACTTTGGTACTTTAGACCAATTACATTCAAATTAATGGTACGCAGACCATATTTTCTATCCTATTTGGGCCATACTAGTCACTTCATAACCTGCAAAACAGTACATATACAATATATACCATTCACCCATTCATTATCATGAATGGCCCACATAGCTGGTTAGTAAAACACATTATGCATCACGTAAACATTTGCAGCAATTAATCAAGGGCACCAATAATCTACCAATTATTCAGTCCTTATTAATTCTAATCGAGTTGTTTTAACCTTAAGGATTTGTAGACCTAATCAAGAGTTTATGACTAAAAAGCGCTCCCACTCAAACCAATAAATTCATATGCTTTACTAATTTTAAACATAAAATTGTATTTCTAGTCTAACCGGAAACATACAAATTTAATTAAAATTTAAAGCTCATATAAATTTATAATTGAATCCAAAAATTTAATTTAATTTCAGTCGCATTTAAATTAATTCATCATTTTAATTTTAGTAAAATAATTAGAATAAATACCATTTATTATAATTATAATATTCAAAATTAAAATCCAAGAAATTAATTCAAATTATTAATTTTAAAATTAATTAAAATTACGTGAACTGAAATTTTCAAATTAAACATTCAAAACGATCTAATCGTAACGCAAACACCCTACGCGTTGCACGCCCATGGGCCGTACGCACACAGCCATTGCTGGCCATGTGCGCGCAGCCCATGCGCTCGTTGCATAGCTGCTGCTGTCCTATCGCAAGCCTCCGCACAGCGCCCCATCGCACGCGAGCTATCGCTCGCAGTGCGCGCGCGCGAGATCGCTCGCTGGGCGCGCGACATCGCTCGCTGGGCGCGCTGGCTCGCTCGCTGTGCGCGCGAGCCATCGCTCGCTGGGGCGCGACATCGCTCGCTGGGGCGCGACATCGCTCGCTGGGCGGGCGACATCGCGCGCTGTGCGCGCGAGCCATCGCTCGCTGGGGCGCGACATCGCTCGCTGGGCGAGCGACATCGCGCGCTGTGCGCGCGAGTAGTGCTGGGCGCAGCGCTCGTGGCACGCGAGCTTGCGCTCGCTGCGCGCGAGGCTGCGCGCACTTGTGCGAGGCAGCGCGCGTTGTGGCGCAGCTCGCTTGCTGCCCACACGCGACTGCCTTGGCTCGCCCTTCGCCCATGCCCATTCGTTCATTGCTCGTGGCACACGACACAAGGCAGGGCTGCTGCCTTGTGCTCGTGCACTACGCCCTTGCTCATTGCATTCGTGCCGCACGGGCGACGAGCTCCCTTGCTCGTCGTCGCATGCCCGCATTATACAACACCCCTTAAGGGTAACACGAAGCGTCCATTGCTTCGTGCGTGCAAGTTATTTGAACGAATCGCATAAAAATTTAAAATTTATATTTAAAATTAATGACAAATTAATAAATATTATTAATTTCATAATTTTAGGGCGAAAAATCGAAAATTTATTATCCAATTGATTTCCGATTTGCCAAAATTTTAGAATGCCTTTTACATGCGGAATTGACACAAAAATCACTCAATTCGGATGAGTAATGAAGAAACTGCCGAAAAACTGCGTACATATAATTAAATAAACGCAATTTGCAATTAATTAACAATTACGAAAATTAATCACCCCTTTTAATTCTTGCAAATTTGTAATATTTAACCATGTTCATGCAATTTAGATTATGAAAATAATAAGGGGCTCGTGATACCACTGTTAGGTTATGATACATATGACACTACATAGATCATGCGGAAACAACCATTAACCCAGGACAACATATTATTTACACATAATCATATAGCATAATTTAGATGCATACTCTTTGTTGCGTGCCCTCCCTAGCTGCGCCCGAACCGAACAAGAACAAGTCTTTTAGGACTCCAAGTGTCGTCCCTCCGTAGATAGTCCACAGCACGTCCGGATCCGCCTTAAGATTGACCAACTAGAATCGCCCTTAAGGTACTAGAAAATTTCGGCACTTTTTGAGCAAGATGTGTTTTAATTTTCTCTCAAAAAACTCACTTTTGAATACTTTGAAACTTGTGTATAAATTATGACCCCTAGGCCTTTATTTATAGAGTTATGGAAAAGGAATCGTAATCCTAGTAGGATACGAATTAATTGAAATTAGAATCCTACATGAATTCTATTTAATTAATTTATCCAATTAGGAATAGAAATTTAATCATACACTGACTCTTGTAGATTCAGGAATCACGCATGAGCACAAACTCACACACACACGGCAGCCACAAGGGCTGCCCATGCGCGTGCGAGCAGCAGCCCGCGCAGCACGGCCCACGCATCCGTGGCCCTTGGCGCGCGCTGGGCCTGCCTTGCGGTAGGCCTGGGCGCTGCCTTGGCTGGGCTTGTGGCGCGCATGCTTGCTGGGCGATGGCCCCGGCTTCGTGCTGGGCCTTCGTCCGGCAAGCCTCGTCCGATGCTAATTCGTACGATACGCTTCCGATTAAATTTCCATTTCCGGAATCTATTTCCGATACGAACAATATTTAATATTTCCGATTCCGGAATTAATTTCCGTTTCGAACAAATATTTAATATTTCCGTTTCCGGAATTATTTTCCGATTCCGGCAATATTTCCGATTCTGACAATATTTCCGTTTCCGGCAATATTTCCGATTCTGGTAATATTTCCATTTCCAATAATATTTTCCGATACGTACCATGTTTCCGTTTCCGGCAACATCTACGACTTGGATAATATTCATATTTCCGATACGATCCATATTTCCGTTTCCGGCAATATCATCGTTTCCGGAGTATTCATTTCTTGCCTGTGACGATCTTAGCTCCCACTGAAACCAAGATCCGTCGGTTCCGAATATTCATAGATGGAGTATTTAATGCCATTAAATACTTGATCCGTTTACGTACTATTTGTGTGACCCTACGGGTTCAGTCAAGAGTAAGCTGTGGATTAATATCATTAATTCCACTTGAACTGAAGCGGCCTCTAGCTAGGCATTCAGCTCACTTGATCTCACTGAATTATTAACTTGTTAATTAATACTGAACCGCATTTATTAGACTTAACATAGAATGCATACTTGGACCAAGGGCATTATTTCCTTCAATAATATCATGGTGGTTCAGGATTTGGTAAAACAGTATGGTAGGAAGAGTGCTAAACCAAGTTGTATGATGAAGATTGATCTTCAAAAAGCATATGACACAGTTGATTGGGATTTCCTGCAAGAAATGTTGGTACAGCTGGGTTTTCCTGTAGCTTTTGTGGCTCTTGTAATGGAGTGTGTGACCACCCCTAAGTTCTCTCTAATGCTTAATGGCACAATGCATGGCTTTTTCAAGTCAAAAAGGGGTTTAAGACAAGGTGATCCCATGTCTCCCCTTCTGTTTGTGATCTGCATGGAGTACCTGTCCAGAATTCTCTACAAAATGAGTGAGTTGTCTCAATTCCAGTTTCATCCTAGATGCAAAGAACTTAAGCTCACTCATCTATGTTTTGCTGATGATCTAATCCTGTGTAGTAAAGGTGAGTTCCCCTCTGTGTATCTTCTGCTTCAAGCCTTTAAGCTGTTCTCCAACTCTTCTGGTTTGTTAGCCAACAAGCAGAAGTCAGCTATCTACTGCTGTGGTATGGCAGAGAATGAAATCAACAGAATTGTCAATGTTTCTGGTTTTACTAGGAGTCAGCTTCCTTTTAAGTACTTAGGTGTTCCCATCTGTGCTAAAAGAATTTCTGCTGCTCAATGTGATGTCTTAGTGGATAAGATGGTTGCTAGGATTAAAGTCTGGAGTTCAAGGAATCTTTCCTACACAGCAAGAATGCAGCTCATTAATTCTGTGTTGATGAGTATTCATATGTACTGGGCTCAGGTATTTATTTTACCCAAGAAAGTACTGCAGGAAGTTACTAAAGTTTGTAGAGCATTTCTCTGGAGTGGGCAAGCTTATAGTCAGAAAAACAGTAACATTTCTTGGGAAAGTTCATGTTGTGATAAGAAGCAAGGTGGACTTGGATTTAGAGATGTTATCAGATGGAATATTGCAAGCATTGGAAAATATGTTTGGGCCATTGCTTCCAAGCAGGATAATGTTTGGATCAAATGGGTTCATGCTGTGTACATTAAGGATGGGGATTGGTGGGAGTATAAACCTGTAGCTTCTGCTAGCTGGTATTGGAAGAAGATTTGTGTCATAAAAGAGAGGTTGAAACTAGTCTATACTCAAACTGAGTTAGCTGCTACGCCTCATTATTCTGTGAAAACAGTTTATGAGAAAATTATTGGTCCAAAACCTGTGATTCAGTGGGATAATATGGTTTGGAATAGGCTGAATATCCCTAAGCATAGATTCATATGTTGGTTGGCAGTGCAGGACAGGCTTCAAACCACTGCAAAATTGGCAAGATTTGGTGTTAGTAATACTGCAAGTTGCCTGATTTGTGGACAAGCTGATGAAGATCATAAGCATCTGTTCTTTGCTTGTCCCTATAGCAGCAGATGCATTAGTGCTCTCAAAGCTTGGTTAGGGATTACTTATTCCACTAGTAATCTGAAGCAGCTCATGAGGTGTATTGCTCATGGCAGAATGTCAAAGTTTAGAAGGCAGGTTAGCTTTGCAATGCTAGCTGCTGCAGTGTATGCTGTTTGGTCAAGTAGGAATGGTTGTTTTTGGAATGCTTCCTTTCCAACTGTTCAGAATATGGTAGCTAGAGTTAAGCAAAATGTTAGAGATCGAATTTTGGTTGTTTTACCTAAACATGTATCTAGGAGAGATAGCTTGTGGTTTGCTACTCTGTAAGATAGCTTTCTGTTTCTAGCTCTTTGATGGAATGGTCCAACCTAGTTGGTTTGTTTCATCCTTGAGTTAGTTTAGGTTGTAAATCTGTTTTGACCTTAATATTATTCGATCTTGCTTGCCTAGCAAAAAAAAAAAAAAGTAATTTTTTTTTTCCGGTTCAGCATTGAACCGCCATATGAGATAGCGGTTTCGTTTTAAAGCAAACCGCCATCTCAGATGGCGGTTCAATGTTATAAACCGCTATCCCAGATAACGGTTTGCATTAAAACAAAACCGCTATCTCAGATGGCGGTTTACTTAATTGTAAATTATTTTTAATATGAATTACAGTTTAAATAGAAATATAATTTAGAAGTAACCTCTTGTGACATCAATTGTGTCTGTAGCTCAGTGGATTGAGTTAGAGCTGGCAAAAGCTGACCCAACCCACCAACCCGACCCGAACCCAACCCGTTATTATTGGGTTGGGTCAAGATTTTTCAACCCGTTTAACTAAACAGGTCGACCCAACCCAACCCGTTTAATAAATGGGTTGGGTCAGGTTGAAAACTCCAACCCGAAAGCAACCCGCCTAACCCGTTTAATTATTGGGTCAACCCGCCAACCCGCCAACCTGTCAACCCACTAACCCGTTTAGATGTTTTTTAAAAAATTACTAAAAGTCTTGAATTATTTCTGGGCTTCTTTTGTTTGGGCTTTAGGTCCAAGATTCTAAGAAAACCCTAGAATAAGTAGAATTTCTCACACCATGACACCATCTCTCAATCTCTCAATCTCTCTCTCTCTAAACTGAAACGGTGAAACCCTAATCTCTCACACGGCGCCTCCTCCACTCACCACCACGCCGCTCGTCGATCTCCGGCGACGCTATTCGATTACCCACTCTGATTCAACATCCAAGTAAGTTTTTTTAGAACTTTCATTCGATTTTTGTATGATTATTAATTTATGTTGTTTATATTTGTTGTTAAAGTGATTAGAGTTAGATGTTATATAATTGCTGAGAAATCTTCGTATTCCATTGTGATTTGTCTGAGTTTCATTACCAATTTTTCTTAGGGTTTTCGATTTTTTAGGGTTTTGTCTGATAATAAATTTTTTAATTAGAACTAAATTTGAAAAAACAGTGATGATGATGATTACTCGATTTGGTTGTGATACAAATTGTTTGCATATTTTTTATGTTAGTCTTTTTGTGTTTACAAAAATTAGTTTTTGAACTATCTGGTTGAGTTAGTCTTTGTATAGATTATATAATTCATTGAACATTTTGTGTTTTAGATTGAAGCTGTTGGGTTAGGTTGCCTTGGTTTCATCGTATTGTTCTACGAGGACTTTTATTTGTATTTTTGACTTTTTGAGCTTGAATTTTTATTTCTCGGTAGTATGAATATTTTTTTAAGAATCAGTTTTGAATTTTCTCAAAATATGACGAGTTTTAAAATTCGATCTAAAATCTGAACGTGTTTTGTATTATTGTAAGGCTACGTTTTTTTTGTTGCTTGAAATTTTAAAACATTGATTTAATTTCTGACCAACTTAAAGTTAAGCATTGTCCTGTATATTACCAAAAAATTATGTGCTCAAAATTGTTTGTTGTAGTTGAACATGTGAAGGTTAAAAATTCAGATTATTAAAATGAGTCTCTAAATTCATATTAATTTGATTTAAAATGTTGTAAATAAGAGTTTCTTACTTATTTTTGGTTTATTTTTACAGTAATGGAAGACTATCAGAACTTTGCTGAATGTTCTGATGATGAAGAGGTTCCAGAATCTGGAAAGACAACGCCAACTTGTAAACCCATGCCAACCAAAGATGCTGATGGAGAACTGAAGCGTCAAAGGAAGCTCACATCTAATGTGTGGGCTGAATTTGATTTTCTTGATCGTGATGAAAATGGCGTACTACATTGTAAGTGTAAGAAATGTGGTCAAATGTACAATGCTGAGAGTAACTAAGGTACTGGTAATTTGCGTCGCCATATTGCTAAATGTAAGAAAAGGAAATTTAGGGATATTGGTCAAATGATATTGGATTGTGGTAGTGGTGGGTCTGTAGAAACTAGGCTGCCTGCTTTTAATCCTAGTGTGTTTCGTGAAATGTTAGCTACTACTATTGTGCGTCATGATTTGCCATTTCAGTTTGTTGAGTATGAGGGTATTAGGGGGTGTTTTATGTATTTGAATCCTGATGTGAAAGTGGTATCTAGGAATACTATTAAGGCTGATATTCTTCAAATGTTTAGGAGGGAGAAAGTGAAGGTTAAGGAGGCTTTAAGCTTAGCACCTGGTAAAGTTGCTTTAACTTCTGATTGTTGGACATCTATTACTACTGATGGTTATCTTTCCTTGACCGCCCATTTCATTGATCACAATTGGTGTTTGCAAAAACTGATTTTGAATTTTAGCTTTATGCCCCCTCCTCATACGGGTCTTGCTTTGTGTAATGAAGTGTGTCGTTTGTTGAAAGATTGGGGAATTCAAAAAAAAGTATTTTCTATTACTTTAGATAATGCTTCTTCTAATGATTCAATGGCTGATTTGCTTAAGAGTGAAATGGATTTAGTTTGTGATGGTGCTTACTTTCATGTTCGATGTTGCGCTCATATCATGAATTTAATTGTGCAAGATGGTTTGAAAGAGGTTGATATAGCTATTGTTAAGGTTAGAGAGAGTGTTAAATATTGCAAGGGTTCTCAATCTAGGAAGCATAAGTTTTTAAGTTGTGTGTCACATGTAGAGCTTGACTCATCTAAGGGGTTAAGGCAAGATGTGCCAACAAGATGGAATTCAACTTATATGATGTTAGAGTCTGTTTTATACTACAAGAAAGCTTTGGTTTATTTGCAAAGAACGGATGCAAATTATGTTCATTGCCCAACAAGTGTAGAGTGGGTGAGAATTGAGAAAATTTTCAAGTTTTTAAAGGTTTTCTATGAGGTTACTTGTGCGTTTTCTGGTTCAAAATATACTACTGTAAATCTGTATTTTCCTAATGTTTTGAGGGTAAGGGTGTTGTTACACCAAGAAAAGGGAAGCCATGATGCTTTTATGGAAAAGATGGCTAGTAAAATGTTGGTGAAGTTTGAGAAGTATTGGGCTACATTTAACATTGTTATGGTTATGGCTGCTGTTTTGGATCCTCGATACAAATTTCAGATTGTGGAATGGGGATATGAGAAGATTTATGGGGCAAGTTACAACTTGGAGTGTGCAATGATGAAGGACAAGTTGGTTTCCTTGTTCGATGAGTACCAGGCCGAGTCTTCTTTGATGAAAGCAAATGATGAAGCTAGGAATGCTGCCATATCTAACAATCAGCAACATGAGTCAGATTCTCTCATGATGGTAAGTAACCATAACCTTCAACTTTACTTTTTTTTAGTGTTAGTATCATTTTTTTTTTGAATATTTGATAATTTCTATCTTCTGGAAGTGATCTTTTACTTTGTTATTTAAGGAATTTTGACAACTTCTCCACTAAGATGCCTACCAAGGCATTGAAGTCTGAACTTGAAAGTTATTTGGAGGAGCAGCTCATGCCTCGAACAACTGATTTAAATGTGTTGGAGTTTTGGAGAACTCATGAGGCACGATATCCTACTCTTGCTCGGATGGCCAGGGACATTTTGGCTATCCCAATCTCAACAGTGGCATCTGAATCTGCTTTTAGCACCGGTGGCAGGGTGCTTGATGCTTATAGGAGTTCCTTGTTGCCTTCTGTTATGGAGGCAATTATATGTCTTCGTGATTGGGTGTTTGGACAAGGTTAGTATTGTTTCAATTACAATAACTACCTATATATATTCTGCTCTTACATAAATAACTACATATGCTAATATTATTATTGTTATTATTACTTTTGTAGTCAAAATGGAGCCTCAGTTGGAGGACCTATGTAGAGCCATCATGAAGTTGAAGGTGGAAGAACAAGTTGACGCGGTCGTGAATGTGGATGATACTCCATCGTCACCCATAGTTGCTTCACCAGGAACTCAAGATTCCAACAAAGTTTGATGCATATTAAACTAGCTTAATTTGAACAATATATTAATGCATTGTAACCTACTTAATTTTAGTTTTATGTTGGATTTGGTCATGTATTAACCTTTAATTTCAGATTTGGTGATGTATTAAGCCTTATGACTTGTGACAGGGCATTAATTAATGGCAAATAGAGCCTGTTTGAGACTTATTATTTAGCAGATTGGAAAAACAGGTTATTAGGTTAGCAGATTTTTTACACAAAAAAAAAAAGTAAACAGGTCAGCAGGTCGAAAACAGGTTGACCTGTTTATTTCCAGGTTGGGTTGGGTTGAAAAATTCAACCCGTTTAACTAAACAGGTTGGGTTCAGGTTGGGGAAATCTCAACCCGTTTATAAACAGGTCGACCTGATTTCGACCCAACCCGACCCATTGCCAGCTCTAGATTGAGTGGGTTGTTTCTACGTAGGAGGTCTCATGGGTTCGAATCCTACCTGATGTGTTTATTTCTTTTTTACCATTTATTAATATTAATTATAAACATTTTCAAATTTAACTTATCAACATTAGTGTTTGTAGCTCAGTGGATAGAGCGTTTGTTTCCTAAACAGAAGGTTGTGGGTTCGACCCCTAGCTAATGCGGTTTTTTTTTTTTTTTTTTTTACCATTTATAAATAGTACGTGATTATAAACCGCTATCTCAGATAGCGGTTTACTTAAGTCAACCGCTACCTGAGATAGCGGTTTAGTGTCGCTTGGTTGAAAAAAAAAAGACCGGTTTTAATGCTGACGTGGACGGTATGGTGGGAATTAAGTTAAAAAGTGGCGCATTTTGGGAATTTGACGTTCTTTACACAATATTGAAGGAAATCGGTTTTTTTTTTTTGACAAATTTGCATTTCTAAAAATATAATCTTTGTTTCTAAATAATTGTAACATTCTCTCTCCCTCCAGTCTCTCTCCATTACTGAGGTTCTACTTCGCCGGGGAATCGCCGCACACCCTCAATTTGCCGGAACTTAATCGCCGCTGCCGCTTCACATTTCACTATCTGTAATTTTTCTTCCTAAATCGTCTATTTTCGTTCTTAAAATTCTGATTTCATTTGCCCAATCCCTAAGTCCAATTTTTTTAGATTCATAATCAAACTTTACGGGGTTTGATTTTTGTCTAGTTAATGTAATTTAATTGTAATTTGTGTTAATGAATGCTTTTTTGTCAACCTGCTCTTATTTTTAATCATTTGTAAAATTATGATATGCGGTGCGATTTCTATGAATCAATACCAGCATGTGTTAAAAGTTTGATTCTTTTTCTATTTTCTTAGCTAATTTAATGAATAGATTCGTACTTAGAAATGTAAAATTTTGGCCGGAGTTTGGTCGGCGATAGTAGGAGTCCAGTAAAAGAGGCAAGCAAGGGGAGGGATGGGGGGAGAAGGGGAAGAAGGGTTAGAGGGCATCAATGTCTTTTTTATTATAAATACGTGGGTGTTATTAGCGAAGGCGAGCTTCAATTAAAAAACCCATATTTTTATTGCCAAAATTATAAAATCTAAAAAAAAATCTATCTATTTACGTATAATTCTTAAATGGACTTGGTCCACACTAAATTTATTGTGGACCATGTCTTAAAATAAAGTTAACAATTTGTACCTAATTTATTTTGGCATTTTATTAGGATTATTATGGGAAAAAATATCTAATTAGTGTCGTTGATACATGTTGTGCTTAAATAATGTGATTTTAAGTCATAATTCGCTTTTAAAAATATAGGGTTACTATGCTTTAAAAAATGGTTACTATGTCTACAAACATTGGTGTTTAATTTATTATAGTTACTATATAAACAATAAAGGTCACTATGAGTGTAAAAAGGTGCTAGTGAAAACTATTGGTTTTGGGTCCACACTAATATTATTGTGGACCAGGTCCACGCAAGAATATTCCTCTATTTACTATATACTAAAAAAAGAGACACCAGGAATGACACGTGTCAATTACTGGTGCGATTTTTTCCCGCCAAAATATTTTTTATTATTTTACTTTAAAATAAATAAATTACATTATGTTTTTTTTTGGAAACTAAGATAAAAACATATTTTAATTACCATAGATGTGTAGTGCATAATATATTATTGGAGGAAAGCTAAATCAATATTATTTTTTCCTTTATGATACGGAGTATAATTTTATTAATGTATTATTATAACTTGTTAATCTGATAACAAATATAAAAATAATAATACATGGTAAGTGGATTAACATTATAAGTCTATTTATCAAGATTTTACTCAATACAAAATATGTTGTATTTGACTAATTCGGTTATGCTCGGGTCTTTTCGAAAATTAGTCTTGAGTCTTTCGAGTTTGGTTAACTTTGTTAGATCGTTCTACATACAAGTAGACTATAATTTTTAACTTTGTATAGTAATATGCAAATTTAGTTCATTTGAATATTTTTTTTACACAACTTTGAATTTATACTTTTTCCTATATCTTTTTTACTTTCATGTTTTCCTAATATCACAAGTCTTTTAGTTACTATTAAAATAATAAATTGTTTTAGTAGTAGCCGTGCGTTGCACGAGCCCTAAACTAGTAAGGTAAAAAGAACGACACCTAAATCATCCCCTCTTTAACTCCCGACAAGTATTGAACTAGGGTTCCATTTCACTGTTAATTTTTTCAAAGTCACGCAGTTTGTTTGCCGAGATCGATCTCGTTATCACTGTCGCCGGAACGGGAAATACAAATGTCGAAAACAGCGGCGACGCCGTTTCAAGTTGCTTCTCTAATAAACCCGCCGTCGTTTCCAAACGCTGTCGTGTGGTCGGATGACAACTTAATCGCTGTCGCATCAGGCGACATTGTGACTATTATGGTAACTATTTCAATGATTTTTATTTCTGCCTTTTAATTTTGGTTTAATTTCCACTTTTGCAGATTTTTTTTAATTAATTATGTATTAATATCATTGTATCATTATCAAAAGCTCTGAATTTGTTGATATTTGGTTAATTTTTCAGAATCCGGAGTATCCTCAGAATCCACGAGGTGTGATCATTCTTACTCCGGGGAGACCTTTTCCTATTGGTGTAATTGATAAAGCAGGTAACCACATTTTCAATTACATTCAAATGCTAATTCATCAGTGTATGCTATCTAATAATCTTCAAAACAATAATATGGCTAGTTATTTGATGATTTTAGAGTTGTTTTTTAAAAATTGATGCAACTAAGTTAGTCTAAGCACTTAAATTATGCTATTGGGTGCCATAGAGCCGGGCTTCATCCAGCTCGATCAACAACAGTATAGACCTGATTCACCTGAGATTGAGCTTGTCGAGCTTGGATATTTCCGGCTTTGCTCGACTTGCTCTAAACTTGAGGCTCTGGAGCTCAAGTAACAAGTTGAAGTGAAGTGAGCATTGATTTAAGTTTAGTTAAAAAGGTGTCTTATGTTAAATTATAACATTGAAATAAAAATAGGTTGTATTCACAAGTTTTTTAGCTGAGCCTAGGTTTGTTCAGCTCCAATCATGAATATATCACGCTGAGCTTTCACCAATCTGATGGCTTGGATTGTTGTCACTCTAAAAATCATTACTTTCTGATCAGTGTATGATAATTCAAGTTTTTGATTTTGAATTTGAAGAATAATGCAATGCCATTTTCATGGGGGAATTTACTGTTATCTCAAGCTGAGCTTTGACGAATCTACTGGCTTGGATCTTTGTCACTCTAAAAGTCATAACTTTCTGATCAATGTATGATAATTTGAGTGTTTGATTTTGAATTTGAAGAACAATGCCATGCCACTTTCACTGGGAAATTTACTGTTTTGAGTCTTTTGACATTAGTGTTACAAGTAATCTCACAAAAATTTGCAGATTTGTTCGCTGGTTGTTTACTGCCCACTCGTCTGTCACGAGATCGTCAGCCTTGTGTTCGATCACTTTCATGGTCACCTGTTGGATTCACTCCTCACAACGGGTATGAAAGAAGTTCCATCACATTTTAAGTTTGTCATTTTGGGTTATGTTCTTATCGGCATCCTAAAATTGAAAATGTATGCTGCTGAGATTTTTCATCCTGAGTAATGTGATATCATATGTATGCTGACAGTTTATTTTATCATGTCCCAGGTGCTTGCTTGCTGTTTGCTCTGCTGAAGGGCACGTGAAAGTTTACCGCCAACCATATTGTGAGTTCCAAGCTGAATGGATAGAGGTATGCAACTAATCACTTTGAATTTTGAAAGGGTATGTGTGTCCTTTTTAGGGTGTCAAACAGCAAAAGGATTAATTTCTCGAACAGGACTATCATACGACTATACGAGTGCTTGTATTTTACCAGTTGGGTTAATAAAATTCATGGTATGAGGCATGGACTATGGAGTATGGACCTTCATTAGAATTATTATTTTAAATCAATTTTTTTTTTATTATAGTATTAGTTTATTACATGTACTTTACTTTTTTCTATACATAGTAGCATTAGTTTTTACTTCGTAATTTGTAGTGGTATAATTTAATTTTATGTTTACATTTTACCTTGTTTTGAATGCTCAAATGTTCTTAACTCTTAACACAAGTGCATTCATCATCTGTGATGTTTTTACCCTAGGTAATGGATATCTCAGACATGCTGCATGGGTATTTTTCTAAGATCAATTACGGGGAGCCTGAAGCTCCCTTATCGGCAGTGTTTGATGTGAGTTAGTCAGTTTTTGTTTCATCATGTCCCCTTCATTAGTTTTGGAATCAAATTCATCATAATTTTTTGATGTGTACTTCTTCATCATGCTGACTAGGATTCAGCTGGTCAAATCAGAACCGAAAATATTACTGCTGCGGATAAAATAGATCTCACCTCAAAAAACCATAAACGAAAAAGGGAGTATGTGCCTTTTCTCTCTTATCTGGTGTGGTGTTTCTTTTCTCAATTACTCGGCTCTACTTTTCCTCTTCATTTCTGTTCTTAGACTACTTTCATGCAGGGCAAACTTGTTTTATATGTCACGTTTTATAATAACTTTCCTCCACAAGTGCCTAGCCTTTTTGTCCTTTATTGATTGGATGCTTTACTGCAGCAAGGACTTCAACCATCCTGGTAAAGTTGATGTCACAAATGCAGACTCTCTTTGTGACATTCATACGATGAAAGTCGTGACAGAGTCAGTCGTTTTTCCAAGTGCAATTACGCAAGAGGGTACCTCAGTGGAGGTTCACAAGCATTTTCATTGCTGATTTTCCTTGCATAAATTATCTTCTTACCTATTGAAACTTCTCAGTGCTTACATGCAGATCTTGAAATTTGTAGGTCTTCAAAATGGATGGTGGACAGAATGTCTGGGTTGCTGGCACATTGCAGCGTTTAGAAGGTCCAATGGCCCTTGTCCACCTTCATGAAAGAGGTGCAACTGGTATGTTTTTTCCCCCCTTGCAATTTTCTGTATCTACACAGTTAAACATCTATTTTTTTAAGCTGAATAATTTTCATATGTTATCCTAGAATCTCAATGCTGTATTGCTTCACCTTAGGAGAACCACAGTGGCTCAGGATGGATTCTGTAAGTGATTTGCCCAACCAACCCATTAATCCGGGTGTGCCTGCAGCTGATAGGAACTGCAGTGTCCCTGAAATTCGTCCTTTTATGGATGTGGGTCATCTCCCTGAACATATATTGTTGGCCGAGCATGAAGTGGGTCAAATTCTAAAATCTGGGCAACTAGTTGAAGCCTGGAGTGAAGATAGGTAATATTAGATTGGCTCTGTTATGTCTGCTATTTATTCATATGCATATTGCTCTCCCGGATACTATCTGACCAACAATAAAAAAAATGTGGCTCTTAACCTTTTTCTATGTAGTGACTGAATTTAAGTGAACTTACCATATTTGTGGTGCCTTGTCATATTGAGAAAAGGGCGACACATGTCGGTGTGGCATGTCTTGCCTTGGAGTAGATAATAGTAAGTAATAAGTAATGAACAATAAGTAATAAGTAATTAAACTGAATTGAACGCTACTGCATTGAACGCTACTGAATTGAACTAAAAAGTCCTGAAATTCAACCAAAAAGAATTGGGCGTAACTATGATATTGGCTCACGATTTTTTTATTGCTACACACAGTCACACACCATAGTAAAAAATAATCCTATAACAGTCATGAATTATTCAGTTTATTTATTCCATAAAGTAAGTCCGAAATTTTATTTATTTGTTACAGTGTTTTGTCTATTGATTCAGTACGTGAACTATAAACGTTGATAATGTTTTATTCATATAGATGTTGTCCTGAGTCCATACATATCCCTCATCTCATCGTATCTCACTATTGTCTCCGTGAATCCATGAAACTTAAACAAAATGCTCAAGTTTTATAATTTTTGCAGGTGGCTTGAAGGAGTTTTTGTGGATTTCTCTAATAAAGCCGCACTGGTCAAATTCAGTGGTACGTTTATGATTTGAATTAATTTAAACGTTCACTCTGTATTGATGGATTTAGTACTCTACTACTCTTCAGGTCAATTTTAATGAGTTATTGGATGTTTTATTTACCATGTATCTACTTCTATAAATAGTGGAAGTGTTTCCTGTGATATTCTCAGAAGAGTATATCTTAGACTTCACAGGTATGAGATTATAAGTAATTGTCTAGAGGAAGAATATTAATGGTGGATCTGAAATTCTGAATTAATGTATTTTAGCAATATATTCTCCTGAAGGAGAGATGTAATTACAGTTCATACAGTACTCAGAATTCAGAAACATGATGGATTGGACAAGATTACTTCTTTATACTTTCTATGAGGTATATGGATAAGCTAGACTAGCTAGTGTTGAGGATATGCTGAGAAGAAGACTGGAGAGTGCAATTAACCTGCCTTTTTTAATTAAATTTATTTGACTTCATGCAATCCAAATATCATTATTTTGCAGCTGTTATACTTCATATTAACTGAAATAACTTTCAAGTTTTCTTTACTGCTTCTTGATCAGGAGATGCTGAGGCCGTGGAATTAAATACTAGTGATGTTAGGTTGGCACCCTTGTGGATTGCAGAAGAAAAATCATGGAAAGTTACTGTTGTCCAGTTACATGTGCAGGATTCACCAGAGGTATAGTTTTCCTTCTACCTGTCTCAAATCCGCTTTGATTTTACATATTAGCATGGAGTTTGGATACAAGATGGTGTCACGGCATCTGACCCAATTTTAACCAAAAAATCGACTAATTGCTTCACTAATTTTTAATGATGATTTGCCTTCTTGAAAGTTGGATACGTTCAGTTATCCCTGGTAGGTCTTAAACCTCTCTTACAACGAGAAAAAAAGAGAAGAAATACAGGACCTTATTAATCTGCGGTGGCAAATTTGCAAGTGTGGTTTACCATTCTTGTCAAAGGTCCCAACTCCCTTGTAAATTTGAAATAAGTCTTAGCTTTGTATGTTTATATTAGCTTCCATCTTTAGGTGTTTATTTTGCGGCTAATGATGACCATCAATGTTTTGGCAGGTGGTGGTAAAAGGAAGTGGCAATAGGAAAGTAAATAACTCTTCTCAAAAGGCTTCTGCAGCCAAGAATCGAAATTTTTTCGTTACAAGGGCTCCCAATAACGATTCCAAACATCTTTTGACTGCTTATCAGTATGCTTTACGCTCTTCAATGCTGTCGTCACTTGTCGTTGCATGGTCGCCGCAGCTGCAGTTGTCTGCAACAGATACCCAGAAAGCATGCGATTATTCTTGTTTACTAGCTGTTGGAACAAAGTCCGGAAGTATTTCAATCTGGAAGACTCAAAGACCAGAATACTACTCTGTTGAGCATAGTAATGATCCAATAAACATGAATATTATAGGAATTGTTCATGCTCATGATGCATGGGTCACTGCATTGTGCTGGGGCTTTCTTGCCTCTGATTCAAATCCGCGTGTTCTATTGGCTTCTGGTTGTTGTGATGGCAGGTGGGTTCTGTTTTCTCTGTGATTATGCTACTTGCATTGCTTAAATGTGATGAGCAAACTTGATGGCTTTTCAGTGTAAAGATCTGGCGTGCACATGTTTGTGATCTAAAAAATTTGTCCGAAACTGGCAAGGCTCCCTTCTCTCTATTTAATGAGGTACGTTTCACTTTTTTTATAAAGTTGGTGATCTTTAATGTAGCTGTATCTTGAGCTCTCGCTGACTAAATTCTTCTCTTCTAATAGGTTACGGTTGGCAATAATGTCCTAGTGTCTGCAATTTCTCTGTGTGTTCCAGTTCAATCTCCACGGATGATTCAGTTAGCTGTCGGGAAAGGATCTGGATCTTTTGAAGTATGGACATGTAATACAAAGACCAAGAAATCAAATAAAGTTGGATCGTATGATGCTCATATCCAAGCTGTAAGTTTAATTCCTTTATCGACTTACACCAATATTAAAGAAAGAAGGTAACTCATGCTGTACAATTTTCAGGTCACAGGTTTGGCTTGGGCTTTTGATGGACATTGTTTATATAGTTGCAGCCAGGTAAATGCTTATGATAAGGTTTTTCTATTCAGGAAGTCTTTTTTTTAATTCATTTTTCTTAAAATCATCAAATGATCCTAGAATCATTTCGAGAAACATATATGATGTTCAATACTTGTGATAAAATTTGGTACGTGTTTGGTACGAGACTTTGTTTATGTAATCGTTGGAACTCAAAGGTCCATAGAAGCATAGAAAAATATTGTTTGGTTGAGTCACTTGTAAGTTATACTTCCTCTGTTACAAAATAGGTGTTATGCTGTAACATTCACGCATGCCAATGCATAATTTCAACCATTATTATCTGTAATTACCAGTAAGTATAATTTACAAGAAATGTATATTTTGAAAATAGACATTGAGAGGAATGTAGCAAGATTCTACATGACTATATTTTTTAATCCCGTATGAATCACAAAAATTAGTCACTGAGTATGTGGATAGTATAGAGTCAAAGTGTAGCAACTAAAAAGAAACGGAAGGAAGTATTAAACTTCAAGTTTTAAGTTATTGGTAATTTGATATCGCATGAACTTGGGAGTTGGAAAGGACTTACCTATGTTGGGGAGGGGGGGGGGGGGGGGGTGTTAGGTCAGTGCAATTTCTCTAGCATATCTATTACATACAGTACCATTTTGCCCATTAGTTTGTTATATGCATGTGGCCTTGTAGGGGGTTTTCGTTTTGCATGATCTTTCTTGGTAATCAATGTATTAACCAAAGCACCAACAATATCTTATGAAATTCTTTTCATTAAACCTTATGCTTCTTGTGTTAACTTCCACGGATATATTACTATAAAAGGGATGATGTTCAGTTTGTCATAGAAGTTAAGGTTTCCCAGTCGACTATCTAGATACTAGATACTACTGAATGGTAGGACCGTAGGAGAGCTGTCTTCGGGCAATTGTTTGTTTCTTGACATTGTATTTTTTTGACATTAGTGATTGATATTTCGTTGTTAATGTAGGATAATTCACTGCATGGATGGATATATCACAAGGGTGCTCTGTCTGAAGTCTCTATTCCACCAAATAATCTTGGAACCAGAAGCTTCTCTGATGTATGCATTTTCCTCTATTTTTTTCTAATATGTTTACTGCTGACCAAAATGTTTCTTGATTTTTAGACATCAGTATTGAGCTTCTATGATATCTAAACAACATTTATTCTTTTTTGGGCAGCATCCTTCGGTGTCAGACTCGTGCTATGGGGTGGCAATTTCCCCTGGAAATTTAGCGCTTGCTGTGGTATGAACTTTATTCTTCCTGATAGCTAATGGCTATCTTGTTAATCATACACAAGTTTGTCCTACAAACTACTGACTTTCAATTTATTAATGTTTTTTGTTCCTCTCCATACAGTCGCTTACATTCTCTTAGGCTGAGACAATTTTTGCAATAGCTGCATTCCCAAGTTTTGTTTCACCCCATTTTCTTCTAATTGTTAGCTTAGGTCTTTAGACTCTTCCTGCAGTCAAGCTTCTTCACGCTAAGACTCTCATAGATATCTCGTTAGATTAGTGCCCTTCTAATGGCTTTGTTTGAGATTCTCTACTTGTTTTTTTTATTTGGAGAAATGCTGGATCTCTCCAAAGGCAGATATCATCTCTTAATTCCTTTTTCTGTTGTCATTAATATTTCGCAGGACCAACTTTAACCAACCACTTCCTAACCATTTTGTTTTACATAGTGAAAAAATAGCTGTATCTGTTATGCCAGCGAATTTAATTTAATAATAAATATGCTCCAACTCTATTTTCTGTCTTGACTATACCAAATTAGTAGCTGTGATGTATTTTTTTTATTAGAGTTTACATGTTTGGGAGAAATAATGTGATATATCAACACATAATTGTAGACTGCAAAAACTATGGCCTGTCCTTTTACAATGGAGGGAGTAACTGTACATGGTACAGTGAATTATGTGATGGCATGGGAAATAAACTTAACTGGAATTTGAAAATATCATACTCATTCAAGCCTCAAGGCAGTGTCTTAATATGTTACTGTGCTTATTATTGAGCTAGTTTAAGACTGGTTGACGTTGATCTAAACAGTAATAAATTTGTATCTTCTCTTCAGGCACGCAGATTTGATGCTGGACAGTTAGATCATATGTACCAGAAAAGGTATTACTCCTGATTTCTCTTTCAATATTCCTGGAGTAACTCTGTTTAATGAGATTATTCTTTATTTCTCTTTCAATTTTGAGGCAGTGCCTACATGATAGTCTTTACCTAGCAAAGCATAGAATGGTAAGTCATAGTCTTGTTCTGACAACTAGAGCGGTTATTTAGCTAACAAAAATAGGATAACGAAAAAAACAACCGCCGATTGTCTCCTTGTGCAAAAAGTTGTATGATGCTACACAAAGCTCTGTTAAGAACATTATCCTCCAAGATATTTAGCTTTGTGAGTGATTATATGTCGGCTAGGTACCTCCTTCTGTTCTTCGGTGCTCTTATATTCCTAGTTTGAGCACCTCGACGTCTTCCTTTTACATGACCCAACGGGTATCTATTTTGCCCTTCAGGCTTCAGGCTTCGTATCACGTTGTTTCATATTCTTTTTTAGAACTACATCCGTCTAACCATCAGTGTTTTTTTCTACGACTTTCAAATCTGGCCTTCTTTAATTGGTAAGGGCTCTGTCCATATCATTTCTTTGTTTAAGATCCAAAAAACATAGAAATTAGTTGTTAGGAACACGGGTGCAGTGAAAACTTAGAACTGGAATGAAGAAATGAGCTATTTGTAAAACTGTCCTCATTTCTCTAAATCTTGGGGGTGGGCATTTTGTGGGGTATAAGAAAGGCAAGCAGAGGCAAAGGACGTTTGATAGGAATTATCTGTGGAAGCTTATTTTATCTGCCACTAAGGCTCCGTTTGGTATGGTGTAAAACGTTTTCATGGAAAACGATTTTCCCTTTTTCAATCATTTTACTTTGTTTGGTTTGACAAGGGATGGAAAACAATTTTCCATAACTCTCTCAAAGATGGAAAAACCTTTTCCATTTGAAAGGGAGGGAAACCACTTTTCCACATTTCCTCCTTACCTCCCTCTCCCTTTTCCCCTCAATCTTCACCATCTTCTCCCATCTTCCCTCAATCTTCACCATCTTCTCTCATTTTCTTTTAAGGAACCAAACAAAGGAAAACTAGTTTGGAAATGTTTTTTCCTATGAAAAATATTTCCATGGAAAATCATTTTACACCGAAACCGTTTTATACCAAACGGAACGGAGCCTAATTACTTGAAGACCTTGCATTTATATGTGTAGCATGTGAGATTACTAAAAGTATATATGTCTAGCATGTGAAGTGTATAATTTATGTTGCTTAAAATATGCAGGACACAGAGGGCTGCGGTTGAATTCTTTTGGATTGGAGGGCAGCAGGTGGACTTTTCATCAACTGAGAATTTAGAGCTTGATGTTGAAGGTTGCTCTGGTTTTTCCAAAGAAGATCTAGGATATTGGGGGTCCAAGTTTCTGTGGTCTCTAAAGCAGTATGAATGCCATACCAAACATCTGGTTGTTTGGGATATTGTAGCTGCTTTATCGGCTTTCAAGCCATGTGCACCTAGGTTTATCAAGCATGTAATACTGAGGTGGCTGGCGCTATTACTCAATGATGACAATTTGGATCCATCTATTGAAAATATCTTGTCAGAAATGCCTAAACATATGTTGGATATCAGTTCTAGGCAGTTGCACCTGGTTAACATTTTCTGTAGACGTGTTATTCCATCCATTGAATCTGTAGCTGGTAAAGTTTGTGCTAAACCAGCTAAATTAGCTGAGTCATATGGGGAAGAGGAACAGTGGATAGACATAATGTCAAAAATCGAGAAAGAACTCAGAGAGAGGCTCGTGGGTTTGAGTTTATCTACTGTTCTTGGTCTTATATCTGATCAGGCCTCGAAAGTAGAGATTGGGTCGTGGAATCCTGTTGGAATTACTCAGATGGTGAAGTGGGTCATCCAAAATCAAGACCGAGTTAGCCGTCAACTAAGTCTTTTTACGTCTGAAATTGAAGGGCTTGGTGCAAGGTAATTTCTCTACATCTTTCCGCGCTACTGAATTTGCCTCTTGTATATTCTTCTCAAAATTATGCTATTGCTCATTGTTTGGCACATAACGCATGCTATTATGCTATGCATAGGTTAGATGGGGATTGCTGGCTTCCCCTTTGTACCAATAACATTGCTCAAAGATCTCTAATCATGCCTTGCCTATGTTCTTTTCTATGTACTTTTTAGGAGCCTTAATTTAGCTTGTGATCCTTTCTGCGATTGAATTTAGTGCTTGATGTTCTTTTTCTCATCTGCTTCTGGGTCTTTATGAAAGCTGTAACCAAGTTGTAAACATTTTTCTGTTAGATGATTTCCATGTTTTTGATGGTATGAACTTTAACTTTTGAGTTCTCGTTTCTGAAGAAGCAGAACACCAAGACCAAAGGAAACAAGGGAAACAAAATGTCATGAAATAATGTAAAACTTTCGTGTTTTCTTTGAAATGATAGGTGTTGTAACTTGTAGCTTAATTGTCTTGCTGATGGTAGCTTTTCCAACATTTTACTGTTATCTGTAGTACAAACACTTAGGGTGCGTTCTATTCACCTGATTTTCACTTATTTTTCCTGAACTTATCTTATCTGAACTTAACTGAATTTATCTTAACTTAACTGAACTTATCAAAACTTATTTCAGTTATCTTGTACGGAGTACTCTTTTCCTGAACTTATCTTATCTGAACTTATTTTTTCTGAAATGAGTGGAAATAATATTGTGAAAACATTCACTGTTTTACAGGTTTCAAACCGTGTGTGATTACAATGCAGAAGAAGAGAGGTGTAGCCTCTGTTCAGCTATTGTTCCTTTCGAATCTCCAGATTTTGCATCCTGTAGCAGCAGTGTAGAATATAGTGATCAGGAATCTACTCAACAGCAGCATAAACTCACTCGTTGTACCGTGTCTCTGAAGGTTTGCCCTCTTACTACTTTATGGTTTTGCGTGTGTTGTAAGAGACGTTGTTCAAATTTACCACCGCTCCAGTTATTTACCATTAACAATTACCCCCCGGACTTTTTATCGTTCATTAAACCCGTGATAAATAACCTGTTACCTATTCCCTTGTGTCCCTATTGTGGGATATCTCTACAAAGACCGCAACCAGACTTTCTACTATCTATATCACCTGTATAGCAATTCACTAATCAGTTTGTACAATACCGCTTTTGTTGTAATAAGCGGTTTCTGTTGTTCTGGTAGTGATGGCTGTATGTATGTTTCAATGACGAATAAGATACGAAGGGTTAGCCGAAATAGGGTCTCATCTTTTTTTGTTTTTTTGAATAAAACGTTAGACCGGCTTTTATTATCAAATCAAGCTCCGCCATAGTGGTTAGACTTTGGGGAAAATTGTTTATCCATACAAACTCTTCACCTTCGATATCCCATCTTGCGATAAGATGGGCCAAGGTATTTCCGGCTCTACGAACATGACAGACATTAAAAGACTCAAAGACACGTGTCTTTAAAATGCCAAACAAAAGTCATTTTCACTTTTGTTTTGTCTATGAGTCGATTAAACAGCATTCTGTTGGCTAAGTTTATGAGTAGTACTGGTAATATTACATCTTACGGAGTACTCCTAAAAAGTTCCATAATGGATGATTAGCGTAAAGGAAGAAATTGTGTGATTAGTGTAAATGAAAACCGGTTTTAATTTTTTATACTCCCTGCGACCTTATTTGTTTGCTCCGTATTCTATTTTAGTCCGTTTTTAAAAAAAATTCATTTTCTTACCTCATAGTCTCGTACTCTGTAACCGTAGTAGGTTTTCGCCATTTACCCTACTTACATACACTCATCAAAATGAAAAAGACAAAAATACTCTCATCTTGCAAAACTCCAAAAAATACGAGTGTTGCTCAACGAAAAGCTATTCCCATTTTGTAACTAATATTCCCTTCGTATTTAAACAGGAGTCATATATGACCGTACACGAGTATTAAGGAAGAATAGTTGAATGAATAAAATAATAAAGCAAGTGGGGTTGAGGTAAATATTTTAATCAAATAAAATAAGTGGGGACCACTAAATTTTGAAGGGGTGGGGGTGGGATTAGAAAATTAATGGTTTAATGTGGTGGTGGGTCATAAGGTAAATTATACTTTGTATATATTATTTAATTAGATGGTGTGGTAAAAAAGTTACTAAAATGAAAGTGTGATTCCTAATAAAATACGCCCGGAAATGGTAGGTTTTTTTCTTTGATGCATATGAGGCAAAGCCAATTAAAGAAGAGAAAACATCTATCTATATCTAGTCTATAAAAAGCAAAACCATAAATCTATAGATGACATGTGACATCCCCTTTTTCAATTCATCATTTTTTTTCCAATTGTTTCTTATATTTTATTACTCTAGCACATTTTCCACTTCATATTCTCCATTTAACATCGATTTACCATTTTAATTTATATATCATTATTCTATCTTTTCCACTTCATCTCTTTCTTTAACAATTAATATTAATTTCATCATTTAATTTAATTTTATGAAGTACATTCTTTTAACCTTCAAATTTCTGACCTTTTTTAAATCATATATTCCTACTCAAATACAAGCTAGTCCTCCAAAAAACAACCACAAATTGCCCGTTCTTGGAACGGGCTTAAGAGCTAGTTACAAGTAATAAACGCAACAAACAATAAATAAAGAACAACTACAGCTAAGCCTAACGAGGAACCAGACGTGGAAGAGCCACGCCCTGAACATCCTCTTGTAGTATCCTACGAAGCTCCGCCGGTGGTTCTTCTAGGACCTCCATCTCCTCCCCTTGCTCCACTCCCCGGTTCGCCAACCAATCCGCTGTGCGGTTTTCTTCACGGTATACATGGACTACCTTTACTTCCCATTCCTCTCTGTTAATTAAGCTGATACATTTTCTAATGAGGTGGGTACAACCACCGCAGCTAGTGGCGCCAGACCGAATATCTTGCACACAAGTTAGACTATCAAGTTGGATCAACAATTTGCTTATTTGTAGATTCTTGGCTAGCTCGAGCCCTTTAATAAGGGCAATGGCCTCGGCACGAAAGGCATTACAGTGCCCAAACTTCATGGAGATGGCTGACGTGAAGTACCCATTGCTATCTCGAATCACAGCACCTCCTCCAGCCGGCCCAGGGGCTCCTCTAGCTGCCCCATCAGTATTAAGGACATACCACCCAGGAGGGGGTCTTTCCCAGGTGATACATTTCTCTACGCGTGCCACTGGACCAGCAATGGTGTCCATGTCCTCGTGGAGGCTCCTGCAAGTCTCATCAAACCTTATTTTTAAGAATGCACCCACATGTACCGGCACCTCATTTCCTCTTCCAAATACGAACATATTACGCCGGAAATGGTAGGTATTACTCCTGATAAAATACAAAAGGAGTAGAAATTAGTCGAAACCTTATTTTGGCCTAAACATTTTTCCTATGTGGCAAATAATGAGGTGCGAAAGACTCCATGGAGTATCATTTGTCATATATTTCCCCCAAACAAGACATCGTCAGAAACAATGGTGGAACGGTACTGGTAGAGGGGTCTTTTACCCCGCTTGGAAAAAGTACATAATTTTAGTTAAAATGTCATCAATTAAAACTCGGTGGGGCTCGGCTCGTCAACGTTTATATTTACATAATGTTAAAAATTCTTTTAATCACTCTATGTTAGTGGAATTTCAGGAAAATATAGGAGTCGAAATTGCGAAATAATCTGCATATGTGGTAGTATTTCCTAAACACATTGGTCCTATTTCGCATATTCTGCTCAAAATTGTGCAGATGCCAAACTGATTTGTCATGCCAAAAAGAGAAAATTGTTATAAATATATTGTATTGTGATATCATTATCCTATGTAATACATGTATATGTACATATTATATAGATGGAAAGCTCAGTTGGTTAGATCTTCCATCCCGGTTCCAGGTGATCCTGGGATCGATTCTCATCCTCCGCCCTTGTGGCTCATTTGCACCAAAAAAATAATAAAATATAGATGGAAATAAGATTATAACCGCTTGTTTCTCTCTTCCCCTCTCTCCCGTTCTCCTTAATTTCATAACACGTTATCAGCACCATGGCTAACCGTTGATGGAAATTGAAAGAAACCGCAATTGAACAAACGAGAAAATAATTACAAGAATCATTGTTATCGGTTAGTATCGCTACGTTTAATTACTATATTATTTGTTATTTGCTCGTCTTTACTTTCATGATTTGCCTTGAACAAGTTCTTTGAGCGCACATGATATCTATACTAATATATTAAAAGGCGTTCTTAAGAACGTATACGTGTCACGTATACCCATCTTTATCACGCCACATCACCACTAATCAGCATAATGACATATCATTGACAACCAAAAACCATTTAGCAAGGATCGAACACTTGACCTATTTGTTAGGAGTCATACTTCCTACCATCTTAACCAACTATAACTTATGTTACATCTTTCCATACAAACATATATGTTCTTTTTACAATAAATAATAAAATTAAATGAAAGTGAATGCAAAAAATAGAATGAATAATTACTTAACTTGTAAATATACGGTTATTACTTTCCTATCTTAAGCCACAAAACAAAAAAATCCGGGGTAATAGAATGTAATAATGAGTAAGAGGGGAAACACTGACGGAGGTTGAATATTTTATCAACTAATGTGAACAAAAGGATACGACTTTGTTTTAATTTTTGGATATGGGGTTTCAGATTAAGAAAGTTGTACGTTGATCGACAACTAATCTTGTGTCACCACTGTGATTCGATGACGACACCATCTATATGGGCATATATTTGCAAAATAAAAAACCCGAATAAAAGTCGAAACCGGGGCAACGCCCGGTCCACACACTAATTTGTTATTATATACGCATGATTTTGATAAGAGTAATTATTTTACATGTTCATTGGATGTGTTGTAATTGTTTTCTAACTTGATTGATTGTAGGAAAATTTGGTAATATTAATCCAACCTTTGGCCGGTTTTCTTTTATTAATCCCACCTATGACATATTTTTTAATAATCCCACCTTTACTACCCAACGACTTTTATTGGGCTTAAGTGACCGATAACTGGTGAAAAAATCATCGAGATGGTGATGAATTGATGATGATGACTGAATACATCTAGAGAGAGTACTTCCACGTAGGGATATATTACCGCTGACAATAGGTTTATGACGTGTTGGGCCCAATAAAAGACGTTGGGTGGTAAAGGTGGGATTATTAAAAAATATGTCGTAGGTGGGCTTAATAAAAGAAAATCGGCAAAAGGTTGGATTAATATTACCAAATTTTCCTTGATTGTATACTCAATAACCGCCAATAACCGGACATGGTATTGATTGTATACTCATTGATCATTTACATGTTCTTTAATCTAAGTGGAAGAATTTTTATAAACTGTCTACTACTCTTGATTCGATTTCCTTTTATATTTGATTATGATTAATTTTAGTATCACTTTATAATTATTTTGCATTAGCATTAGCATTTTGCATATAATAATTGTCATTCATAATTGTAATGTTTGATTCTTTGACTAATGAAAGTTTCGAAAAAAAAATGGGAATCATGATTACTGATGACGGTTTCAAAAAAAAAAAAATTTGGAGTCATAATTGTCATACTTAAATTCAGTTTAACTTGTAATGTGATTCTTTGATTTGTTTGTTTTACATCTTGTGGAAATTTTGATGTAATTACCCCATTTTTTTTTTGTCACGATTATTGTGAAGATAAAGTGGGTTTATAATCATGTATTGCAATTAAGTTATCTTCTTGACATGTAAACTTTTCAAACTAGTTTCACAATTTACAGTCATTTTATGTTACTGTATATAATTAGTAAACATAATTATATACCATGGTCGTAAATGCTGAAAAACTCATGGATGCAAAAATTACTTGGTGAAACAAAGAGGAAATTGAAAAATAAGAAACGTGGCAATATAAGGACAAAACTATGATATTTATTTGTCCATCAAAGTCGCAAAACTGAATATTTGATTGTTAAAGACCCACAAATTCTTTGAAGTAATCTAAAGGAAAGATACATATGACCACCAGAATGAACTCAACTACGTTCAGAATTATTTCTTGATTGAAATTATGTGGGGAGGAAATTACTAATGCAACTATTTAAGAAAAAAAAATGCATGTATTGCATTTCTCATGCAAACAAAGTTGTCCTGCAGACACAGTATCGAAAAAGAAGGTAGTCCATATTAAGAAATATTTTAAACTGATATCTTGTTTTCTTGTGGGAGAGACAGATAATGAGTTATTAATGAAAATCATGAATCGCATTTTATTGGCTCAACTTCATTCCCTGAAGCGAATGTGACATCCCATATTGAGAAAAAAAAAATGACCTACCAAAAGTACCGGTTGTGGCCAATTGCGTGATTGTTGATGTGGATTTATATTTGGTGGATATATATGGTAGAGATCGTGAAGATTATTTCGTGAACTCGCATTCCCACCTGAAGTGGGACTTCGAAAATGTAAACTCACATTCCTACCGAAAGCGGGACTTTAAATATGGTAAAAGTGAGAAAGATAAAAGTGATAATTTGACCAATGTATATATGTTATCATTATGGAGGTTATTTTTTTTTTTCGAACTCACATTCCCATTCAAAGAGGGATTTCAGAGATGGTAAAAGTGAGAATTTGTCCAATGTTGTTACCTATATGGAGTAAAAATCATTGTCTCATATGTGTCGCCCACCAAAACACCTTATTGAATACAATTTGTTAATCTCTTTACTACCCATGAAGGGAATAATTAAATTTCAAATGATTTATATTGATTTTAAGTATGAAACTCCAGTAGTTTACCTACGCTAATTGTGTTTTTATGTTGTGAACCTTGTAGTTGTATTATGAAAATTTTGGTTTATGAATTTAGAAATTGGTTTTGGACCAATTGAACATGGTTAATTTCTTGATCACCTCTCATAGAGGAAATAATTAGACATTATGTTATAAAAGTCTAAGAATGTCTCTCATATATAATGATAATAGATTATGAAGAGATATGCTTAGTGGATAGGCAAAATTGCTCCCACAATAGTTAAGAATAGAATATATGCATAAATCAGGGGGAGGTAGCTTTTAATTTTACAAAATAGTGATATATGGATTAAAATGATACATGGATGGTAAATGTGGTACAGGTTTTTGTTCATAAATTATGAACACGGGTATGAGTTTATGATATTGATATCATCCTGAAGATTAAGAAAGATGAATATGTTTATTGAAATTGATATGTACCACAATTGAAACGAATACTCCGGAAGAGTATAAGCTATCTTTCCATAAGTTTTGTTAAATTGTCTTGCTATTACAAATGAGACACCAGTTTGTGTCGTTATATCACATCACAATATGTTCAAATTATAGTATTTTATAATTACAATGATCACTTTAAGAAGATAACCAGCAGTTATCGAATGAAATATTTTATATGATATTATATATGTATGATGTGATAATTTAGGCCATCCGGGTTTAAGAACACCCGTCATGAGAGTTTATTTTCAAATAAAAGTTTATGTGCTGACACCCCCTCATATGTTGTATATATATTCAAAGGCAAGACATATTGATGAGGTTGAGTTGTATTTCAATCGAATAGTTATAATGAATCGATTGAGAAAATATATATAAGAGATATTAATAGATTTGAAAACTTTTATAATGATAGGTGATATGAAGTTCACCATGATAGTAAGTGACCCGAAGTTCACCAGAATGATAGTAGGTGACTTGAATATCACCAAGAAGTTTACAAAAAATGAAATATGATAGTAAGTGACTTGTATAATGATATGATAGATGACTTGAAGTTCACCATGATAGTAAGTGACCTGAGGTTCACCAAAAATGATAGTAAGTGACTTGTAGATCACCAAGAAGTTTACAAGTGTTTTGTGATTGATTTAAATATCGTAAATCTCTTGATTGGGGCAATCATATGTCAGCACGAAATGAGAAAATATGAAAAATATACAACTGCACAGTGTATCTACTCCCCATGATCAATGTTAATCTCCAGAAGAGAACGAAAGTATGAAACATTTATTAAAATACACGCTGAAAAGTGTATTATTAGTTGGTGAAAGATTTTATGCCCCATAATATATTGAAAATATTTTCTCAACTTAGGGGGAGACGAGCTAGAATAAGTTGGTAAAATTGAAAGATAATATATTGATCCCCATATGAGTAAGTGTAAATGTCAACTGTATGTCCTCGAAGTATGTTTGGACATAAATATCTATGACTTGATTATGTTAAATTGTTACATGTTCAGATGCATAAATTGAAGGAAATAATGCCCTTGGTCCAAGTATGCATTCTATGTTAAGTCTAATAAATGCGGTTCAGTATTAATTAACAAGTTAATAATTCAGTGAGATCAAGTGAGCTGAATGCCTAGCTAGAGGCCGCTTCAGTTCAAGTGGAATTAATGATATTAATCCACAGCTTACTCTTGACTGAACCCGTAGGGTCACACAAATAGTACGTAAACGGATCAAGTATTTAATGGCATTAAATACTCCATCTATGAATATTCGGAACCGACGGATCTTGGTTTCAGTGGGAGCTAAGATCGTCACAGGCAAGAAATGAATACTCCGGAAACGATGATATTGCCGGAAACGGAAATATGGATCGTATCGGAAATATGAATATTATCCAAGTCGTAGATGTTGCCGGAAACGGAAACATGGTACGTATCGGAAAATATTGTTGGAAATGGAAATATTACCAGAATCGGAAATATTGCCGGAAACGGAAATATTGTCAGAATCGGAAATATTACCGGAATCGGAAAATAATTCCGGAAACGGAAATATTAAATATTTGTTCGAAACGGAAATTAATTCCGGAATCGGAAATATTAAATATTGTTCGTATCGGAAATAGATTCCGGAAATGGAAATTTAATCGGAAGCGTATCGTACGAATTAGCATCGGACGAGGCCTGCCGGACGAAGGCCCAGCACGAAGCCAGGCCATCGCCCAGCAAGCACGCACGCCACAGCCCAGCGCGCACAAGGCCGCGCATGCGTGGGCCGCGCTGCGTGGGCTGCTGCTCGCATGCGTGGGCAGCCCTTGTGGCTGCCGTGTGTGTGTGAGTTTGAGCTCATGCGAGATTCCTGAATCTGCAAGAGTCAGTGTATGATTAAATGTCTATTCCTATTGGATAAATTGATTAAGTAGAATTCATGTAGAATTCTAATTCCAATTAATTCGCATCCTACTAGGATTACGATTCCTTTTCCATAACTCTATAAATAAAGGCCTAGGGGTCATAATTTATATACAAGTTTCAAAGTATTCAAAAGTGAGTTTTTGAGAGAAAATTCAAACACCCATCTTGCCCCAAAAGTGCCGAATTTTCTGAGTACCTTAAGGGCGATTCTAGTTGGTCAATCTTAAGGCGGATCCGGACGTGCTGTGGACTTTCTACGGAGGGACGACACTTGGAGTCCTAAAAGACTTGTTCTTGTTCGGTTCGGGCGCAGCTAGGGAAGGCACGCAACAAAGAGTATGCATCTAAACTATGCTAAATGATTATGTGTAAATAATATGTTTCCTGGGTTAATGGTTGTTTCCGCATGATTTATGTAAATGTCATATGTATCATAACCTAACAGTGGTATCACGAGCCCCTTATTATTTTCATAATCTAAATTGCATGAACATGGTTAAATATTACAAATTTGCAAGAATTAAAAGGGGTGATTAATTTTCGTAATTGTTAATTAATTGCAAATTGCGTTTATTTAATTATATGTACGCAGTTTTTCGGCAGTTTCTTCATTACTCATCCGAATTGAGTGATTTTTGTGTCAATTCCGCATGTAAAAGGCATTCTAAAATTTTGACAAAAATAGTATTTTTCTGCCGAACCCAGAATTCTCAAATTCGAAGCCTAACTATGACTTTTCGAAGGTTTTAGTTTTTCGGATGCAAAATTTCGTAAATTTAAGATGTTAAATTAAATATTTGCGATTCTTGTTGATAAATCTTGAATTTTTGATTGACCTACTGCATATGTTTAACAAGTTTGAATGCCTAGTCTTGTTAATTATGCAATCTAATTTGTAATTATGATTAATTTGTTGAAAATTAGAATAATTTAGAATTAATTTGATTTTCATAATTAATTGTAATTTAATTAGAAACCTATGATTAAAAACCACCATAAAAATTGTAAATTTACGATAAATTTTAAATTTTTATGACCTAGACTTGAATCCATATCAATCGGAAATCAATTGGATAATAAATTTTCGATTTTTTCGCCCTAAAATTATGAAATTAATATTATTTATTAATTTGTCATTAATTTTGAATATAAATTTTAAATTTTTATGCGATTCGTTCAAATAACTTGCACGCACGAAGCAATGGACGCTTCGTGTTACCCTTAAGGGGTGTTGTATAATGCGGGCATGCGACGACGAGCAAGGGAGCTCGTCGCCCGTGCGGCACGAATGCAATGAGCAAGGGCGTAGTGCACGAGCGCAAGGCAGCAGCCCTGCCTTGTGTCGTGTGCCACGAGCAATGAACGGATGGGCATGGGCGAGGGGCGAGCCAAGGCAGTCGCGTGTGGGCAGCAAGCGAGCTGCGCCACAGCGCGCGCTGCCTCGCACAACAGCGCGCAACCTCGTGCGCAGCGAGCGCAAGCTCGCGTGCCACGAGCGCTGCGCACAGCATCACTCGCGCGCACAGCGCGCGACGTCGCCCGCCCAGCGAGCGATGTCGCGCACCAGCGAGCGATGGCTCGCGCGCGCGCAGCGAGCGATCTCGCGCGCCAGCGAGCGATGGCTCGCGCGCACCAGCGAGCGATGCAGCGCCCCAGCGAGCGATGGCTCGCGCGCACCAGCGAGCGATCTCGCGCACCAGCGAGCGCGGTAACGCGCGCGCGCTGCGAGCGATAGCTCGCGTGCGGTGGGCGCTGTGCGGAGGCTTGCGTATGGGACAGCAGCAGCTATGCAACGAGCGCATGGGCTGCGCGCACATGGCCAGCAATGGCTGTGTGCGTACAGCCCATGGGCGTGCAACGCATAGGATGTTTGCGTTTCGATTAGATCGTTTTTGAATGTTTAATTTGAAAATTTCAGTTCACGTAATTTTAATTGATTTTAAAATTAATAATTTGAATTAATTTCTTGGATTTTAATTTTGAATATTATAATTATAATAAATGGCATTTATTCTAATTATTTTACTAAAATTAAAATCATAAATTAATTTAAATGTGACTGAAATTAAAATTAAATTTTTGGATTCAATTATAAATTTATATGAGCTTTAAATTTTAATTAAATTTGTATGTTTCCGGTTATACTAGAAATACAATTTTATGTTTAAAATTAGTAAAGCATATGAATTTATTGGTTTGAGTGGGAGTGCTTTTAGTCATAAACTCTTGATTAGGTCTACAAATCCTTAAGGTTAAAACAACTCGATTAGAATTAATAAGGACTGAATAATTGGTAGATTATTGGTGACCTTGATTAATTGCTGCAAATGTTTACGTGATGCATAATGTGTTTTAACTAACCAGCTATGTGGGCCATTCATGATAATGAATGGGTGAATGGTATATATTGTATATGTACTGTTTTGCAGGTTATGAAGTGACTAGTATGGCCCAAATAGGATAGAAAATATGGTCTGCGTACCATTAATTTGAATGTAATTGGTCTAAAGCACCAAAGTTATTTTTCAATTCAAATATGGTCTGCGTACCATCAAATAGTTGTAATTAGTTATAACTTATCCTATTTGAAGAAAATGGTGCCTCCCACGGAGATTTTCAAGACGGACTTTGAAGTCAAAGCTTCAAGATGAAGTCGGGCCATACTAGATCACAAATATCTTATGCATGTTTTAAGTTATTTATTGCTTTAAATATGTCTTAAAATGCATGAGATCAAAAGCTTGATTATGTTGCATGATTAAGGATTTTAGTTCACTTAAAATCTAACCAACATAGTAAGAGCCTTAAGTTCCAAACTTAAAAATTGAGTTAAAAGGTGCCATGCCAAAATATACACTTGCTTGGATATCCTTTACATCAATCTAGTAATAGTTTTCGCTCAGCGAGGTGTTACTTATTGGTCCTAAAGGGGCAAGGTACACAAATAATTGTGAGTACATGTTAGTTTTGGTGAAACTCAACGATATAAGTAAGGAGTCCTTTTATGTCGTGGCAAATTCGATAGGTTTACCTAATAAGTTCTTAGACGTACCTATCAACCAAGAATAGTTTCTAGACTATTAGCAAAAGGCTTTTGCTTACCTAAGATGTTCTAGGATTAAGTCGACAAACTGTGCTTAGTTCTTCAATGATTTTAGGATCTTGGAATCATTTTATTCACACCTGCCGGAACACATAACTTGAATAAAATGCTTAATAAACATTGAATTATGCATGAATGCTAGAATTTAAGTTTATTAAGAGAAACTGTGAATGGTTATTTATTTGTTTATTCTTTTCAATTGTAGTTTTTAATATGGCAAACAACAATTCATTCAACATTCGATCAATTCTCGAAAAGGAGAAGTTGAACGGGAAAAACTTCCTTGACTGGCAAAGGAACTTGCAAATAGTTCTTATGCAGGAAGAAAAGGAGTATGTCCTAGATGAGGCGATGCCCGAAGCTCCAGGCGACGGGATCACTCAGGCAGCCCTCAATCGTTGGATTGATGCCAACAAGGATGTGAAATGTCTAATGCTCGCCACCATGAGTGCGGATCTGCAGAAAACGTTCATCAACTCAGATGCTTTCACAATCATCAGTGAGTTGAAGAACATGTTCCAAGATCTGGCTCGAGTCGAAAGATTCGAGACTCATAGGCAAATTCTTGAGACCAAGCTTAAGAGAGGCGAGCCCGTAAGTCCACATGTTCTCAAAATGATTGGACTCATTGAGAATATGAGTCGGCTGGATCAGCAATTTTCTCAGGAAATGGCTATAGACACCATCCTCCATTCTCTTCATAGCGGGTATGATCAGTTCAAACTGAACTACAGTATGAATAGTCTGGACAAAACGCTCACTGAGCTTCACGGTATGCTGAAGACCGCTGAAAAGACGCTCAAAAGTGATAAGCAGGATGTGCTTATGGTGCGTGGGGGCAAGTTCAAGAAATCTGGAAAGAAGAGGAATGCTAAGAAAGGTGGCAACAAGGCCAGCCCAACTAAGCATACTGGCGCCAAATCTGCAAAGAGGAAGGTCAGTCAACCCACTTCTGAATCCGAATGCTTCTACTGCAAGAAGAAGGGGCATTGGAAGAGAGATTGCTTGAAGCTAAAGGAAGATCAGAAGAACGGAACAGTCGTTCCATCTTCAGGTATTTTCGTTATAGACTGTATACTTGCTAATTCAACTTCTTGGGTATTAGATACAGGTTGTGGCTCACACTTATGTTCCAATCCACAGGGACTAAGAAGAAGTAGAAAGTTAAGCAAGGGAGAAGTCGACCTACGAGTGGGAAATGGAGCACGGATTGCTGCATTAGCCGTAGGAACTTACTATTTGTCGTTGCCCTCCGGGCTAGTTTTGGAACTGGAAGAATGTTTCCATGTTCCAAGTCTTACTAAAAACATCATTTCAGTTTCTTGCTTAGATGCTAAGGGATTTTCCTTTATAATAAAAGACAATAGTTGTTCGTTTTATTTTAAAGAGATGTTTTATGGATCTGCTAGATTAGTCAATGGACTTTATTTATTAGATCACGACAAACAAGTATATAACATAAATACCAAAAAGGCCAAAAAGGATGATTCAGATCTCACCTATCTGTGGCATTGTCGATTAGGCCATATAAACTTGAAACGCTTAGAAAGACTTCAAAGGGAAGGAATTCTAGAACCATTTGACTTAGAGGATTATGGTAAATGCGAATCATGTTTACTTGGCAAAATGACAAAGCAACCTTTCTCTAAAGTTGGAGAAAGAGCAAATGAACTATTGGGTTTAATCCATACAGATGTATGTGGACCAATGAGTACAAATGCTAGAGGTGGTTTCAGCTACTTTATCACTTTCACTGATGACTTCAGTAGGTATGGTTATGTCTACCTAATGAAGCATAAGTCTGAATCCTTTGACAAATTCAAGGAATTTCAGAGTGAAGTAGAGAATCAATTAGGCAAGAAGATCAAGGCACTGCGGTCTGATAGAGGCGGTGAATATCTGAGCTATGAATTTGATGACCATCTGAAAGAATGTGGAATTCTATCAGAATTGACTCCTCCTGGAACACCACAATGGAACGGTGTGTCAGAACGGAGGAACAGAACCTTGCTAGACATGGTCAGGTCAATGATGGGTCAGGCCGAACTTCCATTAGAATTTTGGGGACATGCACTAAATACAGCTGCACTCACTATAAATAGAGCTCCGTCTAAAGCTGTCGAAAAGACTCCATACGAATTATGGTTTGGAAAGCCTCCAAATGTGTCTTTTCTTAAGATTTGGGGATGTGAAGTATACGTCAAACGATTAATTTCAGACAAACTTCATCCAAAATCTGACAAATGTATCCTTGTGGGCTATCCAAAGGAAACAAAGGGGTATTACTTCTACAATACATCTGAGAACAAAGTGTTTGTTGCTCGAGATGGTGTCTTTTTGGAGAAGGATCACATTTCCAAAATGACAAGTGGGAGAAAAGTAGACCTCGAAGAAATTCGAGTCGAACAACAAACTCTAGAGAATGCTCAAGATGACATTCAGGATGAAACTCAGAGATCTTTAGAAGAATCTGGTGAGAATCATGGTCAATCTAGAAATGTTACCCCGCGTAGATCGCAAAGATATAGATCTCAACCGGAAAGGTACTTGGGTATTTTGACGAACGAGAGCTATGACGTTCTATTACTTGAAAGTGATGAACCTGCGACTTACAAGCAAGCTATGACGAGCCCTAGCTCCAAGCAATGGCAAGAAGCCATGCAATCTGAATTAGACTCCATGTCTGAAAACCAAGTATGGGATTTGGTCGATTTGCCAGATGGCTACCAAGCCATTGGAAGCAAATGGGTTTTCAAACTGAAAAAGGACAAGGATGGGAAACTTGAAGTTTTCAAAGCTAGATTGGTTGCAAAAGGTTACAGGCAAGTCCACGGTGTGGATTACGATGAAACCTTTTCACCAGTTGCAATGCTAAAGTCTATTCGAATAATATTAGCAATCGCTGCATATTACGATTACGAAATATGGCAGATGGATGTCAAAACTGCTTTCTTAAACGGCGTTTTAACAGAAACTGTGTTTATGACACAGCCTGAAGGTTTTGAGGATCCAAAGAATGCTAAAAAGGTATGCAAGCTAAAGAAGTCAATCTACGGATTGAAGCAGGCATCCAGGAGCTGGAATATACGTTTTGATGAAGCAGTCAGTGACTTTGGTTTCATCAAGAACGCGGACGAATCTTGTGTATACAAGAAGGTCAGTGGGAGCAAAATTGCTTTCCTAGTATTATATGTCGACGACATATTGCTTATCGGAAATGACATTCCTATGTTGAACTCTGTCAAGATTTGGCTTGGGAAATGTTTTTCGATGAAGGATCTAGGAGAAGCACAGTACATATTGGGCATCAAGATTTACAGAGATAGATCTAAAAAGATGATTGGACTTAGTCAAAGCACTTATATCAATAAGGTGCTTGATAGGTTCAAGATGGCGGACTCCAAGCGAGGCTACCTACCCATGTCTCATGGAATGACTCTAAGCAAGACTCAGTGCCCAAAAACACTTGATGAGCGTAGACGAATGAATGGGATTCCATATGCATCATTGATTGGTTCAATAATGTATGCTATGATATGTACACGCCCGGATGTTGCGTACGCACTCAGTGCTACGAGCAGATACCAGTCAGACCCAGGAGAGGCGCATTGGACTGCTGCCAAGAATATTCTGAAGTACCTGAAAAGGCACAAAGATGACTTCCTGGTCTA
Organism: Spinacia oleracea; assembly: GCF_020520425.1. Classification (NCBI taxonomy): domain Eukaryota; kingdom Viridiplantae; phylum Streptophyta; class Magnoliopsida; order Caryophyllales; family Amaranthaceae; genus Spinacia; species Spinacia oleracea. The sequence continues at coordinate 118,408,777 of NC_079487.1, read as the reverse complement.
TGGTGGAGATGATGAATTAATTGTTAAAGGCTATACGGACGCAAGTTTCCAAACCGACAAAGATGATTTCAGATCACAGTCTGGGTTTGTCTTCTGCCTCAACGGAGGAGCAGTAAGCTGGAAAAGTGCTAAGCAAAGCACCATTGCGGATTCTACAACTGAAGCGGAGTACATTGCTGCACATGAAGCAGCAAAGGAAGCTATATGGCTAAGGAAGTTCATAGGAGAACTTGGTGTAGTCCCCTCCATTAAAGGACCAATAGCCCTGTATTGTGATAATAACGGAGCTATTGCACAGGCAAAAGAGCCTAGACACCACCAGAGAGTCAAGCATGTACTTCGTAGATTTCACCTTCTACGAGAGTTCGTTGAAAGAAAAGAAGTCGAGATAAGCAAAATTGGAACTGATGACAACATATCAGATCCATTAACTAAACCTCTGCCGCAAGCGAAGCACAACTCGCACACTGCAGCTATGGGAATCAAGCATATTGGAGAATGGCTTTGATGTCTCTGTTTAATGTTTTAAAGTTTTAGAGTTTAAATCTTTGTAAAACATTATTGGTTAATCATTCACAATAAATGAAAGGAATTCATTTTTCCATTTAATTTGTGGTTTATTAAATGATGAGTCCCTTCAACTTGACGATATATTCAAGATAGACTGTCAGGACCAGTCCTGTGACTAAGAAATGTCTATCAAGTGAACTTGAATGTCAAAGGTTGAAAATGGTCCCTAGTCGGAGTTTTCTATAAAATTGGACGCATAGAAAACGTTAGACGATTAGAGTGCAAGATGACTAGTAGTTCTGTTTCTTGAACTATGTGGACATGGCAATGTCATAATCATTTGCACAGATACTTACTTTGGGAAGACTAGTATCGGACAAGACCTATGAAACTTTACTGTAAGAGATGAAAGTCTGTCATAAGTAAATTTCATTAAATTATTAGACACTAAATCCTCAATACCTGAGTGATTTGAGATTACTTGTTTGAGAACTGGTTGCTTTGACGTTGACCAACCGTCGCACCGTAAAAGGAGGCTATAAAGGCAACGCTCAGGTAATCACCTATCAAACGAAGTCTAATCTCAAGATCGCAAGATTGGGATTGTCCTCCCATAAATCGGGATGAGATGCTTAAAAGTTGTACAAGGCCACTCGGAGAGCTAGAAACTGTGAAATGCATGGCCGTGCTCGGATGAATCATAGGCTATGATTATCTGTTTATTTGATCAGTTGAACTCTGAAACCGAGGAACACCTCTGGACATAATAAGGATGACAACTCTTACCTTATGTTCAAGAGCAAGCATCGAGCGACAAAGGAATTAGGAAATGCACACTTGTCCCTAAGGACAAGTGGGAGACTGAAGGAAATAATGCCCTTGGTCCAAGTATGCATTCTATGTTAAGTCTAATAAATGCGGTTCAGTATTAATTAACAAGTTAATAATTCAGTGAGATCAAGTGAGCTGAATGCCTAGCTAGAGGCCGCTTCAGTTCAAGTGGAATTAATGATATTAATCCACAGCTTACTCTTGACTGAACCCGTAGGGTCACACAAATAGTACGTAAACGGATCAAGTATTTAATGGCATTAAATACTCCATCTATGAATATTCGGAACCGACGGATCTTGGTTTCAGTGGGAGCTAAGATCGTCACAGGCAAGAAATGAATACTCCGGAAACGATGATATTGCCGGAAACGGAAATATGGATCGTATCGGAAATATGAATATTATCCAAGTCGTAGATGTTGCCGGAAACGGAAACATGGTACGTATCGGAAAATATTGTTGGAAATGGAAATATTACCAGAATCGGAAATATTGCCGGAAACGGAAATATTGTCAGAATCGGAAATATTACCGGAATCGGAAAATAATTCCGGAAACGGAAATATTAAATATTTGTTCGAAACGGAAATTAATTCCGGAATCGGAAATATTAAATATTGTTCGTATCGGAAATAGATTCCGGAAATGGAAATTTAATCGGAAGCGTATCGTACGAATTAGCATCGGACGAGGCCTGCCGGACGAAGGCCCAGCACGAAGCCAGGCCATCGCCCAGCAAGCACGCACGCCACAGCCCAGCGCGCACAAGGCCGCGCATGCGTGGGCCGCGCTGCGTGGGCTGCTGCTCGCATGCGTGGGCAGCCCTTGTGGCTGCCGTGTGTGTGTGAGTTTGAGCTCATGCGAGATTCCTGAATCTGCAAGAGTCAGTGTATGATTAAATGTCTATTCCTATTGGATAAATTGATTAAGTAGAATTCATGTAGAATTCTAATTCCAATTAATTCGCATCCTACTAGGATTACGATTCCTTTTCCATAACTCTATAAATAAAGGCCTAGGGGTCATAATTTATATACAAGTTTCAAAGTATTCAAAAGTGAGTTTTTGAGAGAAAATTCAAACACCCATCTTGCCCCAAAAGTGCCGAATTTTCTGAGTACCTTAAGGGCGATTCTAGTTGGTCAATCTTAAGGCGGATCCGGACGTGCTGTGGACTTTCTACGGAGGGACGACACTTGGAGTCCTAAAAGACTTGTTCTTGTTCGGTTCGGGCGCAGCTAGGGAAGGCACGCAACAAAGAGTATGCATCTAAACTATGCTAAATGATTATGTGTAAATAATATGTTTCCTGGGTTAATGGTTGTTTCCGCATGATTTATGTAAATGTCATATGTATCATAACCTAACATAAATGTGTATAATGGTCATAGTGCTCGATGTTACTATAATGATCTTGCCAATATTTATTTAAATCTCTGCACCTGAAGTGTAGATTATATATGCGGTTCCAACACAATGATGAGATATAGATTTATTTATATGAAAAGGGCAAGATAATGCAGTTGATGATATTATTGAAAAGAAAGAAAACACTAATATATAGTGTATAAAATACCATTGAAGTGGTATAGATATCTGATGTATAATAGATGGCCCATGAGAAAAGATGAATGGTACCTATTGAATAAGTATTCAGATATCATTGATAAATAGCATGCAAATTAAGTATATGTTGAATAATTTTGATGATACCGGTAGATGATGGAACCGAAATATAATGCATATGCGAGAAATAATGGATTGAATAAGTGATCATAAATCTATGTCTATATCGATGTAGATATCATTATAATGATCAAATGAGCTCATGGACCCGAAGTCCAAAAAGTTATGAATTTGCATTTTGAGTCTTACATTCATATACATGTGTAGTTAATAGGTAAATGCATCATTCATCATACATTTAGTTTGTTTTTATGTTTTATCATGGTATGATGTAGATTATCCAGTTATAATTTCATATTACATGTTTCAAAACTATTATGATGTCGTATATGAATATGCATCCAAAGAATGGTAAGACGGATTTGCAACTTTATGAATATTATAAGAGGAGTTTCTTACTCCAATGGGCGAATAGTTGCGAAAGAAGTATATATATAATGTTGATTTAACATGTTATGAATCATGCAAATAAGAAAAGTTCCTGAAGAACTTATACATGATGTTCTTAACATCTAGCCCTTTAAGTTTTTCATATCAATATCACAACATTGATGAGATATTATCAAACTCTTAAAGAGTTTTTCCGATCAAACTGTCGTCTCAACCAATAGTTTGAGTACTTCAGAATTATGAAATATACATATTAGTTTATTCACGGAAGAATTCTTGTACAATATGAGTTGATTCAAAATCATAAGATAAGAGTATGTAATGTCCTTACATTGAGTTTTATTTTATGGTCCAGAAGAACCATAAATCACATTATAACCTAAGTTGGACAATGATATTATTATTTATCATGTATTGTCATGAAAGTATGACTAGAGAAATTTTGATCAAGATTATTGATTACTAATACTTATGACCTCCAGAAGAAGGTTTACATATGTCCAATATGAAAGGATACATTTTGTAATATTATATGCAAGAATATATATTTATTTCAGGCATTATTTTCAAAAGTCTGGTGATATAAATACTCACATAGTGCATACAAGTGAACGTTTGAAAATTCAAGTGTTATAAATATATTGTATTGTGGATGCCCATTATACCTTGACATCATTATCCTATATAATACATGTATATGTACATATTATATAGATGAAAATAATTTTTTTTTTTTGGGTGTTAGCACCCGGTTCACCCTTAGGGTTAATCCGGATTCGGGGCGAGTTCTGGGTGGTTAGGTTCCAGTCCCCTCCCAATTGTTGTTGCATCAATACAGTTTCCTAAAATTGTTCTAAATTGGAGATGCGGGGGATCGAACCCCGTGCCTCTCGCATGCAAAGCGAGCGCTCTACCATTTGAGCTACATCCCCATTTGAGTTACATAACCGCTTGTTTCTCTCTTCCCCTCCCTCCCATTCTCCTTAATTTCATAACAAAAATGAAGTTTTTGCTTCGTGTAAAGACGACAGGTGAAGAAGGTTAATCAAATCTCAGTCAGCCAAACAGCCAATCATTTCTAATTAAATAAAATACGATATGATCTTATTATAATTTTAAATTTGTAATGCATCTTTTTAAAATTAATTAATCGAAAGCATGAAACCAGCCGGTTCAATCTGTGTCAAAATATTATGACTTGCTTAATAGAAAACCAGTGCGGATGCGACTAAGAAGTACTCCCTCCGTTTCTTTTTGATCTTTTTGTTTGGAGTTTTGGGTGGAAATTAAGAAATTGGAATCTTTTAATGATTGAGTGTAAGAGTAATGATTGGGTGTAAGAGAAAATAATAAATAAATGAAGAAAGTAATAAAGAAATGAAGGAGAGATAAGATATTTTTATGAAAGTAATAAAAAATCATAAAAGTGGGGTTGGGTGGGTGAATAGGGAAATGTGAATGAATTAAATAAGGGATGGTGGAGAAATTTATGGTAAAAAGTCATGTCCCAAAATAGAAACAGGAAGATCAAAAAGAAATGGAGGGAGTAAGAAGTACAACACTTTGGCAAAAACAATATTAACTAACTCGACTCTGCTGGGGATCGAACCCAGAATCTCTGGTTTCGTAGACCAGCGCCTTATCCATTGGGCCACAGAGTCATGTTGTTGTTGTAGGATCCGTTTAAACTTATTATCCTACCGTTTTAATTTGTGATTTTGTTCTTTCTTCTCATTAAATAACAAAGAAGCTAAAAGCATAGAACCCTTATACATTTGTACTTTTCCTACTACTTCTCATTACATCTATTGGGAAACAAATCACATGATAATTTATGTTGCAAGTTTAGCGTCAGGATATTGATCCATACAAATATACAATGGTACTAAAATTACTTAAGGACGTTAGGATATTGATTTGTATAATTAATGGTACTAAAATTTCTTATTTTATTTCTTTAGTCGAAGTCAAAAAATATATAGTCTTAGCTTGAGAAAGACTATCCTAGCTTTAGTCTCATCAAATATTGCGTAAACCAAAATTTCTTAAAAGAAATAGTATATATAAAGGGGCAGAATTCATTGGTTGGAGATCGAAAACTTAATGACAAAATTTACATGACTACTATTTATAATCGATGAGTAAATACATTCAACAACAACAAGAAGTCATATATCTGGAGCTACAAACTTGAGTTGTTGTTCAAGTTCACTCAGGAGATTAATTTATTATTCAAGATAGTACAATTGCCTTACTTAAAATCCAAAGAACTAGTGAGAATTCAAACGCAAATAATGTGTGTAGCATTCCACGATCAAGCGCGAATCCGAACAGTGTTATCCCACCATTGTTATGCTGCAAGTATGCCACTGCATGCGCAACACAAGATCAACATTATGTAATTAAAACTACTAGGAGTACTACTTGTATATATTAAGATATTCTAGTTGTATATATTAAGATCAACATTATGTAAAACTACTACATGTATATATTTCATTCTTTAATTATGAGGTGGAGTAAAACTGTTAATTCAGTTGGTTCTATATGTAAAACTATTACTTGTATATAGTAAGGCTCCGCTCTATTGGACTTATTTTGACTGAACTTATCTGAATTTAACTGAACTTAACTGAACTTATCTGAACTTAACTGAACTTATTTGTTTGAAATAAGTCGAACAGAACAGGTCATAAGATGATTCTGGTAGAATTACCTAAAGCTTGTCTGGTTTGAAAGGAATGGGTATCCCTTGAGCCTTTGACAACAGCATCTTCTAACGAGCACTGATCAAAGTCATCCAACCTTTGATTCAAAGAGCCATTATTGGGTGTTGGAGATGTATCTGTTATTGGTGGAGTCTCATCTTTGCTGAGATTTGTACCATCACATTCTCTGCAACAACTAGTTATAAGCATATGCCACCGTGTAGCCACCGATACAATGCCTTGAGCTCTATGTGTTATTCTTGCTGCTCCCATCAAACATAAGAAGAATCCACTCAATTGCTTTGCTGAACATACCTTCAATATTCAATCACCAAATTCCATACACTAATATTATAAACAAGTTCAAGTTTCTTTATCATTTCTGATTACTGATATCTACTTCATTTCAGGGTCTGACTACATAAATTTTAGCCATATTATATTATCTGAACTTAACTGAACTTATTTTTATTTGAAAAACTTTATTTTGTCTGGAAAAAACTTATTTGTGTTTGAAAATGTATGAAAAAGACTTAGAAAAAGACCGGGTGATGATAAAGGTTGCAAGTAATATTTAGTTGTTGCAATCTTACGTGTTGGAGTTTAATTGGTACATATAGGCGCCACATAAGCTATGCATCATCAAAATATTTTTACTATCAATGCAATATTTTTACTATAAAAATATGTAAATAAGGTAGTCGATATAAAGAAAGAAACAAATTAGAATATTAAGATTTTCCTACCTTTTTTGAAACACGTATAATATGTTATATAAATTAAATATTTTAGTTTCCAATTTAAATCATGACACATAAGAATGACATGTCATCATTGTGCCTCGGCATAGTTTCCTATGTTTTATCATTTTCGAAAAAGTTATTTTTTCTGAACTTAACAGAACTTATTTTGTCTGAAATAAGTCGAAATTATAAGTCGAATAGATCAAAGACTAACTAGCAAATTATGAGTGACTTACCACAAGATCACCAGAGTTCAAGAAATTCTTCTGAGACTTGTAGGCCAAAACCATGAGAAGAGCACCCAATTGACTAACTGTTATGGTGACTAAACAGCCAACAATGAAGAACCAAAATCTGCGGCTAGTAACATAGAATTGATCCCTAATCCTACGATGCTCTAAGAATATAGCAGAAGGTTCAGACCCACATTCGAACATATGCCTTAGTCCCTCTAGCCTAAGTATTTGAAGCTCACATGTTAGCCGAAACAGAACACAAACAAGCAAGAAAACACCTGTTCTATACACCCATGATATCAACCCTAATATAAACATGATTGAATTCATTCTAAAAACACCAACAACAGGAAACGATACAACAACGGTTGACAAGAAGAGTATTTTATGCACAAATTCAACAAGAAAAGAGGGGAGAAGAATGTAAGCTAGTTTCCTAAAAGCTTTATCAACTTGAAACTTGTAACCAAGTTGAACATCTAATGAATCATTGTTAAGACCATCAAGAAATAGTAGTTGTCTAAGGCCATATTCTTTGAAGAATCGATATAATGTTAAGAACCCGATAAAGGCTAATCCGGATTCAGGGAGTTGGACTAGCTTGTTGAATGAAAGGGGCTTCTCTGATGAAGAAGATGAAGATGGGATTTCAGTTGATATTGAGGTTAGGATAGGGATGATTATTGCGAGGATGACAAAGGTGAGGTAAGATATGTTTTTGCCAAAGGAAGAAGAGAGATCAAGTGCACACCATTTTAAGCATCTTCTAAAGTGTCGAAGCTCATCGTGCATTGATGTGTTTGATCTTGCACTTGATTTTTGTAAGAGTAAGGGGATGTGTGGTAGTTCATCAATGGTTATTCCTTCAAATTCATGGGAACATTGATCATTTGATAAGTGGTTTTGGGGAGGAAAGCCAACATTGTTTTTGATGTTTAATATTTGACTATAAGAGATCTTCATTATTGAATTCATCATAAGAAATTTGAGAGAGCATGGAAAGATGGGAGCAACTTATTTTCCCGCCCCCTTAATGAATCCTGACCGTTGTATTGAGAAATGAATCTTTCAACTTCTAAAGGAATCTGAATCACTTAAGGGTTAACGAAGGGTATGTTACCAAAATCCGTTAAATCAAACTTATTATTTGAACTTAAATAAATCCTCCCTTTCATAAAATTTTCTCTTTTAGAATGTGATTTTTGAACAACTCCTTGTTGTAGTTCTAATTATGGTGTTGTACTAGGTTAGTAGGGATACCTTTTGACACATAAAAGTGTGACACTAGAAATGGGGATCATATGAAAGTTTGACTATTGAAAATGAAAGCAACAACACGAAAATTTAAAAGTTTTGAGCACACGAGAAAATTTGAAGGGCTTAACATGTGAAAATTTTAATTTGTTATCCGGTACCACAAAATATAGAAAACAATCAAATCATGTGAGAGGTAGTCAATAATATTGGGCCTAGTTGTATAGTACGGAGCATTACTCAAATATTGGCCCAAAAGGACTAGGTCAATGTTAAAAACGAGTTCGGATATCAAATGTGGTTATGCGCCTATGCTTAGGGATGTTAAAAAGTAACCCGACCCAAGAAACCGCGCGAACGAAATAAAATGTTATCCGACTCAGTATATCCAAGAAATTAGGCTTTAAAAGCCGAACCGAACTGATCTGATGTGAACCCGTAAATTCAAGATCACAACCTAATCCACACTCGACTTGAGGAAATCCGATATACATTTTGGATTGATAACTTTGAATCAAACCGAATCTATATTTGATCTGTTAACAACCCGACACCCGATTGAACCAACTACAACTGCAATTGACAAACCGAGGAACTGGTTCGACCCGCACTGTTATAGACCTGACCCGATAAACTTGGAAACCAATTCCAAAAACACACACACACAAAAAAAATACTAGTACTTGGTAGTGAATAATACGGCAAGAGAAACACATTCCTCAAATGTTCGTGGAGAAAGACTACATATGATTACCACAATAGATTTTCTATATATAATGAATGATTAATGCTAATCAAGACTAATAAGATAGAAATGTTTTATGTTTACCAACCAACAAGATCATAACAACAAGCAACTATCAATTAATCTAATCAAATTAAATCACAAAAGGCCGGCCTTCACAGCTAATACGCTAAGGGCATGAACAACAACAACATCATATCCAAAAGACCATTTCTTAACTCCAAGGTCAATTCTCAACCTTTTCTCTCTACACTATTTCATCTATCTATACCTTTAAAGTTTAAACCCATTTTTCTAGTTTCGTTTTTTGCTTTGATCTTCATCCAAATGTTCAAAAATCTCTTAATTACACATAATTAACAAGTTCGAAAAACAATAATGTTAGCCAATTACCATAAAATCTCCACAAAATTTTGGCTAAACAAAGTTGTTTTTCTTGTATGGATCATCATCATCATCTTACAAGTTGAGATTTCTTCCTCGTCCTCGGCCGAAGATGCTAAGATCCTCCTCAAATTCAAGAAATCCCTCTTGAACACAAATGCCCTTAACAATTGGGACACTTCCATCCCACCTTGTACTAATAGAACAAGGAATTGGGTAGGTGTGTTATGTAAAAAGGGTACATTGTTTGGTTTACAACTTGAGAATATGAACTTAAAGGGTAATATTGACATTAATTCTCTTCTTCAATTATCAAGTTTAAGGACTATTAGTGTTATGAATAACAGTTTTGAAGGTCCATTGCCGGAGATTAACAAGCTTACTAGGCTAAGATCGGCGTATTTCTCATACAATAATTTTTCCGGCGACATCAATGATGATGCATTTGAGGGTATGGTAGTTTTGAATAAGGTGCATTTGGCTAATAACTCATTTACAGGAAATGTGCCAAAATCTTTGGCTAATTTGCCAAAGCTTTTAGAGGTGACTTTAGAGAATAATGAGTTTTATGGGGTTGTTCCAAATTTTAAGTCTACTGGGTTGAAGTTGTTTAATGTATCAAACAACTACTTTGATGGTCAAATTCCTCGTTTCTTGAGTAACATGAATTCTTCTGCATATTTGGGTTAGTACTCTTCTCTTTCAATTAATCTTTTCCCTTAATTAATCACTTTTTTTTCACGCTAATGAGCCATAAGTGCAGTACAATTCAAATATTTGACCTACCTAGTATACGCATGTTATCGATTTTAACCATTAGGTCAAAACCATATTCATTTTTCCCTTCTCTTTTTACTTTGTGGTATTTTGAGTTCCTTTAATATTTTAAAGCTATGCATATTTTATGTGTTCGATGGTGCTATCCAGACTCTATCCAAGATGATTCGTTTGGTACGGGTCGTAAATAATAACGGATAGTAATGAGTTTATATGCACCTACGGAGATAAAGCCACGTGACAATGTTCATGGTAATATTTGTCCATTTTCAAATGTGGTATATTGACTTGAGAAAGTTCGGCGAATCGTCTTAACGTATACTCATAGATAGATTTCTTTGGTTTTACAATATGAGACACTTAAATTAAGTGAGTGACACATGCTCGATAGAAATGGGACACACAATTTTACCTCTGTTTTTTAAGCAATACTCCGTCTGTATTTATTTATTTTAACAGCGCAAAATAAGAGAACTCAACAAAGGAACTTAGAAAAATGAAAAAGATTAAAAACAAAAAAGTGAATAAAATTTAGGAAAATAGAGTTAGTATTAATTCAATATACTCCAATTATAGTCTTTTCTTTGTTGGTGAATTCCAATTATAATTTAGAAAGAGTTGGGACAACTTGAAAATCAATAGATGAAAATGGTATATTAACCAAGAAAAGAGTATGTTAAGATAGACACAAAAGGGCATTAAAACAAAGGCTCTACAAGTTTAGAGACCTACTCAATCTAATCATATCCCGTACGTCAATATTTTAGGGCATCTTCCACAAAGTAATTATTTTAAGGGTATTATTACAGTATTTAAAATGATTTTTTTGATACAAATTATTATCTATACTACTGATATTTCAAATGATATATTATTTTAGGTACAAAAAAAATGAGTAGTTGTGGGCACGTTTTGGACCTCATGTTTTTGGCCATGTCAAAGACACTACCAACTTATGTGCGTCCCTCAACTAACGTTCTAATTAATGTTCAAGACAAATACGTAGTATTTATTCCTACTAATAAGGCACACGTACTCTAAATTATTTGATTTTACACAAGGCTGAGCTGCTTTCAGAATCCAAATTACCTCATTTTCATGCTTGCCGTCTTGCTTAATCCTTTTAAATGTGCCGACTTAAAGTTGGAAAGCCTAGATAAAGCTTGATTTATTCTATACGTGATAAAAATTTGGTCGGCCGGATATTATGACAAAAACTCATGACCAAGCTCGTAAATTCAATTCATAAAGTGGTTTTTATTGTGATTTCGGAATAGGTTTAGATTTTGGTCAAAAAGCATATTTTTGTGCCTGTCTAAACCTGTTTACTTTTTAGGTCGGCTAGAATTGAGTCATTAGGATAGGGCCACAGATGATCAACTCTAATTAATGTGGCCTAACATTTATAATGGATAATATTATTATAGGACGTTTAGAAAAAATTTGTTACATTTTCGTTTATACTGAGGGTCTTAGCATGGTGAATAAGAGGAATAAGATTGAGACCTGTGTACGATATATTATTATATGTTCCAATTCCATCCACATACATTTGTAACTTGTGTTGTCGTCGTGGCTTAGAGTATTTTAATTTGTATCTAATTTTGTTGTATTTGTTATGATATAACAGGGAATCCAGGCTTGTGTGGACATCCATTACCACAATGTAAACAATCAATACATAAAAACTCCCTTTCAATGGTACTAATCATTGTAATAACCGTGGCATTATTACTATTCATGACCGTAATATTCATACTACTAACAAAGTACCGGAGTCCTAAATACGGCGCCGGTAAGAAAATCACGGCAAGAGACATCGAGACGGCACCACACGAGAAGGCGAAGCTGAAGCAATCGAACGGCCACGACACGTACCCAAACAACCAAGCAAGGGCACTAGAAAGGGCAACAAGTTACAAGAAGAGTGACAATGGTAAACTTTGTTTCTTAAGAAATGATAGACAAAAGTTTGAGATGCAAGACTTGCTTAAGGCCTCAGCTGAGGTTTTAGGGAGTGGGAGTTTTGGGTCATCTTATAAGGCTGCTATTATGGGTGGGCCTACTTTTGTGGTTAAGAGGTTTAGGCAAATGAATAATGTTGGAAAAGAAGAGTTTCAAGAGTTGATTAGGAAACTTGGAAGATTAAGGCACCCTAATTTGCTTCCATTGGTTGCTTTCTTTCATAAAAGGGATGAGAAGCTTATTATTTCTGATTTTGTGGAGAATGGTAGCTTGGCAAGTCATCTTCATGGTAAGTTCATTTCTCCTACTTCTTTTTAAACATTGCTATTCAATTGAACCTTTTGAGTTTCTGAAATACAAGTATATGATTGTGTTTAGTTCAAAATGGCGTATATACTTATGTGTCATGACAAGTATTTATAACCGACTTGTGTATTGAGTTGTGCACTAATGTGAGGCCTACCTAACTTGGTTATGTTTGATTCACCTGATTTTGACTGTAATTAGCTTATACTTTGTACTCCCTCGATTCTTCTTTGATTGTCTTATATTATTTTATGGGTGTCTTTTTGGGATTGCTAAATACTTTAAACGGTAACTTCTTTCCATTTGGTATCTCTCTATCTTTTCTCATGTGTTTACTTTATCAACTCATGTGCATATTTTACACATTAATAAAGTGAATATTGAGTACGGACAATGAAAGAAGGACCGATGAAGTATTAACTTAAGTTGTTTGCATTTTCTTTTTGCTGAAATACACTTATTTGTGTGTTAAATTGTCTAGAAAAAAATTTAACTATGCTGAATTTATCTGAAATTATCTTGTTAAGATAAATTAAAACAACCGGACTTTTAATTTGCGTTCCATTAAATTGTTGTTTCAAGAGCTTGTATATAAGATTGTAAGACAACCATTTTCATGTTCATGATTTATCATTTACTTCCCTGTTTTTTTACTTGTTTTATATTGACTTTTTGAACCATTAAATGAGTGCATATTATATTATATATAGATTAGAAATTCTAAAGTAAAAAAAGGTTCAACCATTATGTCTTAGGATCTCTTATGCTACTTATTTATTAATCAATCAAATTATTATGTAATCATATTATGACATTTTTTGGATCAAATTATAGGAAGGCACACCCCAGATCAACCAGGACTAAGATGGTCAATGAGGTTGAAAATAATAAAGGGAGTAGCAAGAGGCTTAGCATATCTCTATAGGGAACTCCCTGAACTTTCCTTACCACATGGACACCTTAAATCATCCAACGTACTTCTCGACGAAAAATTCGAACCTCTGTTATCAGACTACGCTTTCGTACCATTAATCAACAAAGAACACGGCGAACAAGTCATGGCCGCGTACAAGTCACCGGAGTTTACTCAAACTAACGCCGTCACCAAAAAGACAGACGTGTGGTGTCTTGGAATACTCATACTAGAAATCCTCACCGGGAAGTTTCCGGCGAACTACCTAAAACACGGGAAAGGCGGCAACGACGAGTTAGCGATATGGGTTGACTCAGTGGTTAAGGAGGAATGGTCAAGTGAAATGTTTGACATGGAAATGAGGGCATCAAGAAGTTGTAAAGGTGAAATGTTGAAGTTGTTGAAGATTGGAATGTGGTGTTGTGAATGGAATGAAGATAAGAGATGGAGTTTAAGAGATGCTGTTGAGAAAATTGAGGAATTGAAAGAAATGGATGATGATAATTTAGCTGATTTTCCTAGTGGGAGATCTTATTCTGCTAGATCTTTCTCTTCTGACAGTTCTTATTCAAGGATAGCATCAATTACAACTGAACAAGTTGTTTGATTTTTTTATTAGGGACTAATTTAATTATTGAATTATATATATAAACTATTTTCTTAATTAGTCTGGATTAAACAGTAACGTGACAACTGAATCCGGATGGATGGATGGAGGAAGTACTTGATATTTGAGGTAGTAGTTTGATTACAAAATTCATGTTAGTTTTGCAGCATACTTGAATAGTTGGATGTAAAACAAAAGGAAATTAAAGGAATTTAATTTTACATTACAATTTTTGTTGGTTTTCTTTTTCATTGTAATATTTACTTTTATAACTCGATATTTCTTTATCCCAATTAGGTTCATCGAGGGTGTGATCTAGGGATATCGATCACGTTGTATTTGTAATAATTTCTTTAAGGAGAAACATATATGTAACCCAAAGGGTTACATGTAATTAATTAAGAAGCTAAAAATGTAAATATCAATTTACGTACTTATAATAAATACTAATTACGGAGTATACCAAGTTACCGATGTGTGATTTTATCATGAATTCCAAATTAGTTCCAATTTAATCTAATTATAATTGTATTGAAATTTTTCAAACAAATTTTTTTACCAAATCATGCATTTGAACAGATTTTTAATCAAAGTTAAAACCTTTTAAAGAAGACCGGTCACAGTTAGGGCTGATTGAATCAATTTTCCCTTCTATTAAGGTCACATAATACAATTTCTATTAGGTGAAGAATTATACTTGTATTATTGTAAATGTTTATTCTCATTACTATTATTATTAGAACTGTCGAAAATAAACAGAAGATTTCGCAATCTAACGTACTGAAAAGAACAATAAAGACGCGTCTAGGATTAAATTCGGATATTCCTAGCAAAACCAAGTTAAAGTACCAAAGTCAGTTGTCAGTTCCTCACATAAATAAAGCTCAAACATTTAATTTCCTTATATTATCTTCTCTATTTCCTATCTTCTGGGACCAAGCTTTTCTCCTGTTTTTGTCACTTTCTTCAAACAGAATTTCTGCTGAGCTTCACCATAACTTTGAGGGCTGAGCTTCACCAAAACTTTGAGGTATACCCTTCAATTCAATCTTTTAACTTCTTTTTTTAATTATAAATAATCATTCTTTTCGCATACAAAAATCTTATTATCTGTATTTTAATATTGATCATGATCATTTCTGTGTAAAACTTTTGACCAAATATTAGGCTGAAATTTTATGTTCTTGTTTGTTTCTCTCTACTCATTAATGTTTTGATTATTGATGAAATAGATTTAGCTTTTATTTTCTTCAAATTCCCCTTTGATTATGAAATTTAGTTTTGTTGAATATCTAAACAAGACAAATACAAAAAAATTCTGTATAATTTTCTGTTTGAACTCAGTAGTTATGAGCTGAGTAAAGTTTCAGAGAAGCTGAAATGTTCTTAATTTGCACACCATCTTCTCAGAGAATTTGGGAAAAGACATAGTACTCCCTTCGTCCCAAAATAAGTCCGCATTTGACTTCTTACAGTAAAAAATCAGTAACTTTGATCAGTAATTTATCAAAATGTATTAATGGTGAAATTCGATCTTAAAACCGATAAAATGTGAAATAGAGATTTTATTCAGGGACGAAGGGAGTACGAGTAATAGACACTAATAAAGGAATAAAAACCCAGCTGATATACACTAGTAGGGTAAGGTAGGGTAGGGTATCAAATTCTGTATTATCCAAAACTATCTAAACAGCTTGTGCATCATAGAAATTTGATAATGATGTTTGGAAAATATACTGTACTGTAATCCCCCAAAAGTGCTAAAATTTCTGGTGCTTGTCATTCTCTGTACTGTGACTTTTAACCATCTTGATTGAGCCCTTCTCTCAACCTAATTAAATAACCTCAGTACTATCTGACCACAACAAATATGATTAACAGTCCAAGTTTAACTTTTTTACAGTAATCAAGTGATGGAATCTGTTGGTCAGAATGAGTTGAAGAAGATATTAGCTTCTGAAGGTATTGAGTTCCTCACATCTGCTACTGATGGAAAGGTGCCGTGCAGTGCAGTTGACGGAAAAACAGTCTGTCTCTTCTTCTCAGCTAACTGGTGCAGGCCTTGCAAATCCTTTATCCCTAATCTGGTAAAACTATACAACTCCCTGAAAAAGAATGGTGAAAATCTAGAGATAGTCTTTGTATCCTCTGACAGAGATGAAAATGCATACAACGAGCACCTTGAAACAATGCCCTGGCTTGCAGTTCCATTCAGTTCAGATCTCTATACACGACTATCAGGCTTATACAGCATTAAACATATTCCAGCACTGATTCCGCTGAGTTCAGAAGGAAATATAGTTGAAGATGATGTTGTTAGCTTGGTTGAAGATTATGGTGTTGATGCATACCCATTTACAAGGGAAAGAAGGGATCAATTAAGAGTCATGGATGAGAGAAAGCGGCGAGGTGGTAGAATTGAAGAGCTTTTGGCACATGATGGGAGGGACTATATTATTACCAGAAAGGGGAGAAAGGTAAAAGTGTAGCAACCCTTCTTGAAGCATTTCATCTCCAATGCATGATAGACTTTAGCTCTTTGGGAAGGGAGGTTATTAGACCTGGTTATTGGGAGGGTCAAGTCTAGGTAGATGTGGGTCAAAAGCGGGTTGAGTAATGAAAGGGTCAATTCTAGTGGGTCAATAATGGGCAGGTCAAAACAAGTCGGGAGTCAATAGCGGGCCGATAGTACGCGGGTCAATAAACGAAAAAGGAAAAATGAAAAAAAATATTCGTATGCGAATACAAGTGAATACGGAACTATTCATATAATTTTTTATATCACAACTATTATAGTTTTCAAAATTATTGTGTTAAAAGATTGGTCTTATATTGACCTTGTCCAATATAGGTCTTGTCCAATAAGAGTCATGTACAAAAAGAACCATATTAACTTGACCCAAACCCTATACCTGTTAAGCTACCCTGTCCAATAACTAGGTCTAGAGGTTATGTTACCCAGACTCTTCATTCGCAGTGACTACCTACTTGACGCTAACCAGGATATGTTTGGTTGTTTATGCAGATATTGGTGTCAGAACTTCTTGGTAAAACAATAGGTTTGTATTTTGGGGCACATTGGTGCCCCCCTGCTCGAAATTTCACCAAACAACTTGTCGAGTCTTACACAGAGCTAGTAACCATTCTAAACCAACCATTTGAAGTAATATTCATATCAACTGATAGAGATCAAGATGAATTCATCTGCAGCTTATCAACAATGCCATGGCCTGCCATTCCGTACGAGGATAAAACTCGGCAAGACCTAAAAAGGATATTCGACATAAAAGGTATACCAACTCTTATACTAATTGGACCAGACGGGAAAACCATTAGCAACAATGGAAGGGCAGTGATCTCCATGTATGGTGCCATGGCGTTCCCATTTACAGAACCAAGGATTGCTGGAATCGAGGCTTCTTTAAGGAAAGAAGGAGATAGATTGCCCCGTAAAGTTCAAGACCCGAAACACGTACATGAGCTTAAATTGGACATGGCAAAGGCTTATGTTTGTGATGCTTGCAAAAAGCAAGGAAGGTTCTGGACTTTCTCATGTGATGTGTGTGACTATGATCTTCATCCTAGGTGTGTGGAAGAAACATTTTAGGCTGTATATGCAGAAATTCTCTGCCAATTAATCTGATATAACACTCCTTATGGAAAAACTATTGTAATTATAATATTGAGGAAAGAATTTTGATCGACATTACAGATACCATATTGGCTGAGCATTCATAATTTTACCAAAACTGTTATGTATAAAAATGAAAGTCGAAAGTTAAAGAAGCTGAACAACGGGAATTCGAAAATGTGGTACTAGCAGGGATACATTTATCTCCTTGTTGTTTCTAATTCAAAAATAAATGTAAAAAAACTAAACCTACTATTGATTTATTTGACTTGAAAAAATACAATACAGAAACAATTCAGGAATACTTGGTATACTGTACAACAGAAGGTATAAGAAGAGCTTCTTGAATCTATGCTATTTTAGTCTAACCTGCAGGATGAGATGGACATTTCTCTTAAAGATCGACCTTAGCTGCTCATTTGCTTCCATGCCGATCCTCCTAATAACAAATTCCATGAGCAATACCCAAATATTCAGTGTACATACACACGAACTATAAGTTTAGTCAAACAATCAAATTTGCTTTATGTAGTAAATCTGAATTCTGTAGGGATCATATATTTCAAAAAACTAGGATGAGTAAGACCAAGAATATGGTCAAATTTTCGGGAACCAAACTCAGAAGTGAGTGCAACCGGATCCTAAATACTGAAAGCTGGTCTAGAACCACTAGGTACTGGTTAGGGTCAAGTTACATATCATTCAGTACCAAATACATTCCAAAAGTGAATCATAGAAAACCAGTGACACTACAGGGACAAATCCATAGCAGACTAGTGACACTACAGGGCTATATTAAACAACCATCTCTCTAAAGGTCAAAACATTTGTCTTTAACAATAAATCTCGTCCCAAGGAAGAGTCAATGAGAAGGGATACATTTTTTACAGGGCTTTGAATTAGCAGATGTAATGAATCAAGTGTCATGAACCACCAGAGCACTGAGCACTGTATTGTCGTTACAACAGATGCAAGAAGTAGGTGTAAACACCCACATCAACACCACAAGTCTAGCACGGGTTGGTGAGAAGAGCCTTTAACAAACTAGAAGACAAAGAAGAGCAGGAGCACATTTATTAAAGGCACTGTACTGGACAACCCCATAAATAGAAGAAGAAAGGAAAGAGAAAGGCATGGAATTTTGGTGTTAGGAGTAGAGATTTGTAGCCTAAAGCTACTGACTTGGAGATTGGTAGCCTCAAGCTACTACTTTTGTAATCTGTTCTTGAGTATTCATTTATCAAAACCTTCTTGTTCTTCTCTTATTTGCTGTGTCTATCTTATTTATCTGTTGTGGCCAGCTGGTTCTTTACAGCAGATCATTCTCAAAATCTTTAAAGACGAATGAATACCTCCTTGGGAAGCAACACTCAGCTGAAACATGGAGAAACATCTCTCCCACGATCAATATATCATACAGGAGTTTAACAAACTCATCTAGAACTTTCAGGAAAGTAGTACAAACTACAAAGTACTAATTTTGGATATTCAGTTAACAAGAGAATGTGAATAGGAAAAGCCTGTCATAAGACAGACTGCTGACAATGGCTGCAGTTAGCTCCATTTATCCAGCTTGACAAGCATGGCATTATTGGCATACCCATGTAGCCATGTTGACATAATTCATCACAAAATATTGCTCAAAATACCCACATTTAAAAATAAAAAATAATAAAAACAGAAATTGATATCCAATGACCAGAACAAGATTAATCACCAATTCCGACTGGTCTGTGGGTTTGAATCACATAGGAAACATAAACTAAATCTAGAGGACTTACCCGATCTTTGAGCCCCTTTTTCCCACAAGTATCCTGCGCTGACTTTCTTTGTGAGTTATAAAATGTTGCTCAATCCTCAACGATCCATCTCTAAAGTCCTTCCAGTCAACCAATCGGTGTTCTACCTCATACGGGATTTCCTACAAATAATATTATAAATTGATAAGTTCTAAAAATCTCTGATATTCAGCATTATCCTCATGTGCTTATAAATTCCACTTCAAAAAGACAAAAGCGCAACAGACGTAAGGGAGAATCAGATATCAGGTAAAATGGTGTAGAGGAAGTAAAAATGCACAACCTGATGCACATGATCTAATAGCCTCTCGCGGACTACTTCCAAGGATATGTTTTTCATAACTTCTTCACTCATAGTGAACGGATCTTCATCCCAAGGTCTTCCAACTGCCTACAGTATCAAGAAAACAACAGTAGGGAAAATAAGACACTGCTGCTCCAGGTTGCAGATATATCCATCTAGAATAAACCGGGAGATATGAAACCTACTTGAAAGGCAACAAAATTCCAGATAAAAGAGCAAATACCATAAGCAAATGACAATTCACAGTCATAAGATGCATATATGCATGTTGAAACAGAATCATCCTCAATCAGGAGGAAAAATCTTTATGAATGCTGGTAATAGAGAACCTTGTTCTGCTATGTTCCAAGAATTAAACAAGACCTGCTAGCATCCCCTTATTGGACTAACCAATCAGGCCTTATCAGGGACAAACCCAAAAAACCGTCTCAATGGGGGCAGGTTTATATTTCGTACATGTTTTCAAGTTTTATTTAATATTTTAGTATTGTTCATTAATTCATGGATTTTTTGGATAAAACAACCTTTTAAAATTGCCACTTTTGAAATAACCACCTTATAAAGTTTTTTTTTTAAAATAACCACCTTAAATTTACAACGTTAATGAAATCACCACCTGTTTACAACTTCCGTCAAAAATTCCGTTTAAGGGGCCCACTTCCAACGGTTCTTTTACCTTTCCCTCCTTTCTTCCTTCCTTCTTCCTCCATTAAACTCGTTCCTCCAATAAAGAGACCTTGCTCGATTTTTTTTTTCCCCTAATTCCCCCAATAAAATCAATTTGTCTTCGAATTTTTCAAGTAATTTAAATTAGCTAACAAAATGCGACAATTTCCACCAGTTATCAACATGGTACGCGTAAATTAGGGTTCTTCGTATGTAAAATTTGGTATTTTTTAAATTTTGGGTTAAGTTTTTTTGCTGAAACTAGAGGCTTGTATACTATCGCCACAGAAGCGCTGCTACATTGATGCAGAGACTATAGTCATGCTGCTTTGGAGCAGACTGGGAAGTGGGAATATGCTGAATTACTCAGAACCAGAGCAAAACTCGAAATTGCTCAAGGAAAAACTAAGATTGCTATAAAGACGGATACTCATGTTCTTGCAGTTCTTCAAGTTCGTAAGAAAAGTTTTGGCATTGGAAAATTGTTTTTAGAGGTATATTTCTCTATTGTTAATTGACTCCATATCCTTGTGACTGTCCACCTTTCTATTCTGGCTAGCTTCAAATTGATTTGCTGAATGTTCACCGAAAATAATGCACAAATCCAAACATTTGGTTCCCTCATTAAATACTGTTTTAAGAAAATATGCATTCAAGAAAAACCGTGAATTTGAAAGTTTCATGAATTGTCTGCTCTGGTTAGGTGTCTAATGAAATGATAACATATTGCAATTCTGTTGACAGAGGAAGGAGCGAGATAAAAGCTTGGAGGTGGAGACATGACATGACCTGGCAAATTGATTAAATGAGGGAATTTGGGGGGAAAAATTGAGCAAGGTCTCTTTAATGGAGGAACGAGTTTAATGGAGGAAGAAGGAAGGAAGGAGGGAAAGGTCAAAGAACCGTTGGAAGTGGGCCCCTTAAACGGAATTTTGACGGAAGTTGTAAACAGGTGGTGATTTCATTAACGTTGTAAATTTAAGATGGTTATTTAAAAAAAACTTTATAAGGTAGTTATTTCAAAAGTGGCAACTTTAAAAGGTGGTTTTATCCAAAAAATCCTTAATTCATTTCCCTAAGTATAACAAAAGTACAATAAACATTATCTCACTATATATTTCTACATCATAAGACAACTCTCGAGGTATTGTATTTGATATCCACCTAAATTACCTAAAATGCCTTACTTTTTACCTTCCTGTTTAATGATACAGTAATTTTAATACAGTAATTTTGATGTTAATACTACGCGTATATTAGTATATTAGTTTATCTGTGTTAGTTATTGTAGATGTTTACGAAATTTGAAGCATGCATATAAATCAAGTTTTATACCAATATATACAAGTATAACTTTAAAGTAAAGAAGAAACAAAAACAAGAGAAATGTTGTCAAGAGGCATCAATCCCTGAACTCAACCAAGCAATTTAAGCGTTGCTTGGAAGTTATCAACTTTACCGCTGAGACAAAGTCATTCATCCGTCTCAAACATGTCTTAATATTTATTTTATCTTTGGTTGACAGGGGCCCAGGCCCCCTTGGACCCCAACATAGCTTTGTCCCTGGACCTTATGTCACTGAACATAAAAATATTTTATGTATAGATTTCTGTAAATGAAAAGACAACAGGAATGTATGCCTGAAAATTCTAAATCAAGTTTTATGGTAAATACAGGCAATAAAATGTAATCCTAAAAATTGGGAACGCAACCACAAAGGGAGGAGGTAGAGGAATCAAGGATACAAATTTTCTTTAATTAAGACCTTGGAGCATACATATCTTACATCCTACATTTGGACCAGACTGCCAGGCATATAAGAAAAACCATACTTGAAAGCACAACAATAGCACAAATCTTTCTATGAGAATATAAACAATGAAAATACGACAACAGGAACAAACACAGTAACCTGCAAACCACACTCAATACAAGGTAAAATAGCGGCATCAAAAAGATACCTGTTCCATCAGATATGCAGAGAGATCCTTCACGCCAGAACCCTTCAGCCCAGAGATCATAAAAACCCTAGGAGACTAGAGCAAATAAGACAAACAGCTTTCTGTTGCGCACATAAAAGTCATAAAATCCAATATATATACCTGTCAAATCCTTGCAAATCTTTAAATTGTTCTGAAACCTTCAGCAAATCCTTCTTCTTTTCAATCAAGTCAACTTTATTCATACACAGAATTCGTTTCTGTTTTAAATTGGGCTCAGACCCCATACGCTCAATTAGCCTTGTAACCCTTGAATCAGGCCTGAGAATCAAGGACAGGTTTGAAGGGTCATTCAAGGATAATCAATGTCTT
This sequence comes from Spinacia oleracea, assembly GCF_020520425.1. Taxonomy (NCBI): domain Eukaryota; kingdom Viridiplantae; phylum Streptophyta; class Magnoliopsida; order Caryophyllales; family Amaranthaceae; genus Spinacia; species Spinacia oleracea. The sequence goes on along the minus strand of NC_079487.1, from coordinate 118,386,008 downwards.
ATTCTGTAGACACAGCTAACATAACTAGTATTTTGAACAGGCATGCATGAAGAATCATACATATAGAAACACCACAGAGAACGCAAATGTTGTTATCATCAGACAACATTGCAATAGATGACATATATTGGACAAGTTTAATCAATTATATTTTAACATCTGTAACCAAATTTCAAAAAGACAGAGATAAGCTCCAAAACATCAAATACCCAGAAAAATCTCTACATAAGAAGAAGTGTTGTATCATTGTATGAGCTGTCATGAGTTTATTGCTCAAGATGTATAGTACTCAGTTAATTGTCGACAAAAAACATTTGCAGGAAAGATTTACCAACATTCACCATCCCAACAAGTTTGAACTTTGAACAATCTACGTAATAGGATAAAATATGCTTCAAACATTCTAGCAAGACTAAGAACACTAAGGTTTGACATTCTGGCATGATTGTCATTAATCAGAATTCCAGTTTCCCAAAAATAGGAACTAAGGAAGCGATATGCAAGTTGGAGCTAGAAGATTTAGCAGAATAATCCTATATTACAATTTTACAACTTTCCAATGGTGATCAATTCACTTTCTCATTTCAACAGGGGAAAAAAAGTGAGAACAACCCCAAAACTAGTTGGAGAAGTTATGTAAGCATAGGATAAATAATATGTCCAGCATTATAAAAAAAAATGTTTATGTACGGACTTCACGATTCAACTTGGACTGGTGTACAAGAAAAATTGGTTGAGAACAAATGTACATATTATGACTAGAATTTAAATGGTCAGAAGAACAGGCAATATTTGGTATAAATAATAACCGAAAACTGACCTGCTGAGATGTCTATGAACATCAAAAATGATTATAAGCACATCGTATAGGTTAACTGAGTTCCAGGCAGATTCAATACGAGCTTTAGTATCACTTCCTGGATATCCACTCTTTTTAAGCATCAGTCCTGGGGTATCAAAGAAACACTGTAAAGGAAATTAGTACATTATACTGACATAAGCCTAAAAGAATCTGTCTTGCCCACTCCAAATAAACTTCAGGAGAAATAACAATGCAACATTTATATACAACACTGAATCCTGAAGAACAAAGATCTAAGGGCTTGTTTGGTTAGCACAGGTGAAAGGGAAAGGTATTGAAAAAGGAAAATAAGGAGAAAAGAATCAAGAAAGGGAACTTGTTACTTATGTTTGGTTTGAATAGGGGATGATATAATTTTTTATCTCAACCACCAAGCTTTCAGGCACTTCATCAAAGATATACATTGTTACCCAATAATTTAACAATCTACACCAAACCACCGCCTTTCTTTTCATCTCCTTCACCATGAATTTCAATTTTCAACGTTCTTTTCATCTCCTTTAACACAAATTTCAGGGTTCTACCGTAATTTTGTAAGAATGAATTTGATATATCTATATCTCTCTCATGAACTATGGTTCTGTTAGTGTTAGAGATGGTGGTCGGCCGACATGCCCAACAACCATGTTCAGCACTTGTAGTGCACCCTGCCATATGAGAAGATCCAGTCGTTTAGGATGAATTTGAGCACAAATAAACTTGATTTTGGGTTTCAGTGGCCGGAAATTACCTTGGATGGTTGGATCTGACCTGTGAACAAATTATCCGGCGATGAAAGAGCAGTGGATATGGTGGCGAGACTGGAGGATCTGGTAGGGGTAAGTCGTAGCCAGAGTCGAAGCGGGGGTGGTAAGGATGAGTTGTTGTCGGAGATGGAAGAGGTGGAGTGGGTTATGGAGTAGAGGGTAGTTGTAGAGAGATGTCCCAGGGTAGAGTGGGGAACCAATCTAGAGGGACCGGTTCTTGGAGAACTCCAAAAAGAAAAAGAGGGAAAGGGAATTAAAAATAGCCAATGAAACAGTTACTAAAGAGTTTTAATTATCTTTCCCTTTCATGAATCCCCCCAACCAATCAGCCCATAAAGAGATATAGTCCTCAACTCCTCAATCGTAAAACTTTAACAAAAATTGCTCCAAAGACCGTCCTTAACTCATAAAAGAGCAAGGACTACATGATAAAAATACCATCTTAAGCATCGTTTTCACAGCTGTTTATCGTAATTAACCCACACGGAAGTCACAAAGCTTCCCTTATTCTATAAATCTAAATAACCTTGCACGAACCAATATCATCCTCCATACTACATTCGTCTTTTCTTTACCATAAATTTCTACCTACATTGCTCACCATTTTAACAATCTTTGCAGCCACCGATAAACAAGACTACAGAAGTTCAATTCTCTATCAAAAGAGCCACACCGATAAAGATGGCAGAGGGTTGTGTCAGTACCCTGGAAGCATGGTCCAGAATGAGGCCCACCAGTCACCTTTCTAAAAGGGTACTGCATGAGTCTGGCATATTGGCACACCGCACACCCAAGGCCTGTGAGCCAGCTTAATAGTACATTATATTTGTGCACTATTACCCTCCTACTTTAAGATTACGTGACTCTCAATCTCAAAAATACTCTAGAATCATAATCATTTGGGGAAGCCAGATCTTATAGGGCACAGCAACATAACGAATCAAATTTAATTGAGAATCAGAGACATAAGACATACAATTTGGGTATCTCCTTTTGTCATCACCCCTAATACTTCTTGGGTAGTTGTATTTGTCTTACGAGAAACAGCAGCAACTTTAGTCCCAACCTGGAATTCAAGTGACAACAGATAAAGCAACAGCCATTTGCAATTATAAGATACAAAATGAACAAAGAAGATTTAAGCCAAAATGAACTCTTCCAGAAAAATTATAATACGTTTCGCTAATGACATCTAAACCTTCCTTTCATGAAGAAACATTTCAATGCAATAAAAGTGTCCCACAATCACCTACACAGATAGAAGTTGCTTCCGTTCTCTGTATCAATAAAAGCCTTTTACCTTTACCTTCTCATAGAGTAAGTCAGTCGAAAAGCATGCACTGTTTACAAAATTACAAGTGAAGCAACTATATTGAGCCATTAAGTAGGACCTTTTTCCCCTCTCACACCCCATCAATCCAATGCACTGAACTACTCGAAGCAATTGTACACAATGACACAACAATGTAATTCTATACATTAGAGGCACCCTAAGTTACAATCTACAGAGAATTTTTTGCACCAAAAACCTCATACAATTACACATTATGATGCCTTTGGTAAATTCTGATACATTTCAACCAGTCACACTAGCACAGCCAAACAAAAAAGGAACTAAAAAGCTCAAATGCAAAAAAAAAAAAATTAACAAAAGACTAACCATGTAATTAGTCAATGCTGATTTACCAGCATTAGGAGCCCCAATAATTCCAACCGACAAAGACTTCTGATCCTCCTCCTTCACCTCCAAACCCTCTTCTTCCTCATCCTCCTCATCAGGAGCATCCAGCGCCGCCTCGAGCAGTGACCGAGCGAGCACCCTCCGCCTCTCTTCCTCCTCCTCCTCCGCCACTACCACCTTCTTCTTCCCCTTCTCTTTAACCCTCAATTTCCCCTTTGTGGATACTTCCTCCCCAAACACCCTACTCTTGACCTTAGTCCTTAAGCTCTCATCCCAAGTGGGACCCACCTTTTGTGAGTCCAATTTCTGGGTTATTTCAGGTGGAAGGTCGAAGTGGGTACTGTCAAAAGTTGAGCTTTCATTGTCAGTTTCATTTTCAGAGGTTGTGGGATGGTCTAATTGGGATTGACTAGAGAAAAATTGGCATAAAGTAGAGGGATTAAATTGGGTTTTGTTGTGGAGTTTGGTAGAAGATAAAGATGAGAGATTTCTAAGAACTCTCAAAGATTTCATCTGGGGTTTTAGATTGAAAAACAAATTCAAACAATTAGCATATGTGGGTTTTGGAGAAAAATTATTTCAATGTGTAGATGAAGCTTGAAATAGGGTGTAGCCGATGAAAAATGGAGAAGAAATTATGGCAATTTGAGGGAAGAAGAAATGGGAGTCCAGTGTTTTGCTGAGAGTGTAGGGTTTTAGACAGGGTTCAATTCGGCTTCATACGAACTTATTTAGTTTTGGGGGGTTTTAGGCTTTTAGAGGAGCTTGAAGATCGCATCTCTCTAATTTTGTTTGGCTATGTCAACGAGTCAATACGCTCGTTAATGGCTTGTAAACATGTTCTTAAGCTCGTTTAGTAAATTAGATAACCTTGAACAATTTGATATTCGACCTATTTAAGGTAGCGTAGAGCTCGATTTGTATTCGTTTATTATAAGCTAGTTTGTAGCTCGTTTAAGTTTGAATTTTAAAATTCAAAAAGATTAGGAAAATTTGTGAGAAATGACCGTTTGAAACCAAAAAATCGTGACAAAAAACCTTTTAAAAAAAGAAGTTGTGACATAGGGCCCTATTCTTTCTTTTTTTTTGTGAATAAGGACCAAATGTTATTTCCGGTGTTCAGCGTCAATTATCCGGTGTTGATTGGCACGTGGCGTGCACGTGTTCACTATCATGCCTCCTACTGTTCGTTCTCCTCCTTCAGTTCCTCCTTTTGTCATTTTCCGATCGTCGTCTAGTGTCTATTACCGCCGCTTCCGCTCCTTTCTCTGTCGCCATTGTAAATCCTACTCCAACTCGATTCCCCCTAATCCAAGCCCTAATTTAGAAGAATGCGAATTCAGGAGAATCTTCGTGTACGATCTTCCACCAAAGTTCAACTCCGACATTTACAAAAACCGCGATAAGCTAAGTCCCGACGGGTTCGGCTAAAAAGCGACGGGGATTAACCGTATCATGTAGGAAAAGCTCGCCGACCTTTGGTACAACACTGATCAATTCGCTTATGAGATAATCTTCCATAACCGTGTGTTTCCCCATCAATGTCGAACCCTAGACCCCCAATCTGCTGCGGAAAATGACAAAAGGAGGAATTAGAGGAGGAGAACGGACAGTAGGAGGCATGATAGTGAACACGTGCACGCCACGTGCCGGTCAACGTCGGGAAATATACTGTTGACCCTAAAGTTTTGATGATGACAAAGCAAACTCCTGACAATTGGTTAAGTTATGTTCCATAACAGGTTCCGAGATCCTTAGAGGGATAATGCTAAGTTAAGGAGATCCTGAGTTGGATAAACTAAGCAACGTGGAATATAAGCAAGTAATTGATCCATGTCAGACACTACATTGAAGATATAATCATTAAGCAAGTTTACAAAGGCGAGATCCTTAGGCGAGTTCCTAAGGCGAGATCCTCATATATTATGTGGATCCTCGATGTTCCCGAGAAGGAACAAATTGGGAAGTCTTCGAGTAAAGCTTCTAAAGGTGCAACATGAAGACTACAACATATGAGTTTATGTTTAGGATTTATGTAAGTATTTAATATTGTTTATACGTAATTTGGAACGAAAGGAACCTAAGTATTTTGGTACGTTTTAAATTGAAATATATTAACTGTAATTATAAAAGAGTTTTAAGTTGGAAAATATTTGTTAATAAATAAAATGAATTTAATTAATAAATGTAAACATAGGATTCTGTTTTCATTCTCCTTGTTTCTCAAGCAAAAGATTTTCCATGATCCTTAAAACTCTCCCACGTATTTCTGTTTAAACGTGCATTTAGTGTTTTGATTTGGTCTTCCCTGTTTCTCTCCAACTATGCCCATGTTACTGAGCAGTAACTGTTAGTGGGTAGTTGAGGAGAACATGGGTACCCAACCTTAGGTAAAACTCTCCTATAAAAGGAGAAGAGTTTTGGCTTTTCAAAACACAACTGATTTCTACAAAATCTATCTTAAAGAGCTTAAACGTTTGAAAAGAATCAGTTGGCAAAATAGAGTGTTCCTTGAGTTCCTTATTATTATAAGCTTTATTACGTGCTAGAATCTATCTATCATATTGTATTTTGGGTTTAAGGATTGAGTGATCCTTGAGTGACTTAAAGTTAAGTCAAAGAGAGAAAGAGAGACTAAGAGTTTAGTCAAAGAGAGAAACAGTGACTTATAGTTAAGTCAAAGAGAAAAGGAGCGACTTAGAGTTAAGTCAGAGAGAGAAAGAGTAGCACAGTAATCGAAGGGGATTGCTGTGGGGAACTCGTGTTCGAGAGGAACTCGAGTTAAAGAGTGTATTTGTAATAGAGTTATTGCATTAATACAAAAGAGTAGTGAGGTTCTTCTTGATTAGGGTCAAGAAGGTTCCTCCGTTTTATATCTTTCTTCGCTCATTGTTCTCAGTCTCTTTATTGTTTAAATTCCGCAAGAAACTTACTCAAGTTCCCAAGAAACAATTCACCCCCCCCCCCTCTTGTCAAGTGTTCCTACTGAACTATCAGTTGGTATCAGAGCAGGATCTCACAAAAATACAGGAAACCCTGTTGAGAAAAAGTTCCTGGAAAGTATGAACGCTTACGAGAAACTCGAGGAAGGTTATTCCACTCAAAGACCTCCAATGTTCAATGGGAAATTCTACACCTACTGGAAGAACCACTAGTGGAAAAAATACCTGTTGCAGCCCCCTTGTTGAGGGGGGCATTTAAAAGCACGCCTCAACAACCACTAAGTCAACGCGGGTCAAAGATTTTAATGAGATATCGAGGCGGGCTTCTAATTGTTCGCTTCAACATAGTCTATTAGAGCGGGCTTTGGTGTTGTTCGCTTCAACCAAACCAAGCCTATTGGGCCGAACTCTAATTGTTCGCTTCAATAGACCCCCCGCCCAACTTAAATCAGCTCACCTGTTTGATTAGGGTTTTTATATCTCATTCCTTCTCTCTCCTTATTTCCTTAGCCGTTTTTTCTCTCTCTCTCCTTATTTCCTTAGATCTGATCTTTTCTCTTCTTCATTTTTTTTTTGCGATTTCATTTTACTTATCCTCTCACATTTGCATTTAATTCCTCTCGTTCATCTTCTTAATCTCTTTCCCCTAAAAAAAACCTTCTTAATCTATCAAGATGAATAATGTTTATGTGTTTTTTGAAACTCCGACGAAGAGTCAGATGTTAACGGCGATGGACGAGATCGTGTAGGTGGCGCCGGTGAAATTTAAACGAGTCAATATTTCAATATGAGATGGAGACGGCGGAACTAACGAGGGGATGGCGGTGCAGAAGGCGAAACGAACGAGGAGAATGTTTTAAACGGCAAGTTTCCTCATAATTTTCATTTTTTTTGTTTTATTTTGGATAACCTGTTGAATTTTTTAGTTGTTATTCTGAATTCATTGGAAATATCTCTTGATTTTTTTAAAAAACACTTTAGGTTCTTTGATTTTCTTATTTTATGGAAATTATCGGTAATTTATTTAATTTTTCTTAATTTTATGTTTTCATTGGATTTTAGATCTAGATCGATAATAAAACTCTAAACGGCCGATTTTGTTGGAATTACGATCCATTATATTGGATTCATCGATCACTTTTATTTTCCGCTTTAAAATTTTTTAAAAAAAATTAATTTTACCAGTTTTTCTAAGAACTATAATTTATATATATATATTAATTTTACCAGTTTTTTTTTCTAAGAACTTCAAATAATATGTAAAATGCATACAATCTGAAAGATATATTTAATTTTTTAATGTTTAGAATAAATTAATGTAAATCTATTTGTTCTAAATTTAATTTCTAATTTCTATGTACGTATTTGTTTTTTATTTGGTGGATCTTTTCTTATTGGTTTGTTCACTTCTTAGTTTAATCTTTATTGCTAATTGTTTTTGCAGGTTTATCAAATGGTGAAGTACCTAGATCCTCCGAATTGAAGACTTAAAAAAATACTCATACTTTTTGATAATTGTAACTTGATGTAATCATATATACTTATATATAGAAAGTGTTAATTTATTTAATAATGTATTGCTGGATAAGTTATTTAGTTCAATATGAATAAATTTGTTCTTGTATATTCCCAAAGGATTTCAAATTTTTGTCTCGGAAGTATTCAAGCATGCTCATATTAACCAATTAATACGGAGTATTCTCCAAGCAAAAGGCACATCAGCCAAGAAATAAAGCAATTGAAGATAAATTAATTAATAATTACATTTCAAATTCCAAAACAGAAACAATAATTCAATTTGGCGAGCTAATGAGGCGGGCTTTTTAAGGGCCCCCTCAATAGACTACTCTGTTGAGGCGGGCTTTTGGTAATGCCCCCCACAACAGGTCCTTAATTTTTCCTTTAGTTTTGGGCTGTTGAGGCGGGCTTTTGAAAGCCCCCCACAACAGATGACCTGTTGAGGCGAACAAAGCCCGCCTCAACAGCTAAGTGAGCTGTTGAAGCCACGTCTATTGAAGCGGGCCATGTTCGCCTCAATAAGCCCAAAATGCCCCCCTCAACAGGTATTTTTTCCACTAGTGAACAGGATGGAGATCTATATCAAGGCAGAGAACTATCAAGTCTGGAGAGTCATAGAAGTCGGTGATTTCAAGGTAACAATGACCAATGCTCAAAATGAGGTAGTTCCTAAACCCATGTCTGAATTTACTAAGGAAGATTTTGAGAAATTTGAAATCAATGCAATGGCTGTGAAAATCTTGCATTGCGGCCTTGGACCTCACGAACATAACAGAGTTATGGGGTGCAAGAGCGCAAAGCAAATCTGGGATCTCCTTCAAATAACTCATGAAGGAACTAATGAGGTCAAACGTTCTAAAATTGATTTATTAATGTCTAAGTATGAAAGTTTTGAAATGCAACCAAGAGAAACAATCCAGGAAATGTTTACTCGTTTCACTAACATTACTAATGAGCTAGTTTCTCTTGGAAGAATTATTCCCTCTGATGAACAGGTTAGGAAGATCCTAAGGAGCATGCCACAGGATGATAGATGGAGAACCAAGGTCACTGCATTGTTTGAAACAAAGGACTTCACCAAATTCAACATTGAACAATTGGCGGGATCCTTAATGACTCATGAATTACATCTAGGAGCAGCTGTTTCTGAGAACCGAGGCCTTGCTCTCAAGGCTGAGGAACAGGAGGACTCAGAACCTGATGAAGATGAGGTTGCTACGTTGGTCAGAAGAATGAAAAGATTTTACAGGAACTCTAAACCTGGAAATCTAAGAGGAAGGAACTCAATGAGAAAACCAAGCGGTTCCAAGTCTGACCAAGGATGTTTCAAGTGCGGTGATTCTGACCATCAAATCAAACACTGCCCTCAGTGGGAAAATGAAAAAGGGAAAGGCAAGGGAAAGGATCAATATAAGGAAAGATTCAACAAATCCACCTTTGCCAAGCCCAACTTCAAGAAGGCAATGATCGAATCTTGGGAAGAAGCCACTGACTCGGAAGAAGATGAGGATCAACCAGAAGAAACAACAAACCTTTGTCTTATGGCAAAGATCGATGAATCAACACAAGATCCATCACGTGAAGTAAGTTCCTCAACTCTTCAATCTCTGTCTGTAAATAAATTAGTGGAATTATTGATAGAAACTCTAGACATTTTTAAAAAGCTTATCGTAATAAAGGCTCAAAGTGACAAGGCAATGGAACTTAGCAAAGAACACACAACCTACCTCGATAATGTTAAATCTGATGTACATGGTAGGTTCTTTCAGTTGCCTGACAGGAACACCTCTCTTAAAGACTCTTTTAAAAGAGTTAAAAATGTATATATTATGCTTGATGAAGCTAACAATGTTGATGAAATTCAGGAACAAGAAGATTTCGAAATTGGTTTAATTCGTTTTACAGATAATGATGAGGAAATCTCTCCTGGAAGACATCAAAATGGAATAGCAGATCCACAAACACAAGAAACTGCTTCTAACCAAAAAGTTCCTGTACAAAGAAATCCAAGAGCCCCTGATCCTGAGGAACTAGAAAATGCTGATCCTGAGGAACCAGAAAATGTTGATCCTGAGGAACCAGAAAATGCTAATCCTGAGGAACCAGAAAATGATGATTCTGAGGAACCGGAAGAAGATCAAGAAACCTCTGATGCAGAGGAACAAGGATCTCAGGAAACAGAAGGAACTGAGGAGACCTTAGATGTTCCAGTGGCACAATTTCAACCTAAGCCCTGGAAACATCAAAGTTCTCACCCAATGGATCTGATTATCAGTGATATTAGGAAAGGAACTCAAACAAGGTCTCAACTAAGGAACTTTTGTGCTTTTCATGCGTTCCTCTCCACAATCAAGCCAAGGAACCACACTGAATCTTTGAAAGATACTGATTGGATCACTGCCAAGCAAAATGAGTTAAACGAGTTCCAAAGGAACAAGGTATGGCATCTGGAATCCAAATCAAAGAATCAAAAGGTCATAGGATCGATGTGGGTGTTCAGGAACAAGCTTGATGAACATACAACGATCATCAGGAACAAGGCAAGGTTAGTAGTCAAAGGCTACAATCAACAGGAAGAATCTTGCAAAGTAAACAAGCAGAGAGAAGCACGGGAAAATGAGATTGGACCTCGGGATGATCAAGCTAAGATAACTAAGCAGGAAAGTTCCTCACAAGGTATTACTTATTCATTTAAAAAAAAAAAGGTCATTTCTGACAATGTTTTTGGTTTTAAAAGGTCATTTTTGACAAATTTTCCAAAAAATTATGACTGCTATTTTATCTTAGGATATGAATAATACCTTTAAAATAATTATTTTAAAGGTAATAATTAAAATGGAGGGAAAATGTATTATCTGATCGCTACATGCGTAATTATGTATAAATGGATAAGTTGACCCGATAGGTTGCATCTTCTTATCAATATAGGAGTAACCCTTAACACACACACACACCCAATGACCCAATTATCTAATTTAGGAATCATCCAAAATAAATGAAAGGATATTTATGTTGATTAATCACATACAACAATGCTTAAACAAAATTCGATCACAACTTCTAACACTACAAGAATTTGTATCTTTAACGACAACCTAATTGCGACGGGTCAAAAATCCCGTCGCAAAAGGCTTTTGCGACGGGGTTAACAACCAAACAAAGACGGAAACAACCGTCGCAAATGTCTTTTACGACGGATTAACGACGAGACTTTCTATTAATTAACGACGGTCCTCTTTTATGACGGGTTCGCGACAGGAAACCCCGTCGTTAATCAACGATTATTGGCCTTTCGCGACGGAATTTCCCGTCGTTAATGGTACAGTTTCTTTGTAGTGTGAGTTTCATCCCCCAAATAAATATGTTAACAACATTATTATATTTAACATAGATACAAAGTGTTTAAACCAATATTGTACTGGAACTAGCTAGAGCATAGAGGTAACTATTTCATGTTTTCATGTTACTATCCTAAAAAAAAATTAACTTTTCGTGTGTAACCAGTTATATATAAAAAAAATCTTTAATTAAAAAAATGTCATTGATGGTCATTCATTTCCATGAAAAATGGGTATTTGAGGGTATTAATTGACTATAATAAGTCAAAATGTTTTGCAATGATCTAGCGAGAGATATAGTGAGAAGGTATAAACATAAAAAAGATATTATACGTGTGATACTTGTGGGAATGAAAAAAATGAGCCTAGTTTTAAGGGGAGATTAGTGAATTCTCTATCAAAGAAAAAATGACTAAAATAATAATAATAATTAGTGGGTAAATCATTAAACTTAGAACATCCACAGTCAAAATTGAAGAAGCTCGGAGATAAATAATCTATCTCTATCTATAGTACGATTATTCAACTAGAGGATTAAAATAGGAACAAAAGACAGAATTATATGTAAAAACTTGTTTACAAGTTTTATTTAGAGAATTGAACTTCTTTATTCAATTAGACTATTAGAGGGTGATTACTTAAAGAATGTGGCTTTCAAAAGAGAATTCAGAAAAGAGGAATACATCAAATCAATTGGTAGCAGTTGCAATAGACAGGGATAAAGGAAGTCAACATGCCCTAAAATGGGCAATTGATAATCTTCTTCAAAGAGGTCAATGGGTTGTGCTTGTTCATGTCAAAATTAAGCCTTCTTATGGCTCTTCTCCCCATGTTGTTATCAATGGTAAGTGCCATGTGTATGATTTAGTTATTGATTGAATAAAATGTTTGTTGACCTTGAAGATTGTCAAACCTTTTGCGTTTTGAGTTACATTTGTCAATGTTTAATAACTGTAAAAGATGATATTTTGAAATTAAAAAGTGAGACGTACTAATCCAACAATAATTTTTACCTGAGCATGTAGATTTTTTTTTGTAAGCAAGCTATAATTTGCACGCAAATATCTTAACAATAACTAAAATGTCAAACCCTGCTCATAAAACATACGTATAATGTTTTTTCTTTATTATATAAGCGAGGCAGCTAGCTAAGGAGGGATTTGGTACGTGTATGATTAAAATGTCCCAATTTTTCATGTATTCTTTTATATGCATGGTTTGTGTACATGTTTTTAAATCGTAACAAGCAACACATGCATTTAGATCTAGGTCTTAATAGTATTTTATAATGGCATTCTTGTCCGGAGCTGGAGACCAGCATTAGGATCACATAATGTGGATAATGTCTCATCTTGTGTTCCACCTTATTTATACTTTGCCCTAAGTAAATGTATATGGTTTGTGCGCATAGTCCGTAGCAAGATTTGATTAATATATTATTTCAACATTTGCGTAGGTAGACAATGGGATCAACAAACAAAGGATATGTTCCTCCCCTTTCGTTGTTTCTGCACGAGGAAAGATGTAGGTACTTGCGCTCCATTCTTGAAGTCGGTCAATGAAAATAAAATAAAATAAAATAAAGACATGTAGATGTCATTTAAAATTTATGGTACTCGCATATTTTTTTTTTAACTTTAAAATATCTGGTGTTTGAAACTCAATACTAAGAGCACTCCCATTAATGAGTAAAAAAAAAAATCTCACCACTCTTTCTCTACCATTTTCTTACTCCTCCACATCATTTTTCTCACAAGATTTTTTTTTCACAAATTTGCATCCCATTCACGAGGAAAATTTTTTTTCCTCACCACTCTATCTTCTACTATTCACTATACCCCACCACATTTTATTTCTCCAATATACTTCATCTATTATGTATTTATTTTAATGTTGGTAATTTTTTTTTCTGGTAAACTATTTTTTTTTTCAATAATAATAATAATAATAACTTTAAAGGAAAATGATTTTAATGAATTTAGAGAGAAATAAGTGATTTTTGAAAGTGTGTAGAAATATAGCAAATTTGGTCTCTATTTATAGAGAAAAAAAATTTATGGCCGTTGGTGATTTTTTTTTTTTTTTTATAAATTATTTTTGGCTAAAATAGCCGTTACAAAATATAATCGTTACAAAAAACAGTTCTTTTGTTCTATTGGCTGACAGTGACACGTGGCAGCGTGTGATTCGAAGCCACCACGCGCACAGTCAGCGTGAACAGTAAATTAACTTTTTTTTTTTTTTTTGAGTTACGTACAACTGCCAACAAAATTGACAAAAAAAAAAAAAAAGATAAAGTAAGTGGGGGGCCCACTACCAAAAAAAAAAGATAAAGTAAGACAAAGGATAATAACATAAAAACACTAAAAATATCTCGAAAGTTTTATAAGATGACCGAATCCGACACTTAAATGCATTCTCATGTATCTAATAAATTTTAGGAAAAATTGACATAAATAATCCAAACTTTCACACATCTTTTAAAAATAATCCCAACTTTGGATTATTTTAGAATAATCCAAACTTTAGGGGTTACCTTCTCAAAATAATCTCAAGGTCTTTTTTTCTTGTCATTACTAATCCATTTTGTCTATTGTACATAAGCAAATTGATAGTTTGGATTATTTTGAGAAGGTAACCCCTAAAGTTTGGATTATTCTAAAATAATCCAAAGTTGGGATTATTTTGAGAAGATGAGTGAAAGGTGAGATTATTTATGTCAATTTTTCCTAAATTTTAACCGAGTCGCATAACTTAAAACTAACCCTAGGTGATTCATTATTGTTCAATACTTCCATGGATGAAATGCATTTAAATTTATTTATTTTTCTTTTGGTTGTTGAAAATTGTACGGACAGATACAATGCAAGGACATCGTAATTGAAGATACAGATGTTCAAAAGGCATTGATAGAGTTTGTTACTCAATCAGGAGTTGAAGTTCTAATCATGGGTGCTGCCTCTAGAGGAGCAATCTCAAGGTTTGTATACGAACCCTAAGGCTGCTCCAACCGTTTAATCAAACATATATTAGTGTAACTGATCAGCGCACAATTTTCATAAATTCCTAATTAAAATTACCAATAATGTCTTGTTCTAGTGGTTAACACTGATAGTCTGTGTAAACTAGGTTTAAGATTCGCATGCCCACCCCCATTTATAATTTATATTGATCTTGTGGCGCATTCACACCCAAAAAAATCCTAAACCCTAAACGGATACTCCATTTGTTCCTTTTTGTTTGCCCTATTTTCTATTTTTGTCTATTCCAAAAATATTGCTCCATTGCTAGAAATATTCATAGGCCATCTCTTTACTCTCACATAAAATACATTTGGTCCCACCATTTCGGTTTCTTCTCAATTCCACTCACACAGCTCTAAATAAATCATATATAGCATGGGGAAATTGGGCAAATAATTAGAGACGGATGGAGTAGGTAGCTCTACGTACTGGCCATACCATCATTTAGAAAGACAATTACACAAAGTAGTAAATTACATAATACTTCATAAACAATCAATGATATCTTAACCTAGTGGTTAAGGCTGCTTGTATACCATAGGTCGCATATCAGAATCTCGTCCTCGTCCTCGTCCTCTTCATTTGTAATATTGTTATGATAAGTCCCTAATTATATATAACAGATTCACCAAGTCAGATATTCCTGCGGCAATATCAAAAGGAGTACCAGAATTTTGCACCGTTTACATAATTTCAAAAACAGGCAAAATCTCGATCACACGGTCTGCTTCTCGTCCACCCCCAATCGTTTCTCAACTTCGAACCCAAATTATGAAACAACCAACAAGTGCCCCGGTTACTCCTCCTCGAGGTACAGTAATTAATAACTTAATTTTCAAATTTATTTACTAATTAATACTTCCTCCGTTCTGCAAACTGTGTTTTTTTTTCCTGGAAGTTACGAAATGGAGGAAGTATATATTTTGTTATTAATTAATTGTCTCCTAATCTTTATCGGTTGATTTTGATTAGTGTCGTCTGAAAAAACAACACCTTCCGGTTCACCATTTAAAGGAATTGAAGACATGGATTTCAAGTAAGTGTATTGTCTAATGCAATTTTATTTTTATTTTTGAGTGGCATCCAAATGATTTCATACGTAGTACAAAGTATAACAAATATATATAGCACACATTGCCCTAGATTTTACAACATTTTTTATAGCCGGTAATAAATGTTTGAAATGAGACTGAATCTAAATGGTTGAAGTACGGTAGTATTTGACAAGAAAAATAACATCATAATGTATATGGTATCTCAAACTTGGGGGTTTTCTTCGTAAATATGCATTCTCACTTAATATCATTCCCCAAATGGTAAAGGACATAATGAATGAAAAAATATAATTTTGAGTGAACTAGCACTTCTATGAGAACGAATATTGATTTTCCTTACAAATTTTCACACATCATTTATTACCGGCTACCAAACGGGCCGTAAATGTAATCCTCTATTTATATAGAACTCCTTTCACTTAACAATGTAGAGCGGGGTTATGTGACTTATGTCGCCGGCCGGGTTTACAATAAGACTCTGTTTGGTTTGGCAGAATATGTTTTCCAACGAAAAATAATTGAAAAGAGCAAAATCAATTTATAGGAAAACGTTTTACACCAAATCAAACACATCCGCAGTGTAACGAAAGGAAAAGCAGAAAGAGATATACTCCCTCCGTCCCTTAATACTCGCACCGTTTCGACTGGACACGCTTGTCAATGCACAACTTTGACCACCAATATCTTTAACTATATATTATAAAAAATTATAAAAAATTTAATATTTTGAAAATATATATTAAGATGAAGCCAACAATATATTATATACTAACATTTATTTTCATATACTATAAATAAAATAGGGTTAAAGTGAATTATGTGAATAGTGCAAAAAGTCAAAACGGTGCAAGTATTAAGGGACGGAGGGAGTATATACTTAATTACTACGTACATAATTGAAACTATGTGACCTAGCCATTTTCTTCATATGTCTTTGAGTTTAGTGTTGAGAGAAGACTGCCCTAAATCCTAATAATTTGTTCTGAACAGGTCGGCATTCTCTCGAGGGGGAAGACATCCACACTTTAGGTCTTACGGTGACATCCTAACGGACAATGATATATCGTTTGTAAGCAATGGAAGACCAAGTGTAGATTGCATACTTCCATTACCCTACGATTATACCGAAGAAAGGAGGAGCACTAGTAATAACCGGCCATCAACGAGTTCCGAAAACGATTATATACAAGATACACCGCAACGAAGGTCCTTTGCGGACACTCCTATGTCTAGTCCTCCTCCTAATTTCTCTAATTATTCTTACCATGACAACTCTAACATCACTTGGTCAAACATGCTACCAAAATCAGCTATGCAATCACAAGCAAGGGTAAGAATAATCCCTTTCTGAGGTTTACTAAATTATGCATTTTCCACCATTGAGGTTTCGTCCTAATGGTTAATTCTGACAGTCTGTGTACAAGGTCACAAGTTGACTCACTTCGCATAAAAAACATGCATTTCCCTCATGACATATATACACAAATGACTTGTTTAGTGGAAATTTTAAAGAAGTAATTAGCCAATACTCATCTTGAATTGCAGGACGAGGCAGAAGCTCAAATGACAAAGTTAAAGATGGAGTTAAAGCAAACAATGGATAAATATAGCAATGTTTGCAAAGAAGCACTTACAGCAAAGCAACAGGTTATTTTACTTTCAGTTTGTCACTAATACACGACAATTTTCTATGTACAACCAGTTGTATCTTTTGCATAATTCTCTTGATAGACGACCTAATCGAAACCCTTTATGGTCATACCGAGCTAACCTTAATTTTATATATCTTAGTTTCAAACAAACTTTTTTATATTTGGATTGCTTAGAATTCAAAACATATTTTGAAGGAGTGTTTTCTTCCAGGCACTTGAGCTTCAAAGGTGGAAAATAGAAGAGGAACGAAGAATAGAAGATATTCAAGATTCCGACGAGTCAACAAGAAAAACCATGAAAAAAGAGAAAGCTAAATCAAAGGCAACCATTGAGGCAGCAGAAGCCAATAGGAGGCTAGCCGAACTCGAGGCGCAGAAAAGGGTGAGTGCCGAAATGAAAGCATTGAAGGAAGTAGAGGAAAAGAACAAAGATGTGGGTTCTATAGCTAAATCTGTGAGGTACAGGAAGTATTCAATTGAAGAGATAGAAGTTGCTACTGAATATTTTACCGAATCACGTAAGATTGGGGAAGGAGGATACGGTCCCGTGTTTCGATGTGAATTAGATCACACGGTTGTAGCTGTTAAGGTGTTGCGTCCTGATGCTGCTCAAGGAAGATCTCAATTTCAACAAGAGGTTTGCAGCTACCCTTTTCTTTTCTTTTTTCCAATTATGATGCTCTGATACCAATTAAATCAAATAAAAACTTCCATTCATCAAAGCTATGATCGTTACATATCGAACATTCTATATACTCTCTTTTATATTGTTGTATTTTAAAGTCTTTTCAACGAGATGGTTTGTAGATATATCATAGTCGGTGCTCATACATATATACTTCCTCCGTTCCGGAAATATCGCACCATTTGTTTTTTACACTATTCACACTACGACTTTGACAATTTTTTATGATTCGTAAGTAAGGAAATTTTAGTCATGCGGGGTAATGTTAGATTCTTATTGATATATATTTTATAAATATTAATTTTTTATAATTTTTAATTGCACACGATTTGTGATATTAAGAGTCAAAGTAATGGTTAGAGGAGTAAAAGTCAACTATGGTGCGATATTTCCGGAATGGAGGAAGTATGAGAATATAATTTATAATTTACTGAAGTAATTTTGTGCAGGTTGAAGTTCTTAGTTGCATTCGACATCCTAATATGGTTCTTCTACTGGGAGCCTGCCCAGAGTATGGTTGTCTAGTGTATGAGTACATGCACAATGGGAGCCTTGAAGATCGTCTATTCTGCCGAGGTGAAACTAAACCGCTGACTTGGCAACATAGGTTTCGAATTGCAGCAGAAATCGCCACCGGCCTCTTATTCCTACACCAGACTAAGCCGGAGCCGTTGGTGCATCGAGACTTAAAACCGGCCAACATCCTCCTTGACCGCAACTTAGTTGCCAAGATTAGTGATGTAGGCTTAGCTAGGCTAGTCCCTGCAACGGTGGCTAATGAGGTAACACAATATAGGATGACCTCCACAGCTGGTACTTTTTGTTATATTGACCCTGAATATCAACAAACAGGTATTCAATCCTTTACAAACTCTTTACTCATAATCATACTTGTAAAATTGTACTCCTTCTGCTTCTGAATACTCGCAACACTTACCTTTTACGGTTATTTTTGAATACGTTGCAACGTTTAATATTTTGACATAAGACCACTAATCATTTATTGCTTCTATCTAGATGACACTAGGTGAAGAGAACATAACCTACTTTATTCATTTCATTGTAATAACCAACTCCCCTCCTAAAACTATGTGTAAACTCAACTGTTGCGAGTATTATGAAACAGAGGGAATATGTGGTATGAACAATCACAACACGTGTGTAGTCGTCTAGAGTGGTCATCCAGGACAAGTTGCACACGTTAGATATCGATAGATAAAGCTTCTCTAACAGTGACATTATTGTTGGGACGATGATTTATCGTGATTGTTGTGATTATAGGTATGCTTGGCGTAAAATCAGATGTGTACTCCCTTGGCATAATGCTTTTGCAATTGATAACAGCAAAGTCACCCATGGGCTTGACTCACTATGTTGAGAGAGCCATCGAGAAAGGAACGTTCATGGATATATTGGACAAATCAATGCTCGATTGCCCCGTTGAAGAGGCTTTGCAGTTTGCAAAACTATCACTTCAATGTGCTGAGTTGAGAAGGAGAGACAGGCCCGACCTCGGGACGGTTTTGTTGCCTCAGCTTTGCAGATTAAGAAATATTGCAGAAGATAGCCTTGATAATATGATGAATCCTGGTGCTAAGTACAATACTAATTCATCAAACAGCCAAGTCTCTGTGGGACATGTGAGTGAAATTACCCTTATAACCTGCGTAGCTAAAATAATCATATACGATGTGGTTAAAGTTGTGAAATGACAGCAATCGTATCCAGTCAAAATGATGCATCTTCTAAGAAATATAATTTCTCTTTGAATTAGTTAAATATTCTAAGGAGAACTCTTTACATTTTGTTTCACAATTGCATGCATGCAGAAGTAGAAAAAGTGCCCTTTGAAGATAATGAAAATGTGTTTCAAATGTGCAGGATACTTTGAGCAATGCACCTTCTCATGAAAGTTGGAGGAGCTCAAATTATAGTGGAGAAAATTAACAACAGTATGTAAGATATCGTGATTATGAGAAAAACGGTGAGATTCAGGTCATGTTCGACGTTAACTTTTGAGTTCGAGGTTAGTGTTATGACAACCGGATACTGATCAAAACACTATTTAGGAGAGAAAAAGTCATGTTTTGAAAGGTATTTACACTTCATAGTTCAAAACAATAATAAGTATCACGTGGATGACAAAGGTGGTCCACAAGTACAGGTTATGCAAAATTCAAATAGATTTGTATGTACAATAAACTCTTTATCTTGTGATTTAGAAGTACGATCCTATAGAATAAATCTTGCTCAAGTAATTAAGGTCGTAACCCTATAATTGTGATTATTAAGTGCATAAGTACGTAGGCAAAAGATATGTACATGTAATTAAACTTGTGTTTTTGTTCGGTAAGTGAACTTGTATAGATAATTTCTCATTGATCACATATTCACATCAATGCAAAGTTTTTGTATATTAATTCTTTTTCTAGATTCCAGTTTTGCAAATTCTTTGTGGGAAACCGTAACTACTTTTTTTGTTTCAGGATTAATATTCTTTTATTTTTTCAAAGCGATATTCATATATATTAATATTTTATATCCAAAAATGTTAATGTTAGAAGCATATAATGAAATTGGAAAAATGAAGAAAATAATGTTGATAAATATATTCAATTATTCACAGTGAATAACCTATCGAGGAATTGACATTTTTTCAACTATGACACTAAACAAAGAGGCCTACTTCTCTATAGACTAAACTATGGACAAAACAAGCCTAGGAAACAAAAATCGATGATGATCAAAAGAATAGGAACCATCTACCTCTAACATAATTGTAGACTTCACTTGTCAAATTGCTGCTTCGATTGTACATCTTACTACAAGCTCAACGGGCCAATTCCGGGCTGCTATTATGTGTTTGTGAGCAACAGTTCTTCTTGAAAACCGATGATTACTCGTGTTTTTCTTGAAAACTTATTACTTATTCAAGAAGCAACAAGCTTCAAACAAGTATGTGTGTGTGCATAATAGTAGAGCATGTTTTCGCAAGGCAACATCCATCCTATAAGTCATCAACAGCTTCTTCCACACGCTTTTTACCCTTTGGTCGACCAGATCTTTTAACGCCTGGACCTGACAGCAACTCCAGAGCTTTCTTCATATCAATATCACCTGGAGGCAAGTTCTGCATTCATGACGCCAAAACAGGTTCATTCATCAGTCACTATAGCAAAATGAGCCAAAAAGGAGGCTGAATTGGTTTTGAAACAAATATAGAACCTAATTTGTTACAATTTCTGAAATACTCAACAATATGGTTTCAGCCAATGGATTTCATTATTATCAACATTAAATACCTAGTAGTACAAAGACACTAGCAAAAAAGGGGTGAAAGGAGAACAGTCAAAAGCTACAGAGTACTTGAAGCAAACAAGAAATAGAAAAATAAAATGTAGCTTAAAAAGCTAGGACAAAGTGCAAGTTATTAGACCCAGTGATAGACGAAATAGATCTTATTAGATATAAGAAATCATCATTCAACAATATCTACTAGTCTATATCAGTATTCAATGCTTTAATGTGGATGTCAACTAGCTTAGTTGGTTAAAGTTTTAGACCTAGGATCGAACTCCATCTACATCATTGCCCTTTCTGACTCTCTAGGCCAAAAATATACTTCGTATATACTCAACACTTTAATAAAGGCTTAGCCCAAGAGGAACATTTTCTAAAATGTCAACCAGTCATAGGAAGTTAGGAACTATTGACCATTCAAAGATCCAGCACTTTATAGATTTGGGCAAACATCACGAGTCATTAAGAATCAAAAGGAACCATGCGAGTGTCCTGTGATGTTCTACGATAACAAAAAACGTTCACAACATACAGAAAAAGCCATGATGTTCGTGGTAGAAAACCACGATCAAAGACGTACCTTCGGCACAGGAGCTATGTTACGTCGATGCCTAATTGAAAATCCTGTTTTTGAGATCTTTATTTGTATTGGCAGGCCATCTTCATGGTGATTTCCCTGGGAGTGATTTTCACATAATACTAAGTTTAAGGGGATAAAAAAAAGGGTAAAAGTTGAAGTGTATGTTAGAAAAGAAAAAAAGCAATATACCAGTGTGATAGGGTAGCGAAGCAAATCAACAGCATCTTCCAGCGTAATTGAATTCACATCCTTGATCTGAAAAGGATCCCAAATTAGAGACACTCTAGGAAATTTCCGAAAAAATATCAAATAACAAAATATGGCATGCAGAAGGGCAAAGAAGGCTCAATCAGCATTGTAGTAAATAAAAAAAACTGCATAGATAAGAAACAAGAAAAAGAATTTAACTGATGGGGAAAAGGAGATTTAAAGCAAAGAGGAAGGAATTTGGCTATCCACCATAAGAAAGCAAAAAACAGAGCACACCAATCACACTTAAGTATTTGAATACCACACCAAAAAAATAGCATACGTCGAAACTGTATTAGAGCATGCAATTGTTTACAGCTTCTCCAGCATAAAATTTACATGGTAAGTAGAAATTTCCATAATCACAATATAGACAACATCCAGACGTGTCATACACTTAGCTAGTCATGCCACAAGGAAAGAAGTAAGCATTGCAATAAACTCAATGGAGCATAAATGCCTCAGGCTGGGTATTAGTATCAGGAATGTCCACTCGTCAATCAAAGAAGGATAATAAGAAAGAAATTAGGAGATGATTATGAAATTTATGCGGGTTTATAATCTCTTCTTGAACAGCACAGTTCTCCCTCTCACAGTTACATATGTAAAGGAGGGACAAGGGCTCAGTCCTAGTTCAGCCTTGTACTTGTTATTTTCTTATTACCTCAGGTACTTGAATTATGACCCTTTGCAGCAAAATATATTACAATGGCTATGTTCACAATCACAATCCCCAAACTTTGAAGCAAATGTATGTTGGAAAAAGTATTCAGCTATTTGCAAGCTCAGAAAGACATCATCCTGATTCTGATGTGCATAAATTCTTTCTAAAGCAGGCATGATCCAAATTGTTTTTAAGCCTTTTCTGTAAATCTAAGATGAGATAATAGTCATAATACCAGTCAAGCAACTACAAGGCGCTTACCAAAGTCACTACTGTATATATTAGGTTAAATCATTGAAATTTGGAACGTCAGTAATATAATAAATCATAACGAAACAAGAACGGTAACCAGGCCTGGCTATTGTGCGGCCAAATCGGAGAATCAAAACAGGGACCCAAATTATCTCTGCTAGAAGTTTGCCAGTCAATCATACGACTGCAATCTTTCCTCTAGTTTTTCAACAATGATGAAGAAAGTCAAGAAAACCTCAATCAAACCTTATCATTCATTTTCTCAAACAACTCACCTATAATTATGCTGTTAAACGACCAAATTTTCTTTTATTATATCAGAATCCAGATCTCTCAACACCCGCAATTTCTCACATTCTACAATTTCGTTTTAATCTTTTGCAAAAGGGAAAAAAAATTCATATTGGAAGCACTCAAATCTTCAATTTTCTTTTGACGGTTGTTCAATAACTCAGTTCATCAATTTGTGTCTATGTTGTTTCTATCTCACTTTTACTTTTAATTTTCCTCAAAGGAACTCATTTGATTCTGGTTGCGAAAAACAGTTTTAAAGAAATAATTGATGGGTTTTTATTATGCATAAAAATTTCGTACTTCCTAATAGAGTTATATGTTTTACATTTAATAGTTGACCTTTAAATTTTTTGTAAGGGCCTGATCTTTGTATTAAGCACAGGCCCCGAATCGCCGGAGATGGCCCCGAGTAACATTCAACTGATAAGATAGAAAATTACAACGGTCACCCTGATTGGATCAATTTACCAATTTCATTTTGTTTCAAAAATGTTACTCCCTCTGTTCAGACTTTAGGAGAATAAGAGATTAGAGATAAAGAAACTGGGTGGGTGGATGGAGGGACCCAACTCAAAAGAAAAAGTAGAAGAAAATTTTACCCAAAAGGAAATGGGGCAAGTAAAATGAGACGGAGGTAGTATCAGTTTTATCATGTGTACCATGCTTCATAAAATAAATCACTATTCTTGATACTTGATAAAGTTTTGTGTGTTCTTGCCAGAACCTTATACTATCCAGCCAATCTTTATTCTTATATCGCCCCTTCTTTCAGGTCTTTCAATTTCTCTCCTCTAATCTAGCCTAGCATGGACCTCAGAGTGATGAAAAATATTAACTATGGATAAACACAACTTTTGACCTGAGGTCAATAGCCAAGGGGGGGTTAAACTGTCTGGTCAATAGTAAAGTCTCCTTCATAGTAAACACATCAGTGCTGACTCTGAGTTTAATTTTACTAACAAAATGTAAATAATATATGCTCTATACATGTACCTATTCCGTTGTGAATTCCTTATCACGAGTGAGATAATAACACACAACATTGGTTATCTCAAAGAAAGAGACATTACATGAACCAACCTGAGATACAGACACTCGTTTGGGTAAATATCCTTTTCTATCTTCACCAAGTTGCACATAAGACCCATAAGGGCCACCTTTCAGAAGGACCTGTAAAAGGATACCATGGTAAGACAATTTAAGATAAATTAACAATACATAAGGAGGTTTAAAATAACAGGAAAAAACAAAAAAGCAACCGTAATCACAGAATCACTAGACCAGAACTTTTTCTTGTCCAATACCTTATCACCAGAAGCAGGATGAGTACCCAACAACTTAGGCTCTTCAACTGCCAGATTGTTCTGAGGAGCATCGTCTTCATCCTCTTCCCCATACAATGTCTTAGCTATATACCTACACCAAGATAAATGCCAATATTCTTCAGGAAATAAAAACATGCATCTGTTTCAGCTAGAATTTCCTTTAATTTAGCTCCAAAAGTCACTATCAAAGATGAAAGGAGGAAACAGTTCATGATACTTCAAAGTTCTAATCACGATTCAGGACCAACAAAGCGTTATATGCACTATCCTAAAACAGTGTAATCAACAATGAATATTGTGTTTTTCTTGTTACAAAAATAACCACCCCTGTTCATCTTTCAACATAAAAGATCTGACCACTTAAGTTGTTACAAAGTATTGAGAGCTTCATTCTTAAAAGCTCAAGTCCTTTGAGTACTTATAAAAACAAGATTGTAGATCAGTATTATGCTATTAAAGTTTAAAGCAACAAAGGGATTTTGACCCAGTGGTGGACAAATGTGACTCATCTACTGAAAAGTTCCTTAGTTCACACCACGGATAATTATTGAAATTGGTATTCCGTATAACTTTTCTATTATTGGTGTATTTTTTCATGAAAATAACCTAATGCCTAGAGAAAAATCACCTCAAAACTAAATAAAAGAAAACATAAGTATTTTAGGCCTTTTCTTTTGGTAATATTCTGATTGACAAAAGTAATGCTGTTAACTGGTCGATCATGCAGTATTTTTCATTCAGCCCTTATGAAGGCAGAGATAAACTTCCACTGCCTATAAGAGTGCTTTAAATTAAGTAGGCTAAAAAAACTCTTTTCTGGAACCTGCCACACATCAGTGGCCGTGCCAGGAATTTTGGACTATAGGTTCGAACACTTCAAACCTAAGCCCTTTTTTATGCAAAATATAAACTGATTTTTTTGATACAAACGATAAACTAAAATTTTTGCAACACAAAAAACATATGTAATATATTCCAAATCTAATTTAAACCAAATAATTTAATAGTCCAAAATCTAATTTAAAACCAAAAGTTTTAGGTGTAATTCCAATATAAAAATTAAAAATTAAAAAATTAAGAAAAAGAAAAAAAGAAGGGAAAAAAAAATCTAGCCATTTACGGATTTTCATAATTATTAACAAAACTATTGGTACTTAAATTTGTTTTGTTCAAATTGTGAAATAAAAGTGGAAGGTGGCAAGTGGCAACAATTTAAAAAGCCCGACACGGACAAGTTCGATGGAAACTTAAAGAAGGGCAAAAGAACAGAGCATTAAATGAGGAAGAGGGCTGAAATTTCCAAAACCAAAGAAAAAAAGAGTAAAAGAAAGCAAAATATCTGAACTTCGCCCCACAACTGAATCGAACCCGCAACCTACATTACATTGACTGTACTTAAGAAATATTCCCTCACTGCCACTGCGCCAACTGCAACTTCTTTAACCATTTATGCACGTAAACGTATATTTCTTTTTCCATCTTCCAGTATGGCTCATTCAGTTGAACCAAGTCCAACTGAAACCCATACCAGATCTGCCACTTCAACACATGAAAAAAGAAAATGTTCGAATGACACAATTTATTTAAGCCCTAAAAATGCAACATTTCAAATTGGTGAATTATTATGAGCCTCAGCCCCTAAACACATGCACAAGTCTTTCACAGGTGCTCCATATTAGAGTAATCTCTCAATGGCTCTCGAGCTTTTAAATTTACACGCTTATAATATGTTTCCTTCGAGAAAAATATAGCTATGAGGCGAATAATGGCTAGCCAATGGTGGTCTTACAAAAACCACCATAATACAACTTAGACAAAGGACTGCAGAGACCAAGTGTAGTTAAAAACTACATGTGCAATGAGAACTAAATTGACCTAAAGATGTTGCAATTACGAAGAAAATGTAGACCAAAATATGTGATTGGATGTGTAGATACTTACTTGCACTTGGGATGTTGATCACAACCTATAAAATATCCTGCTCCGTATCTGCTAACTTTGAAGATCAGAGTACCCTCCATACAACTGGGGCATGTTCGGCTCTCCTCAGGAAGCGAGGAAAAAAGGAAGTTTTCATAAGTTCTCTCAAGCATCTTCTCGACTTGATGAATGTGAACTTTGCCAGCGCGCTCACAATAAATACTGAACCTACCCCAGTAATCCTTCAGGAGCCCTTTCCATTCAGTCGATCCAGCAGAAACATTGTCAAGCTCAGTTTCCATGTCAGCGGTAAAACTATAGTCTGTCACCTCGTTAAAGTAATGAGAGAGAAAGGCTGAGACCATACGGCCACGAAATTCAGGGTTTAGCACTCGGCTTTTTGCCGTAACATATTTCCTGTCTTGTAAAACTCTAAGTATGCTTGCATATGTTGAAGGTCTTCCGATTCCAAGCTCCTCCATCTTTTTCACCAATGATGCCTCAGAGTAGCGGGGAGGAGGCTGAGTATGGTGCTGTTTTGTTTCCAAATTTCCAAGACACAAAGGATCTCCTTGTTTAAGATTACTGAGGATCTTATAAATTTCAGCACGATCTGAGGGTTCATTGTCATTATCTCTAATAGCCCGAGTCTCCACATCTTCATAAACTGACCTGAACCCAGGGAAATCAACTGCAGTGCATGCAGCTCGAAACGAAAGGGACCCACCACTATTACCAATATCAAGCTGTATCTGATCAACTCTTGCAGCTTCCATTTGACAGGCCATTGTACGAGCCCAAATTAAAGTGTACAACTTTAAGGAATCTTCATCAAGAGCTCTTACAAGCATTGACGGTAATCTTCTTATATCTGTGGGTCTAATGGCTTCATGTGCTTCTTGAGCATTCTTCACCTTTTTCAAAAATTTGCGTGGACTACTTGCAGCAAATTCCAAACCATAACGTTCTCCAACCAATGAACATATTTCCATTACAGCTTCATTAGATATATGTAAACCATCAGTCCTCATGTATGTTATCAATCCAGCCGCCTTGCCATCTGCAAACTGAATCCCCTCATACAACTTCTGTGCCAGCTTCATTGTATAAGAAGCAGAGAAACTTAACTTATTTGCAGCATCTTGCTGAAGGGTCGATGTTATATAGGGAGTGGGAGGGTTTTTGTTTATTTTGGTTCTCTTAGCAGCAGTGACCGTGAAATTAGACGAACTCACCATCTGCTCAATAACCTTTGCTTCAGTCTCCGAGCCAATCGAAAACTGATTCAACTTTTTAGAATCAAAATGAGTCAAATATGAACGTAGAGAAGACTTGTTTGTTGATGTTTCCGCATTTGAAGCAATGAATGTGGCTTCCACACTCCAATACTCTTGTGGTTTAAATTCCTCAATTTCTATTTCTCGGTCACATATAAGAGAGAGAGCAGCTGATTGTACTCGTCCAGCAGACTGACAACCAGGAAGCTTTCTCCATAAAAGAGGGGAAATGTTGAATCCAATCAAATAATCGAGTGCTCGGCGAGCAAGATAAGCATGGACCAAGTTAACGTCAATATCTCTTGGAGTCTGCAGAGCAGTTTTTATTGCTGATTCTGTTACTTCTTGAAAGACAACCCTGGCAATAGTCATATTCTCGTGCAAAGCATTCTGTTGCTGCAACATCTCGATGATATGCCAAGCAATAGCCTCTCCTTCTCGATCAGGATCTGATGCAAGAATAAGATTATCTGCTCTGAAATAGAGTAAACTAAGATGAGTTACCATTAAAAATTACCAGCTTAATTAAGATAAGAAACTCAATACTATTGTCAAGGAAAACTAGAAAAGAAACGCGAAATAAATTATAATCACAAATACAACAGTTGATGGAAGAATAAGAAGAAAGGTAGCGTATTGGGGATTTTGCAATAAGAAGGAAAACTGCCATAAAATAGAACCATAGAACTAGGCGGTCAAAAACATAAACAACTAGTGTCAACTCAATTGTTCATTACACATGAAAAAACACTTCATTAGGCACAAATGTCAAAAAGGCCAAGAACATACCCACTAATTGCAGCCTTCATACTCTTGAGATGAGCCCAGGCTGAGGAGGGAACCTCCCATACCATACTGAAGTCGTCATCAGGACGCACAGACCCTGACCTAGCAGCCAAGTCTCTTACATGGCCATAGCTCGGTATAACTTCATACATGTCACCAAGGTAATGCTGAATAACCTTTGCTTTAGTGAGGGATTCCACCACCAAAACAGATTTTCCTGTAGGAGGGTATAATGGATTTAACTTGATTGACTTGATCCCATTAACAGTTGGTGGTTTTGGTTTCTGAGGTGCTTTGCGGGTAGAAGGTGCCTCCTCTACCACCTTCTCAGGTTCGTGTAAAGCACCGTTTGTTTTTTGCTCTATGTTATTTTCTTTCAAAGATTTCCCCTTCTTCCTAGGCTTCGAGACTTTTTTCTTAGGCACAGCTTGAGGTGACCCGGCAATGTCAATCTCTTCCTTAGGTATATTGACAGTTGAGCTATTCTGAGAAACTACAGTGTCAGTCAAAAAGATTGGCCTAGCCGCCTAGCCAAGAACTATTAGTCTCAGTGAAGAAAACAAAGAACGCTTACCTCAGCAGTCTGTGGTGACAAACCATTTGGTTTTTTAACTCTTCTAGATCCTTTCGAGGGAACATCGTCAAGAGAGGACAGTGTACCAGACAGCTCTTCTTTCTTCTTTTTTGTTCGTGGTCTCTGCTTTGGTTTTGTTTCATTCTTTGACTCTGCCTTACTGTCAACCGGACTTGGAACGGAGAGAGACTGTGCAGAGTTTGCTTCCTTTTGCCCATTTATTTCCAGCACTTCAATAGAATTTACAGAATTGACATTTTTACGGGAAGATAACCGATGATCAGGAATATTCTTCCTAACCACCTGACAAGGAAAAGCATTCTTTAGATTACCTTCAGTACTCCCTTGAGTGGCAAATGCATTTACTCGCTTTCGTTGTTTATTAGAAAAAACAGGTTTTGGTAAATTCCTACCACTTTTTCCATCTTTTACAAATACGGATTCATTAGTGCTTGTACCACTAGAACCAGACTCTGGTATTGCCTTTGTGGAGAGCATCTTCTTAGCTAAAGCCACATATGTAGGTCTAACACTCTTACTTGAAATACTGAGACTTGAAGTAGAAGGCAAAGGTTGACTTGCAAACCCAATTATTGAAAGAGAACAAATGCTACCTCCCTTCCTTGATTCATCAACAAGTTCTCTGAAACTATTACACCCAAAGTCACACCTGATATATTTTGACTGCTGAGCCATCACCTTACAGGTTCCTCTAACCTTTTTAAACTGTATCACTGATCCTTTCGTATGTATACCACAACTACTGACAGATGTACATGGAAAATAGGTGGCTGCATAACTCTGTAATGTGCTATATCGTGTCTGCAACATAAAATTCCACAGAAACCACAAGATCAACGATCATATTTACGAAAGAGTAGATAAATCAGGAATTATGCCGAATTTTAGGTTGCAGCACTACAAGCTAATAAATTCTACTTCATCCATCGACCACATTTCCTAATATAGTACTCCATAATTAACCATGCTTGAATTTCTCATTATGAAATGAATAAGAAGAGAGGCTGGGAGGACATAACTATTGCAAGTGTTATCTAACTTGTTTTCGTAAAACTATACTTCATATTACATTCTTCAATTTGACAGATTTGGACAACGTGACAACTATTTCTGTACAAAATGAGTAAAAGGGTAATGAGTAAATGAAAATCCTACGTTTTTACATTTTCGATAAATGAGTATGTAGTTATCACATCTCCCAAACATAACATTGAACAAGAACACAGAAAAATTGAACTCCACACAAGTACCCAAGTATCTTAAAATTCAATATCACGCTTTACATAGACCCTCCTTTGCAAAATCAAATCCAAATGGCAGCTCAAAATGACATCATTTCATCAACACAAATGACCAAGAATAACCACAATATTTTGCTGATACAAACGACTCTAATATACTTTTCCCAATCAACATATGATCTTGTATGCCAAATTAAATTAGATGGTTACAATCTCATTTCCCCAATTCTGGTTTCCTCAGCATTTGAACAAGAAATCAAAGTAAAAACAATCCTCCACCCCCAAAAATTAAATAAATTAAATCGTTTCCAGTAATTCATTAACGAAAGTGGCATAGAGAGCCAATTCTATCTATCCTAACCCCAAAACCCAAAAATCCTGCATTTCAATAACAACTTAAATAACCCTCAATCCTTCCACCGATTAGACCAACACCCAAAAATCTAATATCACTTCAATTTAACATAGTAATTTGAATTTATTGAACAATAATTATAATTCAAAAAAATGGGAGATTTACCTTATCCAAGAAAGATGGGCTGCAACACCCAAAAATGGAGGTAGCGGGATTAGAAGAAGTAGCCATTGAACTAAAGCGAAGTCATTAACACCATTAGTCTATTACAGTCGATTAATTAAGATTAAAAGAATGTGACTTTAATTAGAGGATGAAGATTTTAGCATCAGACATGATAGAATTTTAGAAGGAAGACATGCGTAGTATGATGTTTGAAGGGCAGAGAGAGAGAACTGAGAGATTAGGTGTTTTCAAGGGTTCAGGGTTTTAGGATTAAGGAAAATAAAAGATCTATATGTAAGCCTTTCATTTTCATGCTTAATTTTTTGCTAAATGCCAAAATTCAAATTTTAGATGCTAAAGAAAAAAAAAAATCTAAGTACTTTGGAATTAGCCTATTAGGGAAATCTCTAGATAGTAATGGATAAGAATCAAGCAAGATTTGATCTAGTGGTAATGGTTTAGCCTTATAATCGATTAAATCCCGTTAGGAGTTCTTTGGAGGTGAAAATTTCCCTTATACCCCCCTCCCGTTCCAATAAATCTGCCCTGCTCAGCTGACTGAAAATACATGTGAGAGGTACCAATTCAATCATTCATCTTACCTTCTTAAAAAGAAAGAAAAAGATAAGAGTCGGATAGAGTAGAGCTTCACTGCATTATTTTCTCTACTCATCCGCTAAACTCATAACCTACATCCTTCCATTTTAGTACTCCCTACTATTTTGATTGAATTTTGCTTTAATATAAATATGTAATGAAAATAGGTACTTCGTAGTAGGTGAGAAAAAAAAAATCGAAGGAAGGTAAAATCAAAGTCATTATAGGTATTGTAGGTATTTTATATGGGATGCCAAAAGTCAAGCCTCGGGCTTCCCCTTTCAGAATACAAATGGATTGGATTTACATAGAGTGAAGTTCCACTACATCTATCCTCCTTGGTCACGCGCTTAACTCATTACCTACATTCATCATTTGTCATTTGCTAATGAAATAGGTGATCGGATCAGGTAACTTGTAAATTTACGAATATACATTTTATGCAACATAACAAAAAAAAAAAAAACATATGTGGAATAGTTATTGCAACAGTTAAAAAGTATATTTTATACTAGTATTACAAAATGAAAAAAATGGTTTGAAAAACATTTATTTCACAAGAATTAAGGGTTTTGATATCTCGGATTAAGTTTTTCAGTATCTTTTGATATATCAGTATTTGCATTATTTACAATACCTTGAATTTGAGGGTGGGAAGAGAGAGAATCGGAAGTTAAACAAAGAAAAGTATGGTGCTAAATTGATAATGGGTTATTTGAGCAAATAAATTATACAGAGTAGTAACTTTCTTTTTACGAAAGAGCAATTATAATAAAATTACAGGCCAGAAACTATAAAATTGTTTCTGTTACTTTTTTTCAATAGTCCTAAAATAATAGGCCAAAGACCTTTATAATTTCTCTATTGTAAAACTACTTCTTTATGTGGAGATCAAAAATACTACTCACTTGACTTCTTTATGAAACAAAAAAATAATGTTGCTGCTTATGGTGATCAAAAGAATAGGAACCATCAACCACTAAATTTCTCAAGGTAGCTCATCACCAGCACATAACTATGGAGCATCATGTTGCGGCTTCAACTGTACATGGTATTACCAGCTCAACGCGCAAATTCTCTGGTGATGTTGCCTGAAAATTGAATACTTACTTATTCAAGAAGCAATTAGCTTCAAAGAAGTGTGTATAACATCCTAACAGTCATCATCAGATTCTTCCACACGCTTTACACCCTTTGGCCGACCATTTCTTCTAACACCTACACCTGACAGCAACTCCAGGGCTTTCTTCATATCTATATCACCTGGAGCCAAGGTCTGCATAAACAGGTTGATTCATCAGTCGCTAAAGCAATGCGTCAAAACTCAAAAGTGAGGCTGGATCGAAGCATAAATTAAAAAAATAAAACCTTATTTCCTATAGTTTATAAGATACTCAAACTTGCAGATGGATTCAGCCAATGAAATACGTTCTTATCATCATCAAATACCGAAGTAGTATAAAAGACACTAGCAAAAAAAAGGGGTGAAAGAACAATCAAAAGCTACCGAGTACCTCAAGCAAACAAGAAAAAGAAAAAGAAAAACAAGATGTAGCTTAAGAAGCTAGGACAAAGTAAAAGTAATTATACCCAATGGTATTTTTCCTCACTTCTTTTTTAGTTGACATGTTTCTTGTTTAGTTAAGTTTTATAACGTAATATTTCTATTTTTCCCTTACTTCCTCCACATTTACTCCATATATTTAATTACTTACCCTTAATCCCTCCAATTTATTACTCCAATTCCTCCCCTTCCTGTTTCATTTTCTTCATCTTATGTTCCTAACCTCCCTTACCTTGTTCCCCATAGCTACCACCTCCACCATCTTCTAAATATTTTCAAACCTAAACACTGGAAACTTTAATTATTAGTATATTTATTTATCAATAAGTAAAAATTATAAGAAAATTAATATTTTAATAATATTTATTGAGACATATACTTTAACACAAGCTTGGATATATATGTTACATTCAATGACATACCCAAGAGAAAAAAAATTAAAGCGTCCACCAGTTGACACGGGAACTAATCGACCACACAACGATCCAGCACTTTATATATTCGGGTGAACATCACAAGTCATTAGAATCATAAAGAACCATAAAGAAGTCCTGTGATGTTCCATAATAGCAAAAACAATTCACAACATACAGCAAAAAGTAGAAAACACGATCAAAACCGTACCTTTGGCACAGGAGCAAAGTTGCGTCGATGCTTAATGCAAAATCCTGTGTGTGAGTACCTTAATTGTATTGGTGAGCCATCTTCGTGATTTCCCTGGGAGTGATTTTCACAAAATAATCAGTTCAAGGGGCTAAGAAAGGGTAAGAGTCAGAAGTGCGTGTAAAAAAAAGAAAAAAAAAAGAAAAGAAAAAAAGCAAAAACGGCAAATGCTTGAAATGAATAGAGAGATATACCAGTGTGATAGGGTAGCGAAGCAAATCAATAGCATCTTCCAGCGTGATTGAGTTCACATCCTTGATCTGAAAAGGATCCCAAATAAGAGGCAGTCTAGGGGGGGAAATATATATATTTTCCAATAACAACAAATAACAAAATATGGCATGTAGAAGAATATCGGCAAAGGGGAAGGAATATAGGAATCTGACTACCTTCCATCTAGAAAGCGAAAACCAGAGCACACCAATGACTGATTATGTGACTATCACACTAAAGTAGCATGCTTCGAAACTGTATTTGAACATAGTCAACAGCTTCTCCAGCATAAGGTGATTTTAATGAAAAAGGCGGAAATCTCCATAATTACAATAAAATTCCCAGATAGTGTCATACATTTACTAGTCATGCCACAAGGAAAAAGTAAGTATTGCAATAATTCAATGGAGCATAAAGTCGCCTCAGGCTGGGTTTTAGTGTCCAGGCAGTCCACGTATCAATCAAAGTTCTCCCTTTATGTAGGTCGTAATCTCTTCTTAACCAGCACAGTTCTCCCTATCACAGTTACTCTGGTAAAGGAGGGACAAGGACTCAGTTCTAGTTCAGGGAAGAGAGCTTGTACTTGTTATTTCTTATTACTACAGGTACTTGAATTATGCCCCTTTGCAGCAAGAACATGTTTTAATGGCTATGTTCACAAAAGTATGTTGGATTAGTATTCAGCTATTCACAAGTCAGAAAGGGAGTCATCCTGATTCTTATGTGCAGCTTTTCATTCTAGAGCGAGCAAGATCCAAAATTTCCAGAGGCCTTTTCGATAAATCTAATGCCACAATAGTCATAATACCATTCAAATACTGCCAGATGATTATCAGAGGCGCTCACCTAGGTCAATATTATACTCCGTGTCGACTAGGTTAAATCATTGAGTTTGGAACAGGAATATAATTTATCATAATGAAACAAGAACAGTAGCATTCAACTGCTTATGATACAAAAATCAAACGCTCACTCTTATTGGATCAAAATATCAATTTTTTTTTAAAAAATAAATTATCAGTTTTATCATGTGTAGTTGTGTACCATGCTTCATAAAACAAATCATCTACTTGATACTTGGTAAACCTTTGCGAGTTCTTGCCAGAAATAATCAGAACCCAACATTATCCAGCTAATCCTTATTCTTATTTCGCCCCTTCATTCATCTTTTTCAATTTCTCTCCTCTCTTTTAGCCTAACATGGATCTCAGAGTGATGAGAAAACATAAACTGACAAATTGGGTAAGGGAGTGAACACATGATAGTGGGTCGGTCAATAGTTTATTCCAGTGCTGATTTTGAGTTTACTTTTCTCAACTAAATGCAAACAATGTGCTGTATACATGTGCCCATTCCATTGCGAAGTTTTATCTACCATGAAATAATAACACACATAAAAAAAAAAGCATTA
Source organism: Spinacia oleracea (assembly GCF_020520425.1). Lineage (NCBI taxonomy): Eukaryota > Viridiplantae > Streptophyta > Magnoliopsida > Caryophyllales > Amaranthaceae > Spinacia > Spinacia oleracea. The sequence continues at coordinate 118,351,055 of NC_079487.1, read as the reverse complement.
AATGAACCGACCTTAGTTACACATGCTCGTTTCGGTAAATATCCTTTTCTATCTTCACCAAGCTGCACGTAAGACCCATAAGGGCCAGCCTTCAAAAGGACCTGTAAATGATCATAGTAAGATAATCTTAAATATATTGACAATACAAAAGTGGGGAAAAAGAAACTACACCAAAACTTTTTCTTGTCAAATACCTTCGCACCAGAAACAGGATGAATACCCAGCAACTTTGGATCATCAACTACCAGGTTTTCCTGAGGAGCTTCGTCTTCATCCTCTTCCCCATACAATGTCTTAGCAATAAACCTGACACAAAGATAAATGACACATTCTTCAGGAAATCAAAACATGCATCTGTTTCAGTAAAGCTTTCCTCAAATGCAGCTCCAAAAGTCACTATCAAAGACGAAAGGAGAAAACAGTTCACGACACTTCAAAGTTCTAATCAGGACCGGCAAAGTGTCATAAGCACTGTCCTAAAATAGGGTAATCAACAATGAATATTGTGTTTTCATGTTAACAAAAATAACCACCCCTGTTCACCTTGCAACATAAGGTCTGACTCTGACCACTGAACAAGTTCAAAGTATTAAAAGCTTCATCCAACAAAGCTCAAGTCAATAGAGTACTCATGAAACACAACATTATGGTTCATTGTTATGATTTTAAAACTGAAAACCACAATGGAATTTTGACCCAGGGGTGGATAATTGAGACTTAACTGCTTAAAAGTTCCTTAGGTCACACCACGGACAATTGTTGAAATTGGTATACCGTATAACTTTTCTATTATTGGTGTATTTGTTCATGAGAAGTTGAGAACAAGTAGATGTCTAGAAAAAAAATCACCTCAAAACTCATTAAGGGAAAACATCAACTATTTTGGGCCTTTACTTCTGGTAAGACTCGGATAGACAAAAATAGTGCTGTTAACCTTAACAGGTCGATCATGCAGAACTTTTCTTTCAGCTCTTATGAAGGCCAAAAAGAGAAAAAAATCAACTGCAAATAGACTAGGAGAACTTTAATTTAAGCAGAATAAAATCTCCACTAAGGAACATGCCACGGATGACAAAAGAAAATGTTCAGTTGAATAGGATATTTAAGCCCTAAAAAATTGCATCACTTTAAATTGGTGCATAATTATGAGACTCAGTCTGTAAGCACATGCGTAAGTCATTCACAAGTACTCCATACTGCAGTGAACTCTCAATGGCTCTCAAGCTTTTTAAATTTACATATTATAATACGTTTCCTTCGAGAAAATAATAGCTATAAGGAGAACAATGGCTAGCCACTGGTGTCTTACAAAAACCATATTACCATAATTTAGGCAAAGAACTGCAAGGACCAAATGAAATTAAAATTTACACATGCAGTGAAGACTAAATTGACCTCACGAAGTTGAAATTGCTATGAACAATATGTAGACAAAAAGATGTGATTGGATGTGTTTATACTTACTTGCATTCGGGTTGTTGATCACAACCTATAAAATACCCTGCACCATATCTGCTCACTTTGAAGACTAGAGAACCCTCCATACAACTGGGGCATGCTCGGCTCTCTTCAGGAAGCGAGGAGAAAAGGAAGTTTTCATAAGTTCTCTCAATCATTTTCTCAACTTGATGAATCTGAACTTTGCCAGCACTCTGGCAATAAGTACTGAACCTACCCCAGTAATCTCTTAGGAGACCTTTCCAGTCAGTCAATCCAGCAGAAATATTGTCAAGCTCAGTTTCCATGTCAGCAGTAAAACTATAGTCTGTCACCTCGTTAAAATAGTGAGAGAGAAATGCTGAGACCATACGGCCACGGAATTCAGGGTTCAGCGCTTGCCTTTTCGCTGTAACATATTTCCTGTCTTGTAAAACTTTAAGTATGATTGCATATGTTGAAGGTCTTCCAATTCCAAGCTCCTCCATCTTTTTCACCAATGATGCCTCAGAGTAGCGAGGTGGAGGCTGAGTATGGAGTTTTCTTGTTTCCAAATTTCCAAGACACAAAGGGTCTCCTTGTTTAAGATTACTAAGGATCTTAAAAATTTCAGCACGATCAGAGGGTTCAATGTCATTATCTCTAATAGCCCGAGTCTCCACATCTTCATAAATGGACCTGAACCCAGGGAAATCAACTGCAGTGCAAGCAGCTCGAAAAGAAAGAGAACCACCATTGTTACCAATATCAAGCTGTATCTGATCAACTCTTTCAGGTTCCATCTGACAGGCCATTGTACGAGCCCAAATTAAAGTGTACAACTTTAAGGAATCTTCATCAAGAACTCTTACAAGCATTGATGGTAATCTTCTTACATCTGTGGGTCTAATGGCTTCATGTGCTTCTTGAGCATTCTTCACCTTTTTAAAAAATTTGCGTGGACTACTTGCAGCGAACTCCGAACCATAACGTTCTCCAACCAATGAACATATTTCTTTTACAGCTTCATTAGATATATGTAAACCACCCGTCCTCATGTATGTTATCAATCCAGCCGCCTTGCCATCAGCAAACTGAATCCCCTCATACAATTTCTGAGCCAGCTTCATTGTATAAGAGGGAGAGAAACTTAACTTATTTGCAGCATCTTGCTGAAGGGTCGATGTTATATAAGGAGTGGGAGGCTTTTTGTTTAGTTTAGTTCTCTTAACAGCAGTCACCCTGAAATCAGACGAACTCACCAGCTGCTCAATAATCTTCGCTTCGGTCTCTGAGCCAATTGAAAACTGATTCAACTTTTTAGAATCAAAATGAGTCAAATATGACCGAAGAGAAGACTTGCTTGTTGATGTTTCCGCATTTGAAGCACTAAATGTGGGTTCCACACTCCAATACTCTTGTGGTTTGAATTCCTCAATTTCTATTTCTCTGTCGCATATAAGAGAAAGTGCAGCTGATTGTACTCGTCCAGCAGACTGACAACTAGGAAGCTTTCTCCATAAGAGAGGGGAAATGTTGAATCCATTCAAATAATCAAGTGCACGGCGAGCAAGATAAGCATGTACCATGTTAACGTCAATATCTCTTGGAGTCTGCAGAGCATTTTTTATTGCTGATTCTGTTACTTCTTGAAAGACAACCCTGGCAATAGTCATATTATCACGCAAACCATTCTGTTGCCGCAACAACTCGATGATATGCCAAGCAATAGCCTCTCCTTCTTGATCAGGATCTGATGCAAGAATAAGATTATCTGCTCTGGAACAGAATAAACAAGGATGAGTAGAACCTCTTACAATTAATAATAACAAGAGTTACCCAATATGAAACTACAAACACCAGTAAATAAAAATTAGAAGAAAAAAAAGCAAACAATCTCATACTTCTTCCATTTTTTAATAGATGCATCACTTTGCCTTTTACATTATTCTCATACTAAATTTGATCACATTTATTTACAATTATACAAGTACAAGTTTCACAATTTTGATTGTTGTTGGGTTAATCTCAAAGCATATTTTCATAATATCAAAATTTTATAATTTTTAATAGTGTAAAGTGTACGAAAATAATTAAAGATATTGATGGTCAAAGTTGTACATAAATAATGTAAAAAGTCAAATGATGCATCTATTAAGAAGCGGGGGAAGTATACAACAACTCATGAAAGAAAGAGAAAAAAGGTAGCGTTTAGGAATATTTGAGAATTTGCAATGGAAAGAAAAACTGTCATACGATAGAATCATATAACTAGTCAGTCAAAGATGTAAACAACTAGTATTATTTCAATTGTTCATTGCACAGTCAGGAACACTTCATTAGGCACAAATGTCAAAGAGGACAAGAACATACCCACTAATTGCAACCTTCATACTCTTGAGATGAGTCCAGGCTGAGGATGGAACCTCCCATACCATACTGAAGTCATCGTCAGGACGCACAGACCCTGACCTAGCAGCCAAGTCTCTTACATGGCCATAACTCGGTATAACTTCATACATGTTGCCAAGGTAATTCTGAATAACCTTTGCCTTGGTGAGGGATTCCACCACCAAAACAGATTTTCCTGTAGGAGGATACAATGGATTTAACTTGATTGACTTGATACCGTTAATAGTTGGTGGTTTTTGTTTTTGAGGTGCTTTGGGGGTAAAAGGTACCTCCTCTGCCACCTTCTCAGGTTCTTGTAAAGCACCGTTTGTTTTCTTCACTGAGTTATCTTCTTTCAGAGATCTCCCGTTCTTCGTAGACTTCCAGGCTTTTTTCTTAGGCACAGCTTGAGTTGATCCGGCAAGGTCAGCCTCTTCCTTAGGTATATAAACAGTTGAGCTATCCTGAGAAACTACGGTATCACAACAAGATTCGCCTACCAACAACTATTTGTCTCATTGAAGAAAATGAAGAATGCTTACCTCGGCAGTCTGTGGTGACAGGCCATTTGTCTTTTTAACACTTTTAGATCCTTTTGAGGGAACAGCGTCAAGTGGGGACAGTGTATCAGATGGCTCTTTTTTTCTCTTCTTGTTTCGAGGTCTCGGCTTTGGGTTTTTTTCACTCTTTGACTCTGCTTTACTGTCAGCCGGACTTGGAGAGGAGAGAGACTGTTCTGAGCTTGCTTCGTTTTGCCCATTTATTCCCAGCACTTCAATAGAATTTACAGAATTCACATTTATACAGGCAGATACTCGATGGACAGGAATATTCTTCCTAGCCACCTGACTAGGAAAAGTATTCTTTGGATTACCTTCAGTACTCCCTTGAGTGGTGAATGCCTTTACTCGCCTTTGGTGTTTATTGGAAAAAATAGGTTCCGGTAAATTCGCACCAGTTTTTCCATCTTTTACAAACACGGACTCACTAGTGCTTGTACCACTAAGACCTGACTCTGGCATTGCCTTTGTGGAGAGCATCTTCTTAGCTAAAGCCACATGGCCAACATATGTAGGTCTAACGATTTTATTTGAAATACTGAGACTTGAAGTAGAACGCAAAGGATGATTTGCAACCCCAATTATTGAAAGAGAACAAATGCTACCTCCCTTCCTTGATTCATAAACAAGTTCTCTGAAACTATTACATTTGATAGATTTTGGCTGCTGATCTATCATCTTACAGGTTCCTCTAACTTTTTTAAACTGTATCACTGATCCTTTCGTATATATACCACAACTACTGACAGGTGTGCATGGAAAATAGGTGGCTGCATAACTCTGTAATGTACTATATCGTGTCTGCAACAAATAATTCCACATAAACCACAAGATCAACAAACATATTTATGAAAGAGTAGACAAATCAGGAATTCCATGATATATGCCAAATATGAGTTGCAGACTTGCTGCAATATAAGCATATAATTTCTACTACATCAAATCTGCCACATTTTCTAAAATAGTACTCCATAATTGATCATGCTCGAATATCTCATTATAATCCATTTGAAAAATTGATGGGAGGAAATAACTATTACAAGGGTTATCTAAGTTATCTTCGTAAAATTATTTTAAATTCGGCTCGAACAATGCTACAATTATTTCTGGACAAAATGAGTAATGAGTAATGAGTAAAGGGGAAATCCTACATTTCTACATTTACGCTAATATTTCTCCTCCCCGCAAGAATAAATTGTTTATACGTATTATCACATCCCCAAACATATAATTAAGACTTTTACACAAGTTAAGGTGAGAAACTTGCATCTAGATTTAAAATCTCCCAACTTCCCAAGATAAGGAACAAGGACTCAAAGAAACATATTAACTCCACCCAATTATCTCAAAAGTAGATTTCGTGCTTTATACGGACTCTCCTTTGCAAAATCAAATCCGAATCACAGCTCGAAATGACATAATTCCATCAATAAACAATCAAGAACAACCACAACATTTAATTTGCTTATACAAACGACTCTCTAATATGTTTTCACATAACACACATTCATATTCATATGCAGCTACTTCCCAGGTTCTGGTTTCCCCAACATTTGAAAAAGAATCAAATTAGAAACTCCACCCCCCCCCCCCCCCCCCCCAATTAAAAGAAAAAACCACATCATCAAAACAAAGTACAATCATATCATTGTTACCAATCCTAAAACCTAATTTCCAAAATGTTCATTAACCAATCCGGTATATATAAGTCAAGGATATAGCTGGGGTTCGATCCCAGCTCTCGGGTACAGTTTCATCTATCATAAGCCTAAAACCCGACAATCCTACATTTCAATAACAACTTAATAAACCCTCGATCAATCACAGAAACAACCTAATATCTACAATTAAATACTATAACAATTTGAATGAACTCAACTACAATTATAATTTTAAAATCATTCAGTTCAAAAAAGCAAGAAATGGGAGACTTACCTTGGCCAAGAAATACGGGCTGCAATACCCAAAAATGGAGGTAGCAGGATTAGAAGAAGTGGCCATTAAACTCAAGTGAAGTCGTCTGAACACCATTGTTCTCGATTAATTTAGATTAAAGACTGTAACTTTGATTATAGAGTGGAGATTATAGCATCGTAATGTTCAAATTTGAGAAGGAAGACAGAGGGGGAAGGGAGAAGGGAAAAGGGAGAAGGGGGAAGGGAGTGTTTTCAAGGGTTCAGGGTTTTAGGATTTACAAATTTTTAGCACAAATTTTTATTTGCAAGCAGTTGTACAATAATTAATTGTACATTACGTATAATTTAACGTAAAATCCTACTCCCTCCGTTCCATTTTGTTTGTTACGTTTGGACTTTTGCACGTTTATTAATGTATAGTAGAGATTCTTTTCTTTTTTATTAAAAAATTTAACCCAAATAAAACCCCAATCCACTAATCACTACAACAACCAATAAGATTGTTTTATTTATCAAAATGAACCAATAATGAAAAAGCACAAAGATTGCTAACTTAACATACTTGGGAAATGGTAAATAAATTTAATGAGTTGAAAAAGTTGACCAATTAAAATTAAGAGTGGACACAAAAAATAACACTATAATAAGTTTATAAATAGAAAGATTCTTCCATGTAACAAACAAAATAAAACACCTTAAAAGGAATACGTAACAAACAAAAAGAAACGGATGGAGTAAAAAGTTACATTCATACTATGGCCCTGTTCGGCAAAAGTAGCGGGCAGCGGGTAGCCGTTGAGTAGCGGGTAACAGTTGGAGTAGCGGGTAGCGGTCAATAGTAGCGGGTAACGGTTAGCTGTCAAAGTAGCGGGTAACTGATATGAGTGTTCGGTAAAAGTAGCGGTAGATATTATAAAATAAAATAAAAGCTGAAATATTATTTAAAACTTTAATATAAATTTGTCAAATGCAACCCGCTACCTTAAACGCTACTAATTTTAACGTTTGATAAAAGCTACTCAACCGCTACCTCTACCGTTGACCGCTACCTAAACCGCTACCTCGCCAAACACTTACAAATTTTAGAAGTAGCATCTTGACTCGGTCAAAACGCTACCCGCTACCTCAAAAGCTACCGCCAAACACGCCCTATGTATATGTAAAAATTATTTGTTTCATTAATGATAAAAAAAAAACCATTTAAATTATTTATCTATTAACTTTTTCTTTTTTTATAATCAAATTAATTCATTGATAAAAAGTCATACGACATCTACATAAATATTTGAATCTAACAAATACATAACAATCATATCAAATAAAAACTTTCTTTCATCATAGCTACAATCGTAGTATATCAAACATTTTGTATACCATCTTTTATATCGCTCAACTTTTTTATTTCATAACATAAAAGTTATTAAAACATAATAAAAGTTAAAAAAATATATAGGTAAAAATTAACAAAAAAAAATGGTTAAAAATTACCTTGATGTAATAATAAATCTATTATACACTTGTACATGTAAGACCTTTTGAAATTTTAGTATGGAAAATAAATATTGGGAAGCTTTAAGATTTTTTTTTAGTTACTACCAAATTAAGGAAACAAATGAGGTGCCATGTTATTATGTTTTTAACCGTTTGGGGTCTAACTTAATTTTTTTGACCGTTTAAGATTTAGAATGTATTTTCTGGCCAAGTTTAACTAAATGACACTTGAAAATATAGACCCTTGGTTAAAAACTTAGACCCCTTAGTTAAGAAAAGTTTTTTTTTTTGTTGAGGGAATCTTTTTTATTTACGCACAAACAAATATACCAGTATATTACATTAGTGGCCGCAGTGTAGAAGTTGTTTTTATACAAAACGGGGCTACTATACCAAAAAGAAATCGCCCGTTACTTACAACCAATCGAAAAGTAACTAAAGCATAACCCGAAAACAGCAAAATAGAACTCAATCCCCTTCGAAACAACTCATTACACCAAACCTTTAGATACATCCAAGTTCGAAGATTGGGAACACGCTAACCACCTTACTTCTCACCTATTGTACCACATTCCTCCTTGTTAATTGGCTCGCCTTTCTTCTCCTTAGTTCCAGTGACAACTCTTGTAGTGATATTGGTAAGAATGGTTCCAAACATAATCTCCGTGGTAAAGAAAAGTTTAATTTTTGTTGAGGAACCTTAGTTAAGAATAGTAGGTTTCTTAAATCTTAGTTCTTTATTTTGTGGATCAATTTTATTCATTCATATGTTTGACCGCTTTGACTATAAAATTGAAAAAGTAAAAAAAATTGAAAAATTAATTTAAAATTATAATTAAAAACAATTTGTCACTTTTTCCTATTCGGATTTGTTTTGATGGGTTTTATACATGAACTTTACCTTAAAACTAAATAGATCTCCATTAAATTTGTATGCATACTTTTTTTTTTTGAAAGAGTCACAGAGGCAATAAAAAATTGCAAATACTGGAAGGAGATTAAATTAGAGACTTATCATACACAAACCCCCAATTTTAATTTTAATTTTAATTTTGTTGGGTTTTTTCTTAACTTTGGGTGGATTTTAATTTTTTGTTAGGTATTATTATTTAAGTTTAATTACGGTAATTATGATACCATTTGTCCGGCATAATCGGCAGAAAAAATAATTAAGGTACAGTTGCCATCACATGCTAGCAAAAGGTAGTAAATGACAACTTTTTTTTAATCTATGTAGCAATTCTCAAAGTCCTTTAAAAGCTACTCAATTGACAAATTTTCCTAAATATTGTGAAACCTATAAAAAGTTAGATTAAAATGATTACGGAGAAATAATAAGTTGTCTATAGGTTGTTGAGAATGATTTTCGACTAAAGTAATACTTCCTTCATTTCATAATAACGTTCCTATTTGGAGAAAAACACCGGTATTTAGAAAAGGCAAACATGTACAAAAAAACAATCATTGTGTTATACGTAGTACTTGTATTCGGAAGGGGAGAAATTACATTATTGTATAATAAAAAAAAAATACAAGAAAAAATGGGTGTGGGGATGGTTGGGTGGGAAAGGAGATTTCTTTTTAAAAAATACGCACCAATTTCTGGAAAAGTTAGGACGATTTAGGTATTTAATTGTTGTTATGATGATAAGATCGATGGGAAGATTTATACGGCTTAAAATGAAACATGAACTATGTCAAAACAAAAGAAACATGAACAATATTTTGACAATCGAAATGATTTTATGAAACTGGGTAAATAGAAAACTTCAAATTTTTCGAAATATGCTAATTTTTCTTATAATTTCCGAATTCCGATATATCATCCACGACGTCAATAACAGTTTCAATCTTTTTTCAGTTTCAGTTGTAAATCGCCAACTTTAAACAAAATTGCCTACTATTTGCTTTTTTTTATAGCATTATTCCTCTCTTTTTTCGGCACCGAAGAAAACAGTAAATAGTGACTCTATAAGATAGGGGTCTAGAAGGTTATGGAGTGTCTTTTACTTGTATTTAATATTATTAGGTGCATATCATATAATGAAGTGTGACATTTAAACTATAACGGTGGTAGTAGAAAGTGTGACAAATAAATTGGGGCAATTAACGCAACGTTAGAGTTTACATGATAATATGTTACTATTTTTCCACATAAATATAACATTACTTATTACATGTTTAATCAAGTTGAGTAAGTAAGTCAAATAACAAAAAAATTTGAAAAATACATTCATGTCTAGGAAACTTTTCTCGAAATTTTAAAAAATGGCATGAGTTAAGCGTTTGTGTAGCCATAATAGTGTAATATTGGCGTGTTGGACGAGTGATTTAGCTTTAACGTAGTTCAAAGTTGCATATTTTTTATTTATTTGTAGTCACTTGAAGATCTAAAATATACAATGGATTATTTGTTATAATTGCTAAGCACAAAAGAGCGCAAATGCATCCGAGGGTTTTTATTTTCTCATTGTATAATAATATCTAGATCGCCCCTGTTTAAGTCATCATTAATCTCCATTCAAAAGGAGTGTCGGTTCTAACAATTTCAGGGCCCTAGGCAAAAGTTTATACAAGGGCCCTTTATTTTAACATATAACTCCAAAGTCCATTAAAATATTACGGAGTAACATATAATCTCATCTTGTTTTCCAATAATTTTTTTAATACTGGAAGGGGAAAAAATCAAGTTAACATATTACATAAATAGAAAAACTTAAATTACTGTTAATTAAATAATAAAAATATGAACTCTACTAAATTAGCATGATTCATCTAATATGAAATCTGCTAAAAATCGAAAACCCGCCTCAAGTAAGTAGTTTATGACGCATTGTTGTACTCAGAATTAGGTTTTAAGGGTATTTAAACCACTCAACTGATGCAAAACTAAGAAGAACAAAGGTGCTCCTCCCACTGCAAAATTAACGAGGAAGAAACGAAGATCAAAAGTTCATTGGTAACTGGTTATTCATTCTTTATGGATATACTGCCATTAATGCCCCCAGTTAGTTAGATTTTGGAAATTAATGAAGCCTGAAAAGACGAGAGAAGCTGAAGTGTAATTGGCTGAAGCATTTCTTTTATTTAACATATAGCAGCTTCAGCTTTTAAATTTTAGTTTGGGCCCCCTCCAACCCACGGGCCCTAGGCGGTGGCACTAGGTGCCTACCCTCAGGGTCGGGGCTGAAAAGGAGTGTCCACATTTTCAGCTGCAGACTGCATTGCATTAGCTAATCTTCCATCATTAGCTAAACTGGAACACGAAATGTCTTGTGTCTCTTGAGCTATTACCCACCAGCTAGGTTTTCTTTGGGTTCTTGTTTCTCATATACCAGTTAAGATACCAGTAAGCTTGTAGCATCATAGCATGACTTTCTCCTTGCAATAATCAAAACTTTTATCCATCTTCTCCTACCTCCAATCCCTCTTACGACCACCGGAATTACGACCACATTTTTTGAACGAAACAGAGGATTGAGGTTTCTAAAATTGTTTTTGCACAACTAAGCACTTGATTCACCAATTATATCAATATCTGTTTGTGTATCTATTTACAGTTTCCAAATGGTCCATAGTTAAGATGTATACAAGTCACTTGTTATATCACATAGTATCACAACCATTGTTCAAGCCATAGATCTAAGGGTTTTTTTCAACCTTTTTTCTTCATTCTTAAAATCTAGCACCCTTTTAAGAAATTACATGACCAATTTTTGAGAGCTTCACAAGTGTAAGCAGAAAAGTATTTTAAAGTGTTCATCCCGTAATTTCTTCATCTTATTATGATAAAGAATCATAGTAAGATTGTGTTGCATCATATTGTCTGATTGCTATTTTAGCTAATAAACATGTGGCCCAATAGTTTGACCAAAACACTCCTTAATTAACATTATTCCAAAGTTCTTACAACATATTCAACAAGAGAAAATTCTCCAAAATTTATAGGTTTCATTGAACTTAACAACAATCTAATGACCACATGGTCACATCTGACTCACTACTAATAGATAGGTTTAGTAATCTATAGTTTCTTAGTAAATCCTTCAATAAAGTCCAACATATTGTTAGCTCCTATACTTCTTTGCACATTTCTACTCCATCAAGAAATTATTTCCATCAAATAACACAGAAACGAGAAACTAGAAACAAGCAAATCAGTTGAATTATCACAATGCTCAATTTTAAGATTTGATGGAAATATTACATTCACTAGCATTCACCATGATTCCCTTCAGGTTTGATGAAAATTAAAAAAAACTTTTAGGGGTGTTTGGTTAGGAGAGGTTTGAGGGAAAAATAGCTTTTTGAGGTGAATTAGAGGTTTGACTTTTAGAAAAAGCTAATTGAGAGTGTTTAGTTAGGAGAGGATTGAAAGAGAGTTTTGGGGTGAAAAAGCTAATTTTGAAAAAGATCAATATAGGAGCTTTTTGCAATTAGAGGTTTGAGAAAGTGGATGAAAATTACTATTTTGTCCTACTATTGCCTATTACAACCACTATCCACCTTGGTACCTTACATATTTTTCTCCTAAAAACA